>NC_142196.1:3803125-4119687 GCF_026936395.1 Plectropomus leopardus
TAATATTTGGCCTTCTGTATATCATTTTTGGTATGCTGTGTGTATCAATATTTGGCCTGCCATATACTCATATTGTTATAATACATTGTTGTGTATTTGTTAAGAGAAGCCGGCCTCTTCTCTCTTCTCTGCTACATCTTTTCTCCCTCTGTTCAAATGCACTCTATATTAATTATGTTCTAGTCTCTCTCCAAGGGTATGTCATGTGGTGGTGCTGCTGGTCACCAAATTGCAGAAGTGTGTTGGTTATGCCTGCTTGTGCTCTCTATCTGAGTGTACTCCAGGAAATTGTCTGTAGCCCTGCTCGTAGAATAGCAGGCATAACACACTGGTGATTTAACCATTTTTAGCACTTAACCATTAGTCACTAAAATCAAAAAGGTTTTCTTACTCTGGAAAATGTTAATGTCCTCTGGCAGAATTGGCCTATGGAACATTTCCCTTGCAATGGGCCTGGCATTCATGTCCATTTTTATGGGCATGAATGAATGTTTTTCTTGTGTGCATAGATAGTGGATAACTTGCCATTTGAGTGGCAAAAAAAGAGGATAGAGCGTCCCTGGAGAACACGATGGTCAGTAAAATGATATGGTCATCAGTCTTTTAGCTAAAAGCCCTTTTTAAACAGAGATTATGCAACAGGGCCAATACTACGTCCCTTTTAAACAGAACCAAACAACAGCTGCATCATTCCTCTCCAGTGTGTGATTTTAGACAGCATGCCGGCATCGTGAAAGTGAGAAGTGTGAAGGGCATATAGTTTAACACAACAGTAGTGCCTTCTAGTGTGACGTGTAACATACATGTCTGCAATGCTTTATAAACAGTAAAAATGGCACGACATCACAATAACTATTTGTCCTCTGCTTGGAAGATAAGGAGCTCCTTGACTTCATTGTTTTCCCAATTATGCTGACATTTATGGATTCTGCCCTTTTTCTTAAACTGCTACTTTTTCTTAACTGCTGTTTATTTTTAATTTCCATTGTTGTGTCAGACACATATCATGTCGTCAGAACATCTCACCTACTGTTAGTAACTCAGGTGCTAGCTTAACCCTTTAAAAATGGACCTCCTGCAGACAGCCGAAGGAGGCTGCTTTTTTGCATGAATCTATTTAAAGACATCCACAATAAGAACGATTGTAGCAAGAGCTTTCATTCCTTTTGCAGCAGAAAGCTAAGATGTCTGTCTGGCCGTCTGCCAGCATATAATAACAACCCTACCAGTTCCAATTGGTTTCAATTGGTGGCTTTTTGCATCACGCTCGTACACCAAAAGCACTGACAGAGTGACGCTATTTGACAAGTTGAAGTGAGGAGTGAGAATGGGCTGAGTATTCCCACTTTGAACAGGCACTCTTTAAAAGGGTCTTTAGTTTTGTATATATTGAAACTCACCTGTAGGTGGCACCAGTAAAACCAAACACATCATAATTCAGCCTCTGGAGAGCACGAATATTCATAGCAAGCATTCCTCCTTTTACATGACTAGCTCTACTGAAGTTCAACTGATTTTAATCAACAAACTTCTGCAGTGTACTCTCTCCATCTCCACTTGTCTGTCTACTTTAGAAACTCATCCTTATCTTGTTGTGTATTATCCCTCTAGTCTAAAAGACCTATGGGCTACATGCAATGTTTGCCAACTAAGGCGTCTCAGGATTCAGCTCACGGGGAGGTTATTATGAAAATACATTGTGAAATATAATTTCTATCGAGCCAGGGGGTCCATTAATTTGAGCTTAAAAGTGAATCCATTTCTTAAAGACGCCACTACAGCTCTTCCCTCTTTCAATTCACTCGCAGCCATTTGTAATTGCTTTGTGCCGTGAGTGGAATGGACGTGTGCTTATGATTGAATGCGCAGTAGGCATTGATCAGAGTGGGAGATATCTGAGGTTTTTGCGCTGTAGAAATAATTCTTCAGCAATGCCAACAGGGATAATTCCCCAAACTAAATGGTCAACAATTTAGATTACAGCTCTCAGCATTGACTCCCTGCTGTATAACTGTCGAACAACTGGAGACAACAATCTGCTTGATTTTCCTGAGGGGAAAGATTCAGTAAAGTGCCAAGTATTTGCTGTCTAACCTCTGTTTAAGTCTATATTGATATTCTGTGTAGATATTTTGAGCTTGTTAAATTTTCTACTTCATTATTGCAGTTTTAATCTACAATGAGGACCTTTTGGCTGCTGAAAATGTTCCTCATACACAGTGTAGTTTTCTCTAAAATCAATTGTGCTTCATGTTTTTTTCATTGTTGTTTAAAAAAGTTGGCACAGAAGGAAAAGTGGAACACAATAATAACATTTTTTTTTTATTCTTCATCTATATAGCCCTTTTCAAGCTTGAGCACACAGTGCTTCCCAGATGAAAAGATTTACAAAATAAAATATCAGAAACCCATGTAGCCCCTCCAGCTCCCCCCTTATGACATATACAAAATTAAGAATACTTAAGCACGAGTATTAAACAACACTGTGTACATGAACATATGGGGTGCAAGTAAAAAAAATCAATTCTGTAAAAAATAAGGCTCATATAAGCAGAAAGATTAAGAGTAAAATAAATAAGCAAACATATAAGAAGATAAGATGCTAATAAAGGAGGAGATATCTTGTAAAACAGGTAAAAGTACAAAGTATATGAGAGTGCATGGAACTTGGGGAAACCTAAAAAAAAGACCACTATAGATGCAACTAGATGCTCCACCATGAAAGCAGTTTTAAATCAATCACAAGTCACTGTGACCATATCATGGTTATGGTTTCTTAATATAGAACAAAGGATGACTAAACTACCTGCTGACTGATTTATAGTTTGCACTCAAAAGCCACAAAGTAAAAGTGCATGCACTTTTGCTGACAGTGAAAGCACTGGTATTTAGATCAATGGCTTGATTTCCACTGATGATGGCAGTGTCTTGTAAAAAAAAAAATTTTTTTCCTTAACATTTTGATCTTCCATTGATTGAGTTTAGCTGAAACTAGTAATTTAACCCTTTGAAGCCTAAGCAAATGGTCTTGATTTCTCTCAAAAACATGGAAAGAGGGCGATGAGCAACCTCACAAGAAATGGTGACAAAAAATTAGCAAGAAATTAGAAAAAAGTGAAAAAAAATCGCCTCAAAATAGCCATAAAAAGGAAAAAAGATAATCAGTCTTGTGGACTGTAGGTTTCCATCAACATTCAAATTGCATAAATTAAAACTGTTAATATAAAATATGTCTAATTTGTCTAAAAACATCTTTACACTGGCATGGGATGGTATTTTATGTAATTCAAAAAGCCATATTTCGCATAATTGCAATGGCAACACTTTTATTTGCTTTTATAGGTCACATGGTGTACAACAAAGAGTTAATGATTTGCTACAAGAGCTGTTATTGCATCATATAACTCTTCAAAAGTTGAGCAGACCGTTCCTCTGTGAATTTGTGGACTATCACCTCCCAGAAATCCCTCATATTTGGTCACTCCCACATAAAAGGGGCTTGCCTTTCCATTATCGCTCCATAGGACGCTGTCGCCTTCGACTGGAAATAATGATGGCTAGTGTGGTGGCTGCAATAAATTAAAAAATCCTGTATTTGAATATCCATCGCCATGCTTCTTGGAATGTTATCATGAGAGAAGAAGTTGCATAACATCACTCAGTGGAAACGAAGTCATCAACAATTGTGTTTTATCGACATTTCGAAAATATCACTTAAGTTGTGCACAAATCTGTACTGGAAACATTGCTATAGATATGCTCTGAATTAATCATCCAGCTCCTTGACTTATCTGACAAATGAGCATTTGTTGTAGTACTAAACCACACTTTCTGTTAACATGGTAACCATGGCAGTTGTGAAACGACCGTGGCTGAAGTGTTCAGGATTCTACAACGTTGTGTGAAAATGATTATGTGCATTACATTGAGGTTGCTGTGACTCAGGAGGTAGAGCGGGTGGTCCATTAATTTCAGGGTTGTTGGTTTAATCCCCAGCTGCACATGTTGTGTTATGAAAGGCACTATGTAAACGCAGACTGTTTATGCAACTTGACAGTTAACATATATTATGTTGTGTAAAGACGGAAGAAGCAGTAAGTAAATTATATATTGTAACTGCTTTTCCTGTTCTATATACTGTAATTTAAGTATTCATTTAAGATAGGCAATAGGATATTTTTAATGTATAGTGCAGGTGAAGATTTCCTCAAAATATTCATAATGGGTTTTTTCCATGACTTTATATTTGAAAATCATGACTATTCATAACAATTATTGCTATTTTTTCCCTTTTCATGAGCAATAACTTAGTATTGGCATCGAAGAGAAAGACACTTGAAGCTCCATTCCTTCAGGAAATTTGCCATGTCTATTGATTTCATGATGATTATTGATTCAAATGATTTTCAACTCATTTGCTTGTATGGCACAAGTGGTTGTATAAATGTGATGTGCATTGTTTTGGCACCACGCAATGGATGCTATTAAAATAAATTAAGAATATTAATGTCAAACATTTGCACGCATGTGTTATTTATTTCTGCTTCCCCAAGTTTCCCTCATTATACATGGTACAATGTTGCTGGGATTTCCATAACCAGTGGGATGGATTATATTGGCACCATAGGACATTAATGATAAATCATACAAAATGTTTTTTTGCAGACTCATAAATAACAAATATACTTGTATTTCGCTCCTTTTTCCACCCTTTTTTCCAAACATGCACATATGGTTTGTCATATCATCTGTGACAGATTACTCCTCTGCGAGCTGACACGAAAGCATACTTACTGTGGGATCTTAAAAGATATAGGCCTGCCAAGTCAGCATCACAGATGTGGGAAAATGGCATCATCACATTTTTGAGTTCTCAAATCCTGTAAATTGTCTGCACACATGAAAAGGCGCTCAGGTGTCAGAGCTGGCAGGAATCCAGCGGCATTATATTCCTCTTTATATTCAATGATATGCAGATGGCTGACGATACAGAAAATGTGTTGATGCATTCCTCCACATCTGTGATGTCTGTGATGTATACAATGTGCATTCTGTGAGAATCGGCGTACCTCGTCGACAACAGCAGCAGCTGCTGCAGTTTTCTGTCGGCGTCTACAATGGGCCTGTTCAACTACAGTGCTGCTGCTCACTCCTCTTACAGCCTTATACATAATTATGTACTTTTGCCCATAAGTGGATGAAAAATAGATTCGAAGCCTAAAAAGTTACTTTGAGTAAAAGTTGAAACCCACCTCCTAAGATTATGTTTCTATTTTTTTGTCTTTGTTTTGGTGAAAACATGGTTGCTGTGGATTGAGAATATTTCATGAGCACACAGTCTTCATATACACGTCTCCATTGCACAACCTTATATAAAGAATCCAGCACGGGCTACATTTACTGGTAGTGTTTCTTTCAGCTCGAGAGTGCTACTTTCTTTTACTGAATGGAAATCATTGGGAGGGGGACGAAATGTTCATGGTGGTTTGTAGGCATACAAAATCAAAGACTTTGACCGCAGAGGCCAGGGTATCATATTATGTAGGCTCTGAGTTGTTGCCATGAAAATATGTCAATCAACATTTTACATACATATTTAGGAGTAGTGCTCTCTGACTATAAACCATAGACTGTACCATGGAAACTGCTCTGGAATGGCCAGAGGAATCTGAAGAGGAGCTCAAGGCATCAACCTGGCTACAAGATTTCCCAGATGTTAAACTGATCGAGCATTTGTAGGGCATGCTGATATCCCAGAGGTACCTGATTCACAGTGGGGCTTCCTTGGATCGGACTTGGTTCTGACCTGTTGAGGCATGGACTTAGGATCTCTGGAGGGTGTCCTGTGGTGTCTGGCACCTGGGCAGTTGTGGTACAACCTTTAAGTCCAGTGAGTTGTGAGGTTGGGCACCACAACACGTTCTTACTCCATAGTTTTTAGGTATCCTATTGCTTCAGCTTTTTACACTCCAGGATGCCGTTACTGTGATGTCAATAAATGCATGTGTGGCAGGATGAAGCAGCACAGCCTGTATGTTTACACAGCAGCGCGGACTGTCACAGTGGCTGGGATTAGGCACCACACTCAAGGATGGTTAGGCTTAGACAAAATAGGCACATGGTAAAGCGTAGGAAACACATTCACACATCCACATAGGAAACAAACTCTGAACTCCTGCACAAATGTCAGTTGTTTGTGGGACCCATCCACCTCCTCACCTGCCCGAGTGCACTCGTGCTCCATATATTATGTGGTTACCAGCTTTATTATCTGATGCTGTCCTTTAGCCATTGGCAGTTTTAATGGTGAGGCATGCTGAATTGTCCTGTACCCATTGGGAAGTGCTGTTGCCATGAGGGGGTCTGCGACAGTGTTTAGGTGGGTGAAGCATGTCAGGTGGCATCCAAATGGATACCAGGACCCAAGGTATCCAAAAAGAACATTGCATTCTGACAAAAAACCAATGTTGTTCACTTCACCAGCAAGTGGTTTTGATGTTTTGGCCAAATAGTGTATGGTTTTGACCATGTTCTGGATGCAGGATAAGCTTGAGCCATCAATAACATGTTAAACCACTTGCCCGTGCAGGGTGGGGAGGAATGGGGTAGAACATGGGTAGATTAAAGACCAGAGAGGCTGCTGCATTCAGAATGAGCTGCAGGGGTCATGTGGCACATGAAGCAGGAGAGATTTGCAGTATTCTAAGCATGAACAAGGCAATTCAATTGACATTGGCCTGGAAACATATGCAAACAACCCCCTTATCATTAAACATGCATTTCCTGTTGTAAATCTGCAGATACATGTCATTTTTAGGGGATACGGTTGCACAGTTATGCAATTAAAATAAGAAAAAAGCTCAAGCTGCTATACAGCTGCATAGACAGCTGCTAGATTAAAATAAAAGCAAATATTTTAAAGGGATGACCAACAATTCAGTGAATACACAACATTATCAGGACAGTATATTTGAGCGTCTCTAACAGATCTCCCTTTATCATCTCTGTGAATGCTAAAGATTAGATCCAAAAACTTCTAGATTTGTCATTTTTGTCCATTGGGAATTTAACTGAATACACACATTTCAGTGTTTTCCAATATACTGCGATTTATGATATACACTATCTATAGTCTCCATTTACGGCCGTCTCACAGCTTTTAATCATTTTAGTCACTGAGGCCTCTACAAAAGCACAATCTCAGGGCATGATTGGAGAACTCTCAGCTGTAATTAAATGATAAGGTGTTTATGCAAATATATCTGATTTTTGTTGGCGGCAAGACAGCAGCTGTTTGAATGAGGAGGTTGAGATAGTACAGATCATTGATTAAATAGAGAGTCTGTTAGTGTCATCCCACTTGCTCTCTGTCTGTTAGACAGTCACTTTCTCACCTTATCAGTTTGGCAGATTAGCTGTGAAAGTAATACTGATGCTGTGAATGCCATCAGATATATTTTAATAGGAACTCTGGCAGCTCAGAATTTACAGCCAACCTCTACGCCCATGCATGCCACCACGAGAAGCTTACCCAGTGCTTTTGAATAGCTCTCATCAGTTATCAAATTATCTGCTCACCCCAGCAGCGTAAAAAACATCTGAATGTTTGTGCCGTTGAAGCAGCCGAGAGAACAGTGCCATGAAATGAAATGGCTGAATGCTCATGTAATTATAAATGTAGGTCATCTGAATCACCACATGGTCCTCAGCAAACGCAATTTCTTCCAATTTTTAGAGTTTAACATAATTGCCTTAGCATTATAGTGTAAAGTGGCTGTAATAATGTCCCAGTGATCATGGCTGAGGCTTTTAATTGCTTTCACTAGAGCCAGGTGCCTCCCTCAGGGTTTCAAGGGGGCTCATTGTGTGAGCATTCACGAGTTTGAAACCAGCTATGATGAGGCGCATCTTGGACAAGTACTGTTTTAAGTTAGGTTAAAATGTAATTTCATCTATTTCTGAGAAGCCAGTGAAAGTGTGAGTAGTGGTGACAAACTTGTGTTAGAATTCCAAGGAAGATAAGTAAGAGAAAGCTGCACAACAGCTAGCTGGAGCCTAAAGTCCATGACATCAGTAAGTACCAGTTCCAATGCACCCATTGCCACTACTATTTAGCTCTTAGCTCCATTTTTTATGTGTACATCAAGGGGTAGGAGGTCTCAATTCTTGTTGGGATAGAGGGGTAGGGTGAATTGTTAGGGCTTTAACTATTATTTAACTTTAACTAGTCCCCCTTGTAAACCTGTTCAGGGACACTCTAAAACGAGGGGTAAGGGTAAAAATTAGAGATGGGATTGGGTCGCAACAATTTTTTTTAAAACTGATTTGCAGTTTGTGTCAGGTCATTCATGCTATGACAGCGGTAAAGACAACAAGTTGAATTTTTTGCCGTGATATTGGCCTGGTCAGTCAGCATGTCCACCACTGTGGACCAAACTGATCTAGAGAACTTTTTGATGAATGGCCATGAAATCCTGTATTTTGTCACCAGAGGATGATGCATACTGACTTTGGTGATCTCTACCTTTTTCAGACTTTTTGGGTGTATAGAGGCATATTTAAGGTATATTCAAGGTCCCCAAAAGATTTATCATTGTAGCTTTATTGATCCCCTGATTTTAATCTTTCACCATCAACAAGGCAATTTTTTGACAGATCTCCAGAAAATGTATAGCAACATATAGAAGATGATGATTTACAGACAATCGAGCAAAAAGACTTTGGTGACTGACTTTTTTTTTCTTTGATAAGCTCAAAATCCATAACCAAATACCCACAAAACTAATGACACTTCCTGGACCCTCCATCTTCCAATGAAGAGCAAAATGTACTAATGTGCAGATCAGCATATGTACTTTCATGAGAGCTACACTGGCTTTGTGCATGTGGATTGAGATAAAAGCCCATCATTCGGCTATATTTTATTTGATGGTTAGAGGAATTATACCTCAGGAAATGTTTTACAAGTTTTAATGGATGAGTTTTGTACTTTTTTTCCTGTGAAATTCTATCACCATTGGAATCAATTGTAACTGCACTGGATTCAAGCTGACAACAGTTGCTACCCTCTGCAAAGAAGCAAGCCCACAACCTTTTACAGCCACCTTTAAACTCCACAGGAGTGAGCCTTTGATACTGAAAAGATTTTTGGTTGAAAATTGTTTCGAGTTGACGTAATAAAAACCAAAAATGATGGTGTTCTGATACGACACAGAGCAAAAGACAAAAAAAAGGAAAAAGTTGAGCCACAAAGTTGAGTCGCAAACAGATAAAAAGACAGACAGAGAGGAATAGGTGACTCCGGGTCATGCTGATATCGACAAAATGCCAAAAATAAATCAGAAGAGTTTCAGTGCTTTGTATTGTGTTACTCAGCCCATGTCAATCAACTACTGTTGGTTTTAGTTTTTATCTGAAAAGACCCATGTTAGTAGGTGTCCATTGACTCAGCAACACTGGTTAAAGCTGCAAAATCAATATTTTTGTATTAACAGTAGATCAAACAAGTTAACGTATTGTGAAAGATGTTGCTCGTAGTGATAAACCGACATGAGTTATCCCCAACTGTACTTTACCCTCAGCTCTTTGTAGTCATTTCATTGGCTCCCTGTTATCTAAGCATTTTTCACATTTTGGATATTCTGCACAAATTTGCTTGTATTTTCTCTCTCTGATATATATATATATATATATATATATATATATATATATATATATATATATATATATATATATATATATTTCAAGATACGAAGTCATCAAATGAGACAAGTAGGTCATTATTTGAAAAGGTTTGTCATTATATTAAGATATATTATTATACATTATATATTATGTTTTTGTTTGTTTGTTTGTTTTTTAGAAAGTCTGATTATAATAACCTTATAATGACTAAATGGTCCACAATGATTTCTTTTTCTTTTTTTCATAACAGTGCCTGATTTGGACTTTCATAACTTTTGACTAACATACTAAAGAGATGTGGTGAACAAACTTTCATACAAGTTATCTGGTTTGACTGCAAATCCCGCATTTGCATGGCAAGTATCAGAATACTTTAACCACTGGTCATAAGATGAAGTGTTGTTTGGAATATAGTCTACAGTAATGTAAATAGTAAGACTAATAAAATATCCTGATACAATGAATTAAAGACTGAGCATTAATCTAAATTTAACCAGGTTGCAATAACACATATTAGAACTCTTACTTTTTATTCAACAAAGGCGTGTAGCAGTTTCACAGCTAGGATATTATCTGATATTTCATTTTTTGATATTAGATGCTCTTACTGCATCTGATCTTTTTTGAACTATGGATTTTGAACTGTACTGTAGGTCTACTGGTTCCAAAGCGAGGTCCAGCACCTCATTCGAAACAGGCACAGTCTGAAAGGTGAATTCACAATGAACTCATGCGTACATTTCATCTCTGCAAAGCAGGAGTTTCTTGTGGCTCAAGAAAGCAAACACCTGCTTGTACGCAGCTCCAGATGACCTCAAGGTGTCCTACACAGGCATGGCTACAATGTTCACAAGAAAAGTGGAGGCTGCTGTGGCACTTAAAGAGGCAGAGGAAGTCAGGCTGGAGCAAAAGGAATGGCAGAGGGGAGAACTGGTTTGGGCAACAGAACAGCAGCTTAGTGTGGCTCGCCTGAGGGGAGGCAAAGAGGAAGAAGAAGACAAAGAGAGTGGTGGAGTCAGAGAGTGATTCCAGGGCCTGAGCTATGCATCAGCTTGTATTTAGATAAGTAAAGTTTGTGTCGGATTGAGGATTCAATGGTTTTTACACTGTGTTTCCAGCTTTTATGTTTGAGTTGATTTCCGAGACAACAACCAGGTTCATTTAAATGAGGCAGCAAAGCAAGTTCTTGGTATTTTCAACACATTTTCATCCCAAGTTGTCAGTGAACCTTCGTTGTCTACATATTACACTCTATGCATCCTGCTGCGTCTGGCACTGACGCTGGGACATCACCAAAAGCACACGGTTACGTTTAGGCAACAAAGGCATGGGTGTTTAGGTATAGAAAACAGCATCATGGTTTGGATCTTCATTCATACACAAGGGGAACACTGGGCTCTAGGGTGAAAGTCTGAGATTTGTTCGATCCATCCACCACACCTTCCACCTTTATGCTCCTTATATTATGTTATTACCAGCAACATTTCAACTTGATGCTGTCTGCATCTTAAATCCCTGAAATCCCTGACAAAGCAGCAGTAATTGATGACTTGGGTATGAGAATGGGCTGATATTTTGTTGGAAATTGGGGCTTAACCACACACTGAGAACAGAAGTTTCAACAGCCCAGTTCCCAGAGGAAAATGTTGGCCCTGTACATTTCTGGAAACCACAAATATGTTACATTTAGATGTTTTATATGTATCATATCTACACTTCTAAAGTGTAGTGCATAATATGACTTTGTCATGATGAAGTTGAGATGATGGTGGATGGTTTGACACTCAGGCGAGACGCCTGCCAAGCGTCTGAACTCTGTTGGAGACCAATAAATAACAAAATCTGTTGTTTTTTCGATGATTCATCTCTGTGTTTCCAGCAGCTTTTTATGAACCACACATGCATATTTTAAAGTACTCATTCATAGTTTATGTTGTAGAATAAAACTCATATAGCGTCCAATCAATGCAATAATATAAACAGTTTCATTAACATTTTTATTTCTTTTTATCCGTCATTAAACTAAGTAAATAAAAAGCCACATGGTCTGCCTTTGACTGCAGATTAGTGGTGCTGTGTGCCGCTGTGCACCATCCAGACAACAATATGATTTCCTCAAGAAATGGATTTCCATTTGCCCGTCTGCTGTTGTCATGCTTCACTTTGATTGGCTCAGTTGTTCCAAAGCGATGAGAGCAACATGGTAACACCTCTGCAATACATGCCTGGAAATGAATAGTCTCACTTGGCGCGCGTATCAAGATGAGCACACCACCATCGCAGCCTGCCTGTAGAACAGATTCCTATGATCAGGCATAGAGATTGCCACACTATCATGATTGGTGCCCCTCAGGCAATAGCCCCATTAAAGACATGTTTTTATGGAGGTTACACTGGTCATATATGGCAAAAATTGAAGCCATTCACTCTGAGGATGCAATGAAAAGGGCTTTGCATCCTGTATGGGTGCAGAGACCTGGGTGCTATCATGACGTGGAGAAGAAATGGTACAAAAGTCTTTGAAAGACCCAAGGTTAAGCATCCAAACTCAAGTGAGTATGTTATGTAATGAATTAACACAAAGAGAACATATATACTATATGGAGTTACATGAGCATCCATCCAGAGTTTGTGTCCATTTAGTGAATGTAAATCCAATATTCACACTATATTTGCTTTTTGTCAGCTCTAGGTACTGTACAGTGGATTTTTTTTTTTTTTAGCTTTTTTGAGAAAATGATATGCAGTGCAACCCATCCTCACTTTGAACTCATCAAATACTGACACTTGGTCAGTGGCCCTTGGTGTTAGTTACAGATGGACTGAGGCATCCTATACCATCTGTATACCACACACCACACAGCATAATTATCTAAAGCTCTGAGCAACTGCCTTAGTAAAATAAAAAAGCAGTCTAAGTAAGGTTGGTGGTATTGGTGATGGATGGGTCAAACAAACACAAGACTTTCACCCATTACACATCTGAGTTTTAACAACGTAGCATAGCATGTAATGTGACTTCCATCATGTGACGTAAACACACTCTCATCCCAATGTGTCATATATTGCCACTTGGTCAGTAGACTTTCACGTTGCAAGGTATCCTCCTGGGTCTGTTGTTAACATCCTTGGACAGCATGTCAATTTACGCCACATTGTGTCTTTTCAACATACACTTCTGTTAGCACAGGAAATGCACAGTTTCTTCTAATTAGATGCATAGTCTTTTTTAAAAATAAACTTACATTGTCAGTAAAACACCTACTTACATTTATTTCCTTGTGCAACAAAGGCACATGGTCAGGTTTAGCAAAAAATGTTCAACATTCAAACAAGAAAGATAATGCGGCCCCCAGGTGAAGTCTGGGTTTTAGAGTAATTGTAGAAAAGTTTGCGCCAGTGTCTGACACCAAGATCACTGACCAAACAGTGGTATTTGACGAGCCTGGAATGACAATGGGCTGTAAGTTATGGTAGGAAAAAACAAAACAAAAAACCTAACCATGTACTTTGGTTGGCCAAACCTGAAGCAGCAAACCAAAAAACAAAGCTGGGTTGGTAGTTTATTCTGGGGGAAAAAAAAAAAAAAAAAGCATTGAACAAATTGACATGCATCCCTGATTGCTGAAACATGACTTTATTAGGGGGACCTAGAGCTTCATACTTTATGTTAGTTGATGTTAAAAACTTACCTAAAAACCAGACCGTTCACATTCCAAGCTCGTCAAATATGTCTGTTCTGTCAGTACTTTTGGCATATGCATCCACCTGGAACACAGCTGGATGGCATCAGCAGAGAACGCGACCAGACAGAACTGGTGGCATTACTATCATACGCTCTGAGAGCAAAAATGACAGTTTGGAGAGGGACTAGATTTCCCATTATTAGACTGCATGCTGCCTTTTCTGACAAACTCTTTCTTGGTCACTCTCTTCATGTCTCTGTTGGTTCTTACTGTAACTACAGACACACACATACATACACACAAATGCACATTTTATTAAACTTTTAAAAAAGATCACATTTCACAATTCCATATGCTGCTGAGAATTAATACCTCCTGTCGGATTGGCAACTCGAGAGCAACCTGCATGAATATTCCAACAAGTCCTACACAAATCTCTGTTAGGTAGATAAAGAGAGGTGGAAGAGCCAGATAGGGAAATTGGGCGCCATTCCTTATTCAGCATGCTGCGTAGCATGTTAAGTGATAAAGAGGTGGTGAGCCTGGTGTATGTTACACCCTTCGCTGCCCTTGGTCTCCTCAACCTCCTCTTATTGATAATTCATACTAATAGCTGTAATTCAGGGAGACCAGCTTTAAAAACTGCCAGGAGGGTATGCATTATGAATTGTCTGGCTCTCCAATGCCTCGTTACATAGCACAGACTCACAGTTCAAAGTATTCTCTGTTAACAGCAGGATAGAGGTATTTTTAATAAGTCACTAAGATAATCCCAAGAATGTCAATACATGTTCCACTGCATAGGTCATTTCTGTGCAACTGTACAGAATTAGTTGCTGCATCACTTAAAATTAGGGTTCATCACTGTCTGCCACAGTGGCTTTTTTAATGTTTCCACGAGGGGATGATAAATCAGACATTTTTAGATTCTACACACAGCCAATCTGGGCCCCATTTCCCAATAAAAATCAACCTTCGAAGTTAAGAGCATGTTTGTACTCTTGTCTCCCAAAGCAGTACTTAGGAGCAAGTGCACACCGTTAAGAGCTTCACGGTGTCAACTGTAGTGGTGGGCAGTGTCATGGTATTATTGCATAGCAGGGTATTTAGGAATCCCAAAGGCTTGTTTTTCAATGCTGTCATTAATACAGGTGCGGCTCTTTCTGTTAAATTAATTGTATGTAGTGCACAGCATGCACCACCAGAGCTCAGTCCCCAGTCTTTACTGGTAAAACAGGCAGCTGAGCTGAAACACACAGTGAAATGTAGTGGTGGAGGGAGAAGTTACAGGACTGTAAACAGCCAGTGGCAGCAGAGAGAGACCGTGGCGATTAATGGCATGTTTTTCATGTTTGACTTGGTGAATTAAGGATTTATTTTGAGCAAACCAGAGCTGGTGATTGTTGGAATAGTGAACTTACTAACTAGATTACTATCAGCAGTGACCAAGTAGGTTTGGGTGAGTTGTATGCTGATTCTATTGAGCTTGAATGAAGCGTGTTTTACGATGAGTTTATAAAGTCATTAAGCCTTGCAGTCTTCTGTGACTGAGAGAAAGTTGAATTGAAGGATTTCTCAGTTGAATAAAGAAAATAGGTGTGAGATTATTACTTTTCTTAACATTTTGTGGATTTCTATTGTGTAGTTATTAGTCTGAAAAGCTGGAAGTAAGTAGTTCTAGGCGATATTGTCTGTGATGCTTAAGATGATGTTTAATGCATATTTCAGTAACTAATGCAGATGGGTTAAATTGGAATGGGTCTGTCCAGGAATTATATCTTTTTGCAAGGTTTCCTTTTTTCTGTCATTCAGTTTCCCCAAAAGCTACAGAAAGCAGATCAGTAGCCTCAGTCTAGGTGGCGGTAATGCATCTTAATGCTGGTTGCCACCTACCATAATCTATGTTCAGGCAGTAACAGAAAGTTTGTTGCTCCCAGGCGAGTTGTGGTGGTCCAGGATCAGGATTTGGCTGAATTTGAGTTATTGCACAAACCTCTTCTAATATAGCATATTTAACAGTTGGTAAACTGTGACAAAGAATGGCTGTTTTTTGAGCCACAAGAAGAAGAAAAAAAGCATTTATTAAAAAAAGGGGGAGCAATGATGACAGAAATTAAAATACAAATAAATTTGAAAATTAGTTTGTGTTTTTCTGATAATTTATCTTCTATCCTCATTTAAAAATTCAACCTAACTTAAAAAAAAAACATGTGTGATTGGAACAAATATATTTACTTAAAACAACATAACAACAAAGACTGTTCAAGCCAGGCAGTTTTTGGTTCCTCCTGCAGGTTCCAGAGCTACTTAAGATGCTCTTAGCCCCCAATGAGAGGGTAGGTCTGGAAATGAATGAAATGATCATCCACACATAAAGATGCCTTCCACAAACAAGGCCCTGGTCTAAAAACTTTGTCTTGCTACAGAATCTGCACTGTGTGTGAATGCTCTCATGACAGCTGATGGCATTAGCATTACATTTAAGTGTTATACTTCACAAAATTACTTTTCCAAAATAAATTGAGCAACACAGATACATAAAACATATCTGTGATTCATAAAAGATGCACCAGCTTGTAGCTTTTGTGGGATGACTGTAGACTGCATAAATAATTGACGTAGCTATTGTAATGATATCCATTGGCTTCTGGACTGCCATTTTGAAGCCACAAGTTCAGCATTTTGCCCATCACCATCTTGCTTATTTGAAGCCAGAAGTGACCATATTTGGATGATAAACTGCAGTTTTTGACACATCCACACTGGCTTCATTTTTCAACCTCGAGTGTTGCTGCTTGGTAATGACTCATCACATTTGGAATTTATTATAACTTACTGAATTCAAGCTGCTGCTGTTTTTATCACTTTGGAAAATACAATCTTTTTAACGACAGCCTTTCAAGTGTACAGGAGGTTATGGAAGCCAAAAGAGGCAAGGTGAAAAAAATATAAAGGCAGGAAATGTTGGCCAAAACCTAAGTTTATCTCCTACAATTGCAACAATGAAAAAAAAAGCCCTCAAGTAGGAGGTAATGCCCCATACATATGAGATAATATGTGGTGCCTTGTAGTTTTGTGGTAAGCTTGTGTTTTTTGTGTGTGCTTGGTGGTGTCTCTGTGTGTCCTCCTGTGTTGCAGGGGCTGGGCGTGGCTTCCGGGTGCTGGAGCTCTGTGCACATTTCCTCACCTGCGCCTCATGCCCAATCACCTCCCCCGCAGCATAAAAGCTCATGCTCCACTCTTCACGGGTGCCAGATTTTTTCCCACCTCACCAGTGGTAGATAGGCCGTCTCTTCTGAGAAATTACTTCTAGTACTTCATGAAACTTTGGATTTAGATTTTTGTGCTCATTGTGCCTCTCTTGTGTTTTCGCAAGTGCCTACCTTCGCTGAGCTCCAGCACCTCTCCACCCAGTCCCTCGCCTCCGCACTCAGCCACTTGCCTCTCTCTCCACTTCGGACAACCCCCGTATTCTGCTCCACCAGCCTCACGCTTCTCCTCGCCTCACCACCGCCCTCCATCCCTCCAGCCTCACCAGCTTCCTCTGCCCTCATGCCCCCAGGCTCCCTTCCCCCCAACTCTATTCCCTTCCTCGTTCATTCCCAACATTATTAAAACCCAGTTCATTGTTCATCCTCTGTCTGCGTGTTTGCTCTTGGGTCCTTCCACCCCTTTTTTTCAGTACCGAGCAGCATAAGATAATATCTCTCACATAGGAGATAATATGTTGTATGTAGGAGATGCAATGTTGTAATGAGATTTTGATCTAAGATTTTAAAATAATATGGACAATAATGTGCTCAGAGAACAATTAAATGTAAACAGTTTTACTACAACAGGGCAAACCCTAAATGTTAATGGAGGTCATGGATAATGATCAAAAGCTCCAGAGCAGCTACTACTTGAGCTTTGTGGTGACATCCTTGGTTAATATCTCCAAGGTTAAAACAATAACTTTAAATCTCAACCTTGATCCCAGATTCCTTCAGGATTTCCATGCATTCACCTGAGCTGAATACAGAAAGGAAGACGAAGGGAAGATCAGAGGAAAGTAAGGCAGAAAGACAAAAAAAAGGGAAAGGAAGTTAAAAATGATGGCAGAAAGAAGGGGAAAAAAAGACCAGGAGGAAAAATGCAAATAAAGAAGAAGAAAGGAAAGAAAGATATGTTGGCTGATTTGCAGCTCAGCAAAAGTAATTTAGTGTGTATCTCAGTTTTATACAAGCTTTCGGTAGAGCTTTCATCCCCAGGCATACAAGGCAAACAGAATGAAAGATCACTAAGGTGTATATATAGACATCCCAATTAGCCCCAATGCAAAATCTGTATGTCCCTTAAACAAGATTATACTGCTGTATTATAGTTTTGTGTGGACTAAAAAAAAATTGGAGCAATAGATATTTTAGCTCTGATGTTGAATGTAATAATCAAGATGTACAAAGTACCTACAAGGAACCCAGTTGGCTCGAGTTCGATCCCGGGATTCCTTGCTGTGCGGCGACAGCGCAAAACCAGGGAGCCACCCTCACAGTGCGGTCTATAGATACAAAAACAAATGCGAAATCAATTTGATCTGAGTGAATTACCTCTCTGTCAGTTCCTAATAATAACTGTAACCTCAGCCAAAGAGAATTTGCCTGTTCACTCTCATTTGCTCCCATTGTGCCGCCGAGCCAATGCCCGCCAGCTCCAATCCAATTAGCAACAGTAGCAACTCTCCCTCACTTCCATTTAATATGCTTTCTCAACTTTTTGTGGGATTAGAGAGGGGGATAGACTGTGTAATAAGGGAGACCGGGCTCTGAGGTGCTTAGAGGAGCTCCTGACTAACAGTGAGGCGGCAGTCGGTCCAACACCTGTCCCGATATGAACCTGATGTGAGTCACGCAGCACGGACACATGTCCGGTGGAACATTAGACATCAGCAGTGTTTCTATGGAGAAAGAAAAAAGTGTGCATTAATGGAAAGTACAAACGCAGGCTTCCATTTCTACTCAAGTATGTTACATGAGAAGTCCATTTCAGTTGGGTTCTGGAACACCATGTCTCTAATCTGGCACACTCTGTGCTGTCTTTCACCCTTTGAAATCTGAGCAGTATAGCTTGATTTCTTGAAATGTATGAGAAAAGGGCAATGAGAAATATAAGAAGAAATTACCCACAAATTTGCAAGAAGATTAGTAAAAAAGGACAAGAAAATTACTTGAAAATTAGAAAAATAAATACATTTTAAAAATGGGGGGAAAGAAGAAGAAAGTAAAAAAAAATCAGAAAATGACCCCAAAAAATGCTTAAAATGTATTAGAATTCTATAACATAATTTTAAATATTTAATTCTGATTTTTAAAATATTTTTCCCAATAGCTTTTTTCCCTTTTTCTCTAGAGATGTTCCCTATCATTTTCTAATAAAAAAAAAAAAAATCAGTTCTCAGAACATTCCTTACCAAGTTGCTCATTGCCTTTCCCCCGCGTTTTGGGTTTTTTTTTTTTTTTAGAAGAAATTGCACCAGAGGTTCAAGGTGTAAATACTTGTGAGAGGCATCTAAAAGTAGCCCAAGTGTCCAGGCTGCCTTACATTTTTAAGTTGACTGAATTTGAGAAGACAAGTTAAATCATTGCAAAATTACCTCAATTTGTCTCCAAAATTCAGCGAATTTAAATGTATATGACAGCCTAGACATTACCTTCTTAAATTAATACAAATTTATTTTGTGTTACACTGTGCTCATAAATCCCTATGCTTTTGCTGGAATGTTTCAATATTTATCTTTCAAGGCTGTTTTCTCTTTTTTTTTCATAGCCCGAGCCCCCAAGAAAACTGTAGAGATCTGTGTGTATCAATGTACAGTGAACTAACAGTAGTGTCCATCATACTGGTACAGCTTACTATCAGGAGATACAGTAGTGAATGGCAACTTTGCATTGTAAATAATCATTAGAGAAAATACTACCTCTAACCATTAATGGACATTTTTACATGATTTGAAAATGCTCTATTTGTCTACCTTTGTGGATAATTTGTCTCAAAGTGAAAAAAAAACAAACAAACAAACAAAAACCCCAGCAATGAACACTTGAGGGAGAATTTTTGGGTGGTTGCAGTGAGCAGTCCTTCAAAATGACTCGGTTAGGGTTATGAGGAGATCATTGCCATGTTTAAAAGAAACCAATGACTGTTGTTAGGAAACAGAATGTTAACAGTGGTTTTCTGAGTTCTATTCTGAGACTTTCCTGCTGATCCAGGAGGAAATGTTTCAGGAGGACAGTTTCTATGACACGCGTGGATGCAGATGACTGGTACAGAAAGAGGGAAAGTGAAAATAATCTGAACCTGGTCCAGGCCTGTCGGAGTTAGCAGAGAAACCCCCCAAACTGACCTGAGACCTGATTGTTTGCAAAATTCCAGCATGGGTCAGTTGGGAATTTGTAATTTCGTCACACACTCTGCGAAATAAAGGTTCCAAAAGGGTCCATCATGAATTTCTAGGATTATGTTTTTAGGATTTTAGAATAGTTCTGAGATTTAAAAATGATTTTAGGAGTTTAGGAAATTTCTAGGATTCTGCGATGTTTCTCAAATTTTGGGAAGATGAAGAACAAAGGGTTTTTCAAGGCCTATTTGTAAAACTACGAGTTCCATTAAGATGTAAAACCCTGATAAGTGGGAGAAAATGGATAGTGTAGTCAGTTACTATTTTTGAAGCCTCACTGGGTGCGTAGTAGATGAAACTCTTGGTATAGGCTATAAAATGATTCTCAATAGAACCTCCTGGTGGGTTCTTGTGAGCACCCATAGAAGGTGGAAAGGTTTTGGATACATTTTTGATTTACACCATAGAGGGGTTCTTAGTAGAACCTCTCAGATGATTCCACATATGACCCTTTATGCTGGATTCTAGGAAGTTCCCTCTAAAAGGGTTCCAGTTGGAACCTTTATAAAAGGTTCTACAGGAAACTAAAAAGGGGTCCTCCAGAGAAGACAAAGAACCCTACAACAGTTCTAAATAGCACCCTTATTTCTAAGAATTTATATTTTATTTGTGATAAAGCAGAAAAAAATCAATATGATGTTTGTTTGTAATTTTCTCATGAAAAGTGAAGAGGGTTTTGTTGCAGTTTTATTGTTTGACTGACACTTTGAGCCATTAAACTGTATGTTTAAGTGATCCTTTATTGTAGTCATAAATGCAGAGAAAATGACTCTATAGCAGACATGAAACAAAGTTTCTTTTTTTGGTATTTTTGTCTTTTAAAAGTGTTTCATTGAATGCATAATAATCCCCAAACCAGAGCAGAATCCACAGAGTGCAGCAAGTGCCCTCTCTTGTTCTTCTCAGCCTTGATGCTTGATGTGTGTGTGAGTGAACCGGGCTCCCTCAGATCACCAAAGTCTCTATAACTTTGCCCTCACTGTGAACACAATCCTCCCGAGTGTTGCCTTGAAGAGGAAACACACAGCAGCTTAGACTTTAGCGCCAATTTTTCAATACCACATCAAAGACATAGCGCTGGCCTTTCAAAGTGTTTAATTTCAAAAGTAAACACTAGAGTGTATTCCCGAAAATATTAAAAAGCTGTAATAGGCCTTTTAATATTATATTAATAGGACAAGAGCTTGCTAGTTGGCAAAAGGTGCCACCTACAGAAACCTATCAGCTGATGATTAGAGATGCTGCAGTACTGGATGCACTGTGAAAAAAAAAGAAAACATCACAAAAAACATTTTTATAGATTTTAATGTAAGGTTATGTGACAGGGACAAAAAAGGTCAGGAGGCCTGTGGCTTGCCTTAATGAGTAAATATGAGGAATAATATTACTGTCAATACTTGTCATGATATTGTTCATGCCAACAAAAAATCTATGGTATCATAAAATGATCTGAAAGTGTTGGTATGCATTAAAAAAATCCAACAGACTGCTCCAGGAATGAGTGACGACTGGTCAGGAGAGCTGTGCAAATAAATCAGGTTATTATTAATGCTCAAATATCATTATTTGCAATAATTAATCAGTTATTAATATACAGAATCATCCCAATTTGCATATCATTCATGTTAGCATGTTTAAAGCACTCAAAATATAATTCAGAACATATTTTCGTTCATGTTTATTGGTCCCCGTTCCCCTGTTTTCTGCAGTAGAGCTACGGTGGCCGTGGGGTAAATGTGGGGCCAGCCCCGCTCTGGTAGTGCAGTGTGTATTGTACATGGGAAAACACTAACACGCGTGCTCCAGTCGTTAGTGTATACACTGTAAATCACGAAATTTGATGACATTTGGGGCTGACAGCCCGAAGCCCCCATAGACATTTAAACGCAGACTATGCCTTCGCAGCTCCAATCCATTGGCACGATGCGTCAGCACGGCTGCCATCTTGTGTCAGTGGCAGCTGTGTGTACTCACTACATTGGACAGTGGAGGTCTATCAGTGATTAACATCATCATAACTCACTGAATTTTCAAACGATTTTCAAGCCATTTGATTTGTTACAAAATGGCAGAGGTATTAATAATACAGAATAATTGGTTAAATTAAAAATGCAAGTTTTCATACCAAAATGCTTCATCTTATGTCGATAGTAAATATTAATTCTATGAGTAAATATAGACAAATTTATATGTGATATATATATATATATATATATATATATATATATATATATATACTGTATTATTTAATTCTTTTTTCATTCATTTATATATGCATATATTTTGTAAGCACTTTTTCAGCAGTGTAACATACTTTTATATTTATAATAATTATAAATATAGTTCTCTGAACATTTTTCCCTAATTTTACAATAATATTCGAGTAATTTTCTCAACCATCTTTCTCCTATAACTCTTATATAATAACTTCACATTAATTCCTTGTGCTCCCACTATCTATTATCTTTCCAAATGGGCAAAAAACCGAACACACTTTGAATCTATTTTATGAATTTGTCATACAACTAATATTTAATATCTACATAAGACGTGTATATCACACGCACGCACGTACGCACGCACGCTCGCACGCACGCACACACACACACACACACACACACACATATCTATATCTATATCTCTATCTATCTATCTATCTATCTATCTATCTATAATTTTTTTTATGAATTTATTTTTTCCTTTAAAAATTTTTAACATACGATATGCTAATTTACATTTTAGGTTTCACTTACATGTATAGCGTGTCAGGGTTGCCCTGAGTTACAGATTGATTGTTACATTACTCTAATAAACAAATGTTATTTGCGTGTGTGAAGGCCATGGATCTCCTACGTCATCTGAGACTTCGGAGTCGCTAATATTTCAGAGTGGAAAGGATGACTCGCTGTCGGTCTGTGAAGTCTCGCGATGCTGGCACTAGCAAACTTTAGCTTTGGCATCGGCAAGGAGCTAGATTCTGTAGCTCATGGAAATTAATGGAGTGGATATCTTACTGGAGCACAGGTTGGAAACCCTTAATTTGCAGGAGAAGTTGGATTTAAAGCGCCTGGCTGCCCACCCAAGGGATATCGTTGGTAAAACAAATTGTGTATTTAACATCAAGTGGTTGTCGGAGAAAAAGTGGCTAACGGTTAGCATCAAAAGGAAATCACCCTTCTTTTTTCCTGTGTCTGCTAATTGGCGGAGAAGACACCTGGTCCAGGATGGGGATTTCTAAAGTTTTAAACATCTTTCTGGGAGGATTGCGAAACACAAAAGCAGCGGGAGTCAACTGGGTAATGCTGTGAAACTGGGCTGAGTTGGGAGAATAACTGTGGCTGCTCAAGTTGACAGTGGGTACAGGCGCTCCACCAAGCAGCGGACAGGTGGAGAACAGGTGCATGCTTTGTCGGATAATTAGCCAACATGTATTATAAACTGTATGGAAAATGTGAAACAGCGCTGCAGGACCACGATGTGTCGGCGGACTCGGGAATACTCAGGTGCATTTTTGAGACAAGGTGAGGGCGATGGGAGGCTTCAGAGGCACTTTGACGCGCAGCCCATCTCTAAAGGGACATCCAGCACTGTGCACAATGAACTGTACAGGCAGACGAAACAACTGCTGCGGTGAGTAAAAGCATATTTCATTTCACTTTGCTGGATTGATTGCTATAGATGATGACCAGTGTCAGAGGTTGTTGTCAGTGGATCTGCAGGTGTGTGGACAGATGTCTGTATGCCTTGTTGTTGATGGTGTTGAGCTTTTTGCCATTTGCTTTTATGGCCATGTTGGGTTATTTGTATTGAACTCAATTGTGTTGATTTATGGCAATGGAATATTGCAGTTTTAATTAAGGCTTGTCACAGTGGTAAGGTAACTTTTGTTAACTTGTAATCTCCCTTGTTTTCTCTTTCTCTCTGCCTCCCTTCTTCAATGTATGTGTGCAATATGTGTTAAAAACATGCCACTCTGCACTCGTTGCTTATGCAGGACCACTTCATATGTTAAAATGATTTAAACAAACAAAACAAAAACACATCAGTAGTGAGAGGATTGTAGTTTTACTAACATTTAGGCCATCAGTTTAAGTGGTTGGTCCCCCACCATTATTTTACACACAGAAATGCATAGATATATGCTGCCTTTCACTGCAAGTGGAAGAAGTGGAGCACTGTAAGGTTAAGAACAAGAGAAAATGTTGAAACTGTGTTCATATGGAAGTTCAACAGCTGATATCCTCAGAGTTTTAGGATGGCATTGAATGTTTTGCTATTTCAAAGCAAAAAAAAAGACTTTTTTTTGTAGGATGGCATGGTCTGGATAACCACTGTATTAGCAGGTTTGTCTTATACTAGTGGTGGGCGTGGTTTGTAGGGACATTATGTTTGCTAGGGCTGCTCTATTATGGCAAAAATCATAATCACGATTATTTTGGTCTATATTGAAATCACGTTTATTTACCATATTACTCACTGAACATGTTGCATTTATTGAACATAAAAGAACTTCTATAAACAGTTGAACTTTAATCTTCCTTAAATATATATCCCATTGAGCTTCTTTTAATTCCTTAGTATAATACCTGTTAGGTTGCTTATTATAATGCATCCTTAACTAATGACTGCGTTGTGGTGGATGTCGATGGGGTTGTCCTTTTCTCCTTTAGTTTTTTTATTTTTTGGTCTTACGCCACTTTGTGTTTAAACCTAAGATAATTAAAAAGAGTTGACATGTTGCCATGTGGTGCAGACACCACCATGTTGCAAAATAATTCAAAATAAGGGTACACTTGCAAAATGGAATGTGGAAAAGTAGTTGTTTTTTCTCAATTGCATTGTTTTTGTAAGTGTCACCCAACATTTGTAGGTTTGCTACCTCTTGAGCAAAGGCAAATGCCATGGCCATTTTCTTCCTTTTTTTCTGGTCATTGGTCACATAGCACCAATTTCAATAGTATTTGCATATTTCTACTGCATAGGTGGCCTAATTTTATAAGGAGACCATCTTTTCAGCAGTGAAATACTCCCTTAAGGACAGCACTACAGCTGCACCATAGCTGGGCCCATGGGTAGAGCTCATTTGATTTTCGTATAGGTCAGTGTGTCAAAGCAGATATGTTAGTGCTGAGGTAAACCCACAAAGAGCACTGGAACAATGATTTTCTGTCTTCACTGTGAGTTTGTTTATTTGGTCTTTAACCGGGTGATTTATAGACAGTTTAAAAATGTGCTGGGGGATGCGTACACAGAAACTGAACCCTTGCCAAGAAAACGTTACAGACAGCAGTGAAAACCAGCAGCCTGGATACATATTGTTTCTAAAAGTTTCCTTAGGCCATTTGCACTTTGCTTCAAGATGTACGAAAGTCGAGCACCCCTGTCACCCCATACAGAACCCCTATTTCATGACAGAACAAAGTAGTTTTAACCAGTGCCCCTCATTTTAAACAAGTCAAGACAAAGGTCATGTGATGCAAACACACACAAAGTCCAGCTAACAGACGCATTTGTGGAGGGACATCACCTACACATGCATACACATATGTCCCTCTCAGCATACAGGACTTGAACACATAACAGCACATGACCAAGCAACCTACACACACCATATACAGTATGTTGGAGAAAATGTGACATATTTTAGTATTTTTACATCTTTATTTTTTTGCGCTCTGCATATCATGCACAGTAAATCATAAATTATTAATGTGTAACAATTAAAAGAAAAAAAACATACATAAAAATGTAAATACAACCTCCCCCTACTGCTAACTGTGAAATACATATATTCAATTCAATTTTAAAAATGCAATGCCACATCCACATCCACACATGAAGATGCATGAATTGTGCACATTGCAGTAATCCATCTATAGACCAGTGACCCTTTTTGTGTCAAGGGCCCCTGAAATTGATACATATTAGGTCATGGACCCATTTGATAATACTTTGAGGAGATACCTCCATCTGAAAAGATTTGGGTTATTAGATAAATTTAGGAACAGATGACAACTTGGAGGTGACATCTAACCTGGGTCCCTGGGCTGAAAAACCCCAGCTGAACAGTTGTTAGGGAGAAGGTTGCCTTGAGGGATTTCTGCCAAAAATGTATTGGTTAAAGAGTGACTTTACCCCCAGACCACCTTTTTCAGTTGAAAGCAATATGGATATTTATTTTTTTGACACCCTACCCATTGACATGAATGCACAAAAACAGGGTGAGGGCTCAGTGATAGGGGTGGGGTGTATTGGAATTGAGCTTTAATTTAAAAAAACAAACAAAAATAAACACTAACCAGAGGCATTTTAGCTCAGTTATTGGCAAGATATTTTGTGGGTGTTTGTAATTGACCCTTCGCTAAGTCCTGTCACCCCCTTTGGCTATTGTCAAGCTTGTTAAGCCTTTTCGCTCCACATGTAAGACTGGCATTTTCATCAGTATTAATGAGATAGAGTCCAATAGAAATGATGGCAAATTTCAGGAATAATAGTTCTGAAACATCAGAGAAAAGTAGAAAGAAAGGACTACAATATGCATGTGTGAGCTCATTTGTCAGCGGAGTATTGTTAACAAAGAGGACATTGAAACTGAAGGAAAATAGATATCAGTGACACCGCACTTGTCATGTCAGGATATATTCATTCATTTGTGAGGACAAATTTGGGGCATTTAATGGGAAAAGATGATTGTACAGAATGGAATCAGGAGGAAAATAACTAGAGTCCCTGCCAGGCTTTCTAAGAATCATAGTTTCATAAAGCCTGGCAGGGACTACAAATGATCACAGGTTATAAACCTGAAACGCACACCATGAAGGCTGCTAATGATTCTGTCTCTGCCAATGACTTGAAGTCTTTTTCTTGTAGATTTGACACTGTTGATTATGCGACACAGCAGGCTGAGTGAAGCAGTTGGAAAAGTCGCAAGGTTAGCAGTTAGTGACATCAGGATTACCCTGGATGAGGTTAAGAAACAGTTTTTATATGTTAACACTTGCAAATCTCAGGGCCCAGATGGCGTGGACTGTAAGGTTTTGCGACCATGTGCTGATTCGTCTCCTTTCCAAAGGCTGTTTTAGTACTCAAGGCAATCTATGACCAATGCAAGCGGTGTCTGATTGTACTTGTGCCAAAACACAGTAGGCCGAGAGAGATGAGTGATATGCAGCCAGTAGCGCTTACCTCAGTACCTACGAAGTTAGAACATATCCTCACTGAGGTCTCACCAGTCTTGGATCGATACCAGCTTGCATACCAACCAGAGCAGGGGGTTTAGGACGCACTGTTGACAATGACCAACAGTACATGACAACCTTGAAACACCTCACAGTCTTGTGAAGATTGTATTTGTTGATCTTAGCAGTTTAACACCAGCCAAACCCACCTGCTGCTAGGCAACCTGATGGATCTTGGGGTTAATCCAAGGCTCAGTCTATGAATCTATAATTTTCTCCTCATTCATATCCAGCAAGTTAGACTCAACACAGCTATTTCCTTCCCTAAATTTGTAATTACAGGGGCCTCACAGCGTTGTATTTTTCCCTCTCATACTGTATATATTGTATTAAAATGATAGCTGAGCTTCAGTCTCCACTCACCTTTTTTAAGTACTGAGATGATACAGCCTAGATGGTAACTAAAGCCTCACAATTAATCCTTGGGGGGTTTTAAGAAAGAGGTACACAACTCATTTAAATCAGCTACTGGCCTGACATGCATACTACAGCATTTTTGGTTGTTTTTGCAGATCTGTGCACATAAGAATCATTGTTGCAATGTTATCAAATGAATAGAGATTTTCTTAAAAACGCAAAGGGAAAACTTTTCTGTTGTTAGTATGGCCATTCTCATCTAAATGTAGTTTATTACAAATTTATGACAGAATAACAAGACTTGAATATTATACTTCGCTCTCATCACTGAATATGCACATTAAATATACATGGTTTGGGCTCCTATGGATTTTTTTTCTTTTAATTAAATACAATTTGTAGCATGATTATTGTAGTTCTTGTACTCTGAAGAACTCACATCACTGGCACAGACTACTACTAGAGGCAAGCTGTTCTCATCACTGTTTGTCCCTTTTCTCATAAAAACGTGTAAATATTCAGTGTGATTTTGGTTCAGTAATTCGTGTATAACCCATGTACTTGGGAAGGCTATGATCACATGATCAAAGGGTTGCTGGGAGTAAAGAAGGAAGCGGTCCTGTAAGGAGGCAGGTTGGGGTGGTGAATGGGTCACAAAACGCTGGACTCTCCCCTAGAGGCCAGAACCATGTGAACTTTGAGTCATTTAAAATATGTATACGTCAAGTTTTTCTTTTCCTTAACCTTACCAGAGTAACTTCAACTGCCTAAACCTAAGCTCTGTATCTTGACTTCAATATGTAAGTTGATGTTTGAATGTAACATAAACTAATGTGGGGTTTTAATTTGTAGGATATCATACATACTGTTGTATGAGGATACATTGCCGTTGGACCTTAACTGTGGTCAGTTATGTATTCTGTGTAAAACACAATGTTAAGGGAAATATAATATCTGTAAATCCTCATAGGGTAAGAATCGGAGTAATTTCTTTTGTACAAATCAGTCAACACAAGGCAAAAAAAAGCACCTTAGCCATGCTGCATGTTCATGATGTTAGTCCTTGAGCCTGTGTTATTTTGTAAGTGGTACATGCAGCATTTCTTTTAAATAAACAATACTTTTTTTGCAAGGACAACCATGCCACCAAGACAGGATTTCCTGAAAAGCTTTTGCAAAGTAATAACAGTGCCTGTTATCTGAAGTAAGATATTTTGTATCTATAAAAACACATTACATTTCCTACCATATATTATCTTGCAATTAATGCAGTAAAGATTTAGTTAACATGAAACCAATCTATAACACTTTTAACTTTGAGAAAGTGAGCTTAAAAAACATTCAGCTAAAAAAATGATTAGCTCTGACTTCTAGTGATGAGATTTTCATTGCTCCTTTCCTCATGCCTCCTGAACCCCGACATGCACTGATGGATTGGCACTGAGGAACTAGTGCAGGGGGACTCCTGGAGGGTTAAAGTGGCCTTAGGCAACTACAGAGCCTGCAGCCACAGCTGGAGTGACCTGGACTCACTTTACATCACCATCAATGCTGTTGATGGTGATGTATCAAAGTGTGAGTGCAATGAATGTGAATGATCCAGGAAGTGCTGAAGGATATGGTTAACTGTAAAGTCAATTTGCATTACTGTGTTGCTTTGAAGCAGGTGTCAAAGCTTTTCTGCTCTTCTTGTTGCAACTGCTTATACTGATATATATATTTAAAAAAACATCACAGTTTTTATGCCCCCGTGCAGGTGTTTACGGGTTAGCCATCTGTACATCTCTCTGTCCCTCTGCTCCATTGTGAATGCAATCTCTCTCAAATGCCTCTAGGGAATTTCTTCAAATTTAGGACAAATCAATCAGTCAGTCAAACTTTATTTGTATAGCACTTTTCATACAAAATTAATGTAGCACAAAGTGCTTTACATATAAACAGAAAAAGTAAAACAAAAAGAACGCATGACCCCAACCCCGACACCACCCCCCAACCCACCCTCAACCCCACAGTTAATGCTCAAGGTTAGAAAATGTTTCATAAAAAAGTAATAATAGGTACTGACAAACTGAGGAAATGCTGCCTTAAATTCCTTATGAGGAAACACTGGAGGTAATGTTAAACATGGATGTAAACTGTAAGTGTAACTTGACTGGTGTGTGGAGGCATACAAACGTGGCAGTTCTCGTGGTGGTGGTTCTAGTTTTCTTGTTTGTTTAAAGAACCAACTGTTATGTCTGCTTATGTAGAATTTCAAAATAAGTCATTTGGCATGCACCATCAAGTTACTGCACGTGGATCAAACAAAGGTGCCTTTTTTGTTTTAGCAAAGCAACTAGCCATCATGTTATTTTGTTATTCGCATGAAAATCAATGACAGCTTATGCTCCCGCTTTGCCTTTAAACCTTAAATGTCTGCACATCGAGCTAAGCCTCTGGAGAATGACAGTGTAGTCTTTTGAGAGCATTTATATCATTAAATATTAATAAAATAATAAAACCGTACCTTCAGACTGAGAAATGGGCATGACAGCACTTTAGTATTATGAGTCCAGCCAAGCTCCCTCACATGGGGATTGAGCTGAGTCAGGCAGCTCTCAGCCGCACGGTAATCCCTTCGGTATTGTTCAAATCAAGGCTCAACGCGGCTCTCATCCCTGCGCTAAGACGTGGGTGAGGTGGTCACAACATGACAGAAAGAGAGGAGGAGGGGGGTGTTCCCGATGACAGTCATTTCCTGAGGGAAGATACCTACAGCACATAAATCACCGCCTGGATATCTTACAATTTTACAATTTTACCTTGGCGGGCATGGATTCAGAGAGGTGGGGAGTCATTTGATTCTGTTCAGATAACTTTGTTGCATCTTGACTGTAACAGTGGTAAACAAAGCAAAGTTACCGTATTAACCTTTTGAAACGTATAGCACTTTTCTTGTGCTGCTTTCAGGCGCCTTATTAGTCTAGTATTTAAACCTTTGAACCCTGAGCAAATTAGGGTGATTTCTTTTTCATGGTAAAAATTTCCTTTGCACAACATGAAGAAAGGTGTGCACACTGTAGCTGCGATGTTTGGGGCTAATGCTCTTCTTCTTTGGAACAAGCAATAATCTCACACCTCCTGCAGAAGAGGTGTAGTTAGAAAGTATTGTTGTACTGGATTTGGGGCAGTGACTAGATAGGCCTTTTTGCTGTTGGTTTTTTGCAGAGAACTGCAAGGAGCAAGGCCACCCAGAGACTTAAAAATATTCAATAAGGTCTTAAAATCAATTTCAGAGCATTGTGGAAGCTTAAACATTGAAATGTGGACAACTGTTCTGGTTCTACTGGCAGCTGAATTTACTCTGTAGTCGATCAGTACATTTCTTGTCAAGAGATAGTAGCAGTAATCAAGACATGAAGAGACAAAGGCATGTAAAATTCTGTCAGTGTCTTTTTTTAAAAGATTGAACTGAAATATTTATTGCTAATATGATAAAAAAAGGATTGAACAAGTGTCATGCTAAGCTAGTAAAGAAAACACCAGTGTATTTTCTAACATGCTTAATATTTTTTATTGGGCAATTGCCTAACCTAATCACCAAAATAACTGTTGGCATAACTGGTATGTTGTATGTATATTTGTAGATTTTATATGTGGAATTTTTATGTTTCATATGTAGTGGAAATATTTAAACTTTTTATTTTTTATGTTTCCATTTTCAGTTTTATGTTGTGACAATGCTGTAGTCAAAGCTGTGTTTGGTAACTTATGAAAATAAGTTTTTTTGCTGAAACTGTCACTTTGTTGTGATAGAAATACATAAGACACATGAATACACAATCATTATTCTTTTACTGCATTCATTGCTTGATTCTTAGCTCAAATGTTTTCAGAAAGATATTTGAGTGTACTGTTTAGCCAGCCTGTTCTAGAACTGGTAAGTCCGGTCAGACGGTTTTGTGCGGCATCCACAGTGATGCTGGAGTTGCATCCGAATGTCCTGGTGAAGAAGGAGCTGAGCTGGAAGGTGAAGCTCTCGATTTGCCAGTCTATCTATGTTCCAATCCTCACCTATGGTCATGAACTCTGGGTAGTGACCGAAAGAATGAGATCGTGGAAACAAGCGGCCGAGATGAGATTCTTCCACAGGGTGGCTGGGCTCAGCCTTAGAGATAGGGTGAGGAGCTGAGACGTCTGGGAGGAGCTCGGAGTAGAGCCGCTGCTCCTTCACGTAGAAAGGGGCCGGTTGAGGTCATCTGATCAGGATGCCTCCTGGGCGCCTCCCGCTGGAGGTGTTCCAGGTACGTCCTACTGGTAGGAGGCCCCGGGGCAGACCCAGAACACGCTGGAGAGATTACATATTTTGTCTGGCCTAATCCTCCTCCAGGAGGAACTAGAACAGGAACTTAGCCAGCCTGTTCTGTATCTGAATATAGCTGCTATGACAGTGCTTTCAGGGTACCAGATAATGTCATATTCGAATAATGTCAACAGACATAATTATGAGACACCAAAAGGCACATTTTGCATGTGCATGATACGCCACAGGACAGCATGAGTTGAGAACCAGATAGAACCGATCACGCTGTTATTATTCGCTGCCGGACGGCACCTGATGTGTCAGCCTGGTACATGCAGGGACTACTAACACTAAAGAACTTAGCTGGATGGAATCTGTCATGTCTGCATGAAAAGCAGCAGGACAGCGTCAGGTTGAAACACTGCCGGTAAAGATGTAATGTATGGAGCGTAGAGAGCGGAGAGATATGTCTGATCCAAGTAAACCCCACTGTGGATCAGGGGTGCTTCTGGAGTACCAGGATATCCCATACTCCATCAAGTTGGGATCTGGGGAATCCACATAAATGCTAGGACCCAAGGTTTCCCAGTAGAATATTGTTTTGTAGCAAGATAATCAATGTTATTCACTTCCTCTGTCAGTGGTTTTAATGTTCTGGCTGATCGGTGTTTGTGAGAAAATGAAAAGAAAAGTGGGGAAAAAAGGAAGAAAAAACAATTGTGTTGAGTTGCTCTGGTCAGCTTGAATTCAGTTGGTTACACTTCTGTCCAAATGGGATGAGTATCCACTCCTCAAACCACTCTGGCAGCATAATCCTTTTCTCCACTGCTCATCCATACACGCAGTATGTTCCAAAAACTCTCAGCTTTGCCATAATACAGCTAAATACACAAAAAAAAGTATAATCCCGTTTTATTCATGGGGGGATTAGAGGGAAATGTTGCTTGTATACTGAAGCCTATTGGATCCAGTTTACCACAGTTATTATTACCGTCCACTCACCATTGTGGTTTATATGTTTATTGGTCATCTAACAACATGGAAAATGTGTTTTTTGAAAGACGGCCTTTGGTCCACGTCTGTACCGTCTGCCCTTTTGTGCACAAGATTAAGTTTGCCAAAAAATATACTATTGATCATCATTGTCCAGACAGAATGATTTCTGTTATGCGGTGATCCCTCCGTCTTTCCCCACACTTTACAATGAGGGTTGTAATGAGCACTGCAGCCTCTAGGGGCAGGTAGACTTTTGAATCTTGTTATTTTGCATTTTATTTATCACTAGGATTCAGTTTTGGGGTCAAATATTTCAAGAAAGACAGCTTTGTGAAGCTGTACGATTAACTATGAAAGTAAAGGTAGAAGTGCGGCAAGAGAGGGAAAAAAAGAAGGTCTCAGAGGACAGGTTTTAAGTTCACCTGCCAGTGGAAGAAGACACTGTCTACTGTGTCTGTCAAGGTGAGATGTGACATACTGTCAGATGGGTGAGCTAAGGACAGGCTACAGGCTTTTAAGACATTTTGGAGAATTTTCTATCTGTCAAGAGGAAACCAGTAGTTATTTTAATGGAATACATGCAGACAATTCTTGGAAATGCGTGTGGGGGTTTTAAATGGAACCATAAATACTCACAACCTCTGAATGGCTTGTTAAGGGCAGTCTGTGCCTGCATGGAGTTGTTGCACATTTCTTGCGTTCCCTTGCTGTTTTACATCATTATGCCTGGTTGGTTTTTCAAAAGAAAAACATAAGCCCCTTTTAGACATGCATCTCTTTCCAAGAAGGTGATACCAATTACACATGTCAGCATCATGCAGTTGTACCAGGAGCGTTCTGGGATTTTGGGGTCTTAGCTTTGACATCAGTTGGATGGCTCTTTCTCCAGGAATTTGTTTTGATAAACAAACAATTTTTATGCCTTTTTAATGCACACTGGCAACGTATTTACATTCAAAGAACATGTCTTAAACCACAGTTTGTGCGGTACACATTTCAATTTTTGATTATGTTAATCCTTTTAAAGTCTGGACAAATTGGCTAGATTTCTTTGAAAAAACAAACAAACAACAAAACTTGGGAAAGAAGTAAAGCTAAAAAATTTACCTGATGAAAGAAGAAAAGAAAAGAAAATTACCTGACAATTAGTTCGAATAAGAAGAAGAAAAAAGAAAAAGAGAGTTAAAAAAATAATAATAACAAGGAAATGACCCAGAAAAAGTTCTTAAAATTTATAATAATTTTTAAATAGAATTTTAATATTTCATGTATGAAGGGTTGGATGGATGGATAGAAATTCCTTATAGCTTTTAAGCTTTTTTGGTGATGTTTCTTGCAGTTTGCAGGACATTTCTTACTAAGTTCCTCATTGCTCTGGGTTCAAAGGATGAGATGCTTGTGAAAAGCTTAAGATCTGACAAAATGACCATTAGTGTTTCACCTCAAACACAGCACAAGTGTGAACTGAATCCCATCAGCACAAAGTGTTGCATATAGCACAGGCCTCTCAGTAATAGAAGTCTACAATTTTCCTACCAATTTAAATCCTTGTGGTTTTATTTAATACTATAATATACCTATGCCATGGTAAGAGAAACCAAATTTCAATCCCCTATATGTCCTGGACATATGGCAGAATTAACAGTAAAGTCTTCTTTGACTTTGATTATACCTTTCATGTCTGAATGAGGCTATTACTGAACATTTACATAGAGGACACCTATGTCTTAATGACAAAAAGAGCATGAACTCAAAGAGCAAAATGTGCTTTACCTGTAGTTATATACCATATGGTGGAAAATACAAACCACATTCAACACTGAGGCTGTTATTCTCCATTGGCATTCTTAAAACACTTTTATAGCTAACCATTTCATCTTCTGCACAGAGAACACAAACAGCTGAACATTTAATCCAATTCAGCACAACACCACCACTAACTAGACCCTCACAAATAACTAAAGAGCTGATCCTTTGCCAGTGTCAACAAAAACAAAACCTTTGCATAATAGGCTTCACAGAGCTAGAATTTGCTGGGTGAATAGTCTCTGTTATTGGATGATATTTTACAGCTGTTTTTACTGTACTCATCCTGGTAACAGTAGTTGTTGCATGCAGTATGTGCTACATGAAAGTAGAATTTTACAGCCAAACGCCTGTTAAAATTGCCAAACAATGTCTGTTTTGTTGTGGACTTCATATAAGAAAAGTGCACAGAGATAATTGCCCAATAATTGCATTTGACTTACATAATTGCACAACAGGGATAGTGTGTGCTGTACTTTGTTTGGAGAGTATTGATTTTGCGTTATATGTGCTGAGCACAAACAGAATAAATTGGTTTGCCTGGTTGTCTGCTCCCTTGTTGGATAATAAAGGCCATTCAGTGTTTTCATTAAGTATTCTTTTTTTTCCATGCACCAATCTCAGCTGAGCGGCAGTGCGCTGAACGCTCGGCAGCCACAGCAGCAGGAATCTTTGTGGGAGAGTTTTCAAGTTTTTCAAAAGAAAAGCAATTTGTTAGAAACAGCGCTTCTACAGTATGAACTGCAAGATTAGCACTCAGAAGAGTTTTGAGAAATACAAGTCAATATAAACTACGTATGAATCTTCTTTAAAAAATAACAAATACATACAAGTGCATACAAATTAGATGTTAATACAAAGTGGTGGTGGATTCATAACCAAAAGCAATTTTAAAACTTTAATCAGTTTTCAGAACAGTGGATAAGCAGGGGGAGGCTTTTGTGGTTACAGCCCAGATATTTTTGCAAATGCCCTGAATCATTAAGGCTTCTGGAATTTCTACAACTTTCCCCTCATGCTCTCAATGTACCAAAAGTTCAATTACTTCTCTATAAGTATGGCTATATATGCCAAGTTCCTACTGTACCTATGTTTAATTTGCTTAATAACAGAAAGATTACCCAATTTTTGTCTCATCTTAAATGGCAGGAGTGAAAATTAGTCATCCCAAAGATTTGTTGTGTTGTGATTTCATATCTATAAGGACAGCTGGAGAATAATTAGAAAAATAGGACAGAAATAGGATAAATGTTCTCCAGTATGATGTCTTTCCTTTGGCTAATATGGTTTTCCCAAATGATTTATAGATTTGTAGGCATTCTATTACCTGAAATGGCTTATAAATTATGCATATGTCTAGTATTAATAAGAAAAGCAAAAAGTACAGATTTTATTCAGATTAACAGTGAATGAACAAACCAATGAGCAACTATTAACAAACAGTGCAACGGCCTTATCATAACACTTTGAAAATGACAAAAAATCAATGTAACAAAATGACAAAATTATTTTTTTTAAAAATTTGTAATATTTCAAGTTCAATTAATTTACAGTAAATTTTAGTATTTGATGCTCATAGTTAATGATGTTGTATGAGTGGGAAAGTCTGCAAAGGGAGAAGGCCAGTGTGGATGAACAGGTCAAACAAATGCAGGACTTTCACTCAGGAGCCCACTGTTCATGTCTACCAGAAGTCAGTTTTAACATTTTATTACATAATGTAACATAAGGCATGCCATGAACAAAGAAACAAAGAAACATACTTTCTTAAAACCCAAACCATGATCTTTTGTTTTATACCTAACCAAGTAATATTTTGCCTAAACATAATTATCCTAATTGGGAGTGTTTCACAACCACGTAATAAAACACATTGCATTCAGAAGACAGCTGTGTGTCTCATAGAGATGCAAAAGAGTGTTTTCTCCATTGTTATCAGAAGCTAAGAGGGTGTGACAAAGTCCCAGTATTTGACGACCTGGGAATGGCAACAGGTTGAAACCTACCTACCAATTATGTTTATTTTCAGGTTAATACTTGTATTTAAGATTAAACCTAGAGCATGTTTGCATGCTTTAATGGCCAAAAAACACTTTATTTCCTCACCTGTTTGCGTGGGAACAGCAATATTCACCCTCTGTCTGAGATGCTCCTTTTGGGGCTCTCTTTAAAGCCTGCCCTCAAAAAGCCAAGTCTGCTCTGATTGGTCAAGTTTAAATGTAATAATGGAATTTCATTTAGACAGGGGCAGTGCACAATAAAACATTAACCTCATATAAAAGAAGTAAAGATGCATTGTACCAGGTTTTAGCAAAGCTGCTATTTTCCACCCAGAGTCCCTGGGCAGGAATATCTCTGCACCTCTCCACCTTGTTTTTATGATTATAATGGAGAATAGTGGTGGTGTTTACCATGAAAAATGACCAATTAAAGCTCCCAAACACAAACATGTTTCAACAGGAATATGATTCAGAACTGGGGAGAAATGAGCAACATGAGCAAGTAAATTTACGTATTTCCCTGACATTAGCATGTGGCTACACGTAGTAGTGTACTTGCGGCTGGGGAATGATTGCAGCAGAGAATAGTGGCATTTTCACCAGTAAACGCTTCTATATACAATCAGACATGTTCTAGTATAGCTATGATCCAAAATCTGAGAGATTACGTTAGCCTAAAACATCAGCCATCAAGGTTACAGTCTTCTCTGACATTAGTATGTAGCTTCATGTAGCAGTGTAGGCTACATAATGTGACATTTGCAGGTGTGTACCTAGAGCAGATAATCATAAACAGCTGGAATTGAAATGTTTAAAATGATAGGAAACCTGAGATTCTTAGGGAATACTTCTACAGAGAGAAATGATTATTTGAAACTTTGGCAAAGTTTATTATGAACATCTTTCACTGTAACATTATCTATGTAAGACAGAAAAGGGAATCACTAGGCATCCACGGTCCAGTTAGAACTTCAGAATTGAACTGTGTGATCCGTTTCATCAGGGTGTCTCTACAAAGTCACCAACCATGTTCCCATATTCCTAATGATGGAAGCTGTATGGACCACTGAATCACAAGACAGTTCTGGATTCTGCGTTCAACTGTGCACATTTTTGACAATGTATCTTATAATAAGAGAAAATGACCTCATCTGTGGGTGTTAATCAATAGCGATGACATTCTTCTTTTACCAGCTGCTTGAGCTGTTCTCTGTAAGAACACCCACTACAACTATCTCCACAATTATACACTACACAATGTGCAGTGACGGCATAACACATTCCAAACCTCTGGTGACTGAAGTTGCGGCAATATCACCAAGAGAGTAGACATCATAAGTGAAGGGCAGAATTGGAGAATGCTTTCTTTAACTTTCTGTTAGTACTTTGTTAGTAATAGTTTGTCCTTTTCTGACCTCATCTGAACCACAGCTCATGTCAAAAGACAGTAAATGCTGTGACATGTTAATAATCACTTCCATACTATATTTCAGGTTCCCAATATCAAGAATATCCTCTCAAGAAAAGTCACATTTTCCAGTCTGTACATACATTTTTTAAAAAGTGTTTCAGGAGCGAGAAAGAAGAGAGAGATGATGGTTTTCAGAGGTGAATAAATTTACAGTGCTGAAAAATTCAACATTCAATACTCTTTATCCTGACTGAAGGCTGGCTGACAGCACCTTAATTAATCGTGCATATTTCTGTGGCTGCTAGAAAGACAGACGAGACAAATACAAGTTACCTTTGATGCAACATCTGTGTGTAAGTCCAGTTCACTGGGTACCTGCATAGCAATCTGACAGACTTTGATATTTCTGGGTATGAATTAGCTGGGACAATGTCCTCTCATCTCCGTTTGAACTTAATGAACCAAGAACAAGGGACAAGCTGGGTGTGCAGGTAGAAAATCCTCTCAAAGAACTGAGGTTACGTCCAACTTTGCCCTTTTTTTAGACGCTGCACCCTCACAAAGGTGGATAAAACTACATATGCAATGGTCAGTGGAAATACGACGCACTCTCAGACATGACCAGCATTCTCAATCTATGTGTTAATGTGAAAAGTTAAGACCAACAAACAAGGGACCCCAACTGATCCCTGTGCCCAAGAGAAAAAAGGCCACACTGATGTCATGGAAGGTACTGATGCAAAGTTAAGCCAAAACTAGTGCTTGGCTTATACAGGTAGAAATAGGCAGCTCATTCCCACATGGCTAACCCGTGAGGGCAGTGGTGAAGTAATGGTGAAGGAAGAAGATGATCACAATCACAATTCTGTTGGCAGAAGTCAAAGAGTTTACCAAGCAAGGTGGGGGAAAGGACGCTTGATCAAGGAGGGTGTCAAGATCTTCCTGCTAGTCACTGCCAATGTTTGCTGCCAATGACTGCCACTTGGTGTATTGGCCTGAAGTAGTGAGTGAAAGGACTGCCCATTGTTGTGATGGCCCATAATTCCAAAGTCTGAGTGGTCTGCAAATGTCCCATTGGACCAAAATGCCGCTTGTACAAGAAATCATAAGTTACATTATGCCTGTGGTGAAAGCATCACTTGCCCTAATCTGCTTCTGATTGGTTCTCTGATATTCTTACTCCAACCTTAACCAGTCTCACTCCTCATAGACAGCCCGTGGGTTCCCCTGGTCTGGCTCACATACTGGGCCCAATTTAGAAGGCAAGTGTAAATGTTAATGTAAATACCTCTTTGGTGATTTAGATAATTTACAACAACTTTATCAAACTGCACCTCCTGTCCCTTCTGTAGTTTACATCCGTGTTACACCCAAAATAGCACCTGGGGATGTGTCAACTTGTATAGACAGGTGACTGACAAAGATCGATTAACAACTAGAAGTCATTATCCTGGAGGTTTATCTGTAACCTAAAAAAGTTTGAGGTCTGTATTACTCTGACTTTAGCATGTCTGAATCTGATGGTATAGTAAGAACCATCAGTGTAGGTCAAATATCAAATGTGTCTGAAATGGGAAAGGACTCAAACCCAGGTTGACATGACCAGACTGGGGCAAAAAGTTGGCTTTCCATTGGAGTGGAGCATGGGGCAGGTCAACACTTACAATGGCTGTTGTCACTGAAGCGTTTAGTTCTGACTCAAGATGAGCTGAATAACAGAGGGGATGAAAGTTGGGTTTGCTGCAGCATCCCACTATCTGATTGGGCATTGAAAATCTCTCTCAGGGGACTGGAGGAGAGCTTCATCGTGGTAACCCAATAGTTATACACGTAATAGTGTAAACTGAACATTATTCTTGTCTTCTGTTTACTTGTATCAAGCTGTGATTTCTGCAGTCATTAGTAATTTGTCTTTGTCTGGGATAGTAGTAATGTTTTACTTGCATGCAAAGTCACTGGAGGGAAGATTTACATTTGAAATTAAGACAGTCCTAATGGCTATGTGTGTAATTAAGGATCAGCAGTTGTGAGAGCAGCCGCTGAAACAGCATTTGAAACGCTTACTGTTGGAATATATAATTTCAGTCTATACATCCTTAACAATATGCAGCAACATCTGGATACACAAGGGGAAGGTGCACTTATTCGGCTGACTTCAGCAGTAAAAATCATTATTTTCCCCAACTGCTCACCCTTACTTAACCTCAGACCATTTGAGTCATTAAGTACTATTTCTGTATAAACGTGGTCCCTAAATGCCTGAACAAAACATCAAATTTTCAAAATGTTTAATGGACTTTGGAGTGGAAAAAGAGAGGGGGAAGAGAGAGGAAGAAAGGACTGGGAGGGAAAAGAGGGCTTAAAGCAAACGAGGCACCCTCCTGAGGGTTTCTCTGGTTTTCTCTCATTGGTATTGACAAAGCTCTATTTTAGTGAGCAGGGGGGGAGACAGCATTAGAGTGAGAGGATTGTTAAGATTGATGCCCAGTGAATATGCATGACAGGAGATGTCTTGTCTCAATGAGTTAGTCACAGATGTATGAGGAGTGGGCTAGGCAGAGAAAATAGCCCCTAGTTGGATGCCACCACCATATATTTGAACTGAACTCTGTAATGATGTATTTTCCCTTCTCTGGTCGGCAATTCATTTCAGGTCGGAGAGACAGGCAGGCAGAAGGGAGACTCACCGGTGAAAATGTCATTATGGATTCTCTCTTGCCTCTTGTAAAAGTGCGGAATGTCTGTGAAGATATTCCGGTTTGTACTTTATTTAATTAGTTTGACGCAGACAGAAACACACACTGACAGCAAACACCTAATGGGGCGTCAGCACATTCCGAGCCAATATTTGGCCGTTTGCCCATCAAAGGTATTAACTAAGCGGCCACAGTCCTTCAATTTAAAATCTGACTAAGGAAAACACACATATATACCTAACTATATGTATGTTTTTGATCTGAATGAAATGGAAGCCCTTAAATCAAACACGATTTTGTGAAACACCTAGGCACTTAGTCACCAAAGAATATGAGCCCCCCTTTTTTTCAACCTGGGTAGGGTCCAAGAAACCTAATCATCTCTATCTGAAGGAGGCGTTCTGAGATTGGTTGGTGAGGTTCTTGTGCAGCCTTACCATAAACTGTATTCCCAACATGTTCTCATCTTAAGTTGCTCATTCGTAGTGGACCTCTGACTGTACATATAACACTCTAGGTATCCCTCTGCATTTGCTGTTGATGATCCTGAATGCCGCTACCATGATGATGTCAACACAAGCAAATGGCGGGGTAAAACTGCCTGTAGTTAGGTTTAGGTAAAACGGCAACCAACACCGCCATATTACAAATGCACGCTGCCATGGATAATTATGATTAGGCAACAAAGGAAATGATAAAAATGTTTGTGAAGCCAAAGACAATTTTCCAGATTTTGGACTAAAAATATTTAATCTAATCTAATCTAATCTAATCTAATCTAATCTAATTATTAGGTTTACAGGAACTAGGCTAATGGTGGAGTGTAGAAAGAAAAAATCCCATTAAGACAGGAATTAAACACTACGCTCCCACATGAAAGTCTGGAACTCTTCCACGGCTCCTTCTTCCTTCGCCACTTACATTGAATTGCTTACGGCAGTGTTCCAGCCTTGACACTGTTCTGTGGCGTCTCATGCAGACGCAGCAGGTTCTGTTTGTCTACGTTCTTAAGTGACAGCACTCGTTGACATATCAGGCTGATGCGGCAGGTGCTGTCCAGCCATCCAGTAGCGTATAATTACACTGTGACCAGTTTGGTCCAGCTGCTTTCTCAGCTGATTGTGTCCAGGGGCATATCATGCAGACTCGAAAGGCGCCTTTTGGTGTCTGGAACGTACATCAAAAGCACTATCAAAGCAGCAGTATTTGGCAACCTTGTAATGAGTACAGGCTGGTATTCTCATTAGAGGAACATTCAAGTGTTAACATTTTCAAAAGGGAGAGTCTACAGCCATGCTAGGGACTCTGATAGGCTGCACATAGCCGCAGCAGTGCTTTGAGCCAGCAGCGCCGGTGACATTCTATTTCATAGTACACGCAAGAACTGCCCGCCTGCTTGTAGGTAGGTCCATAAGCATGCCCATTCACTTTTTTTTTTTTTTTTCACTAGTGTTACCAATACAACACCACCATAAAGCTCTTATTGGCCTACCACATGCATTTCAAATACCAACCAACAGGCTGGGTTTACACAGACATCACTGCAGCTTTATGACAGTTCTGCATATTTGCAGTAGACTCAGGCAGAAGGCCAAATACACCACATACTGCCAGCCACACACAAAAACTCACACACACACACACACATTCTCTCACAACATTCATACCTTTACACATACTCAATATGATGTAGTCATATCTGATGTGACTTTCAAAGAAACCGACAGGCCTGGTACTGACCTAACTCTGTGCTGACCAAAAATTCTCTATCAATATCTAAATAAGCCACTGAAGAGTGAAGGGATAGACTTGTTTCGGGCACATCTTCAGGGCAGTGACTTTTGCTGACCTCATTATACGGCACTGAGTGGTTTTCGGTCTATATGAATTGATTGGTCACCTAGATGAATGTGTTATAGCAGGTTTCTTTGGTGAGAGGGTGTGAGTCTTCAAACTTTGCGATGGGTGTCAGCGACAGTGAATTCACTCAGAACTCTTATGTATGGTATGTGAAGTCTTATACCTGTCTGCACTATTGGGTTTCTAGAAAGTGCTGTATTGCTCTAGCTGCAGTGACTGTGCTGTAAGCCTTAACATCATCTACTGTCTGCCCTCAGAGTGTAAATCCAAGCTGTCCTCTAGAACTGATCTTTTGTAAGATGTTTTTAAGAGCCATCCAGTCTCTTTTGGGTCAAAGTTAAGCACTCAGGATATATTAATGCAAGAGTTCACAGAAGGACATGAAGGAAATTGGTTTGTTGCAGCCTTGAAAGCAATCGAGTAAACAAGATAGGTACTTCAAGCACTCCTTAGTGGTACTCACAGTAGGTAAATTGACTGGTCCAACACTTTAAGCACTGTGGCAAGCAGAGGGATTTACTCCTGGTAAAGCCTTTATATATTTTATATATTATATATTTAAGCCTTTATATATATATATATATATATATATATATATATATATATATATATATATATATATATATATATATATATATAATGTATATATTCCCATAGTATTTCAGGTAATTTTCTTTTTCTCATTTTTAATTTTTTACTTCTCTTTCTTTGCTTTTTTTCCCGAATAATTTTCTTGTAGATTTTTACCTATTCTAAGCTTAACCTCAAAGCCAAATCTTAACATTTAAGTAGTCCTTTGTTTTAGTGCTTGAAAAAATGTCAAATGAATAAATGTCTTCACTATGGTGGTTTGAAACTGAGATTGGTTCTAAGCAAACTTACTAAAGACTGGAAAATGCATTGACATTAATCCTTAATCAACAAGCCTAGTTAAAATAATATTAACGCTAATGTGAGAAGACAGCACAGAATAATTCAAACAGTAGGCCTACATGAATTGAATAGTAATGGCACTTTAAAACTACACTGGTGAGATTTAAACCCAAGTTACCCAGTGTCAGTTAACCGCTCTTACACCGCCATGCTGCCACCACTGGAGCTCAGTCAGCTGCAACAGTACATGAGGCTGGTGCAACATAAGCAGGACCACTTCTGTATTCAGGAAGTGTGGATGCTTTTGTCTGGTTAGTGATGGATTTTATTTTCCACTGTGGCGACAGTGGCACTGGGGCAAGGCCTGTGCATATCAAGTCTGTTTTTTTCCGCCAAAATTGTTTGACAAAGTAGCAGTGGAGAAAATGTGGCGTAACCTGCCAGACACATACATCTGCAACATGAGGAAGGAAAAGTATCATCCATAACTGAAAAAGCCTACTTTCAACAGGTCAGACAGTAAGATAGGTGAATGATAATGATGAAGACAAAGACGAAATAAAAGATGAGGACCGCACACAAACGGAGAGAGAGAGTGATGGCGTGGCGACAGAGAGGAATGATAACTTAGCCCCTTCATGTAGCTGCAGTACTTTGTGTCAGACGTGGTAAGACAGTGGTGAAAGCCTGGGACATACTTTCAGTGGAGAGAGCCAAAAAAGCAAATGTGCCCTTCCATTTTAATTCATATTGCAAATTTTCTGAATAACAATAAAGTGCATACTCGATGCACAAGGTGTACATTATTTACGCAATGATGGACAAAGTACCTGGAAGCCATACCTGAGTAAAAGTACAGATATCTCACCAGAACATGACTTTGGTGGAAGTTAAAGTCACCTATTAGAGTACTACTTTTGTAAAAGTCTTAAAGTATCTGATGTTTACTGTACCTAAGTATCAAAAGTAATTTTAGGATGTTCAATGTTCATTAGTATTGAAAGTAAAAGTACAAGTCTGTTAACAAATACAAAATGAGGAGTCAAAATTTTGAGAATTATGAAGTTTATTTCTTCATAACATACACCACTATAACCTACATAACACTACAAAACAATGTCTTTTTTATAACTTGAAGGATGCAAAGAACAAAATCCATTTTTCCCTTCTTTCCCATTCATTCAATCCAATTCCCTCCCTCCTACCTCCCTTCCTTAATTTGTAGTATATAACTAGGATGCTTAGGGGAAATACACTGTAGTAAAATTGGAGTAAGACTTTTTCCACATGCCAACATGTAGGAGAAATATGGTTGTTGATTTAAACTGCTAAGTGTCCTTTCTAGAGCAAGTGCCTGGTTTGCCCATTCTGGGCTACTGTAGAAACAACATGGTGGACTCTTTGGAAGAGGACCTGTTTTTAGCTTTAGGATCTTTCACCTAATCACTGCAGTAGCCGCTGTATTTGACTGCTTCTGAAAAAAACTGGACATGGATGCCAAAAGACAATTTTTGTATGTATTAATAGTGGCCTGGCAGCTGGATTGCACCTGTCGTGGGGGTATGATACACCATGGACGGTGTCAATTCAAAACGCTGATGGCAACAATATAATATGAGCTTTTACTTGGGAGACTGCTGTTTGCTTCCTATATGAATGCTAAGTTAAAACCGTAATGTTTCTTTTTCTAAACCTAACTACATGCTTGTGTTGCACAAGGAAATACTAATTAATGTGAGGCTTTTACCCACATACTTGTATTTTAAAAAGACTGTATGCATCTAACAAAAGCTGTAAATTTCTTTTGAAACAGAAGTGTATTTTAAAAGACACATTGCAACCTACGGTATAAGCGACAGTTAACATTAGGGATGTATCGATTCACTCAACTCACGATTCAATGCGATTCACAATACTAGGTCCATGGTACAATTATCTCACGATTTTAGAATACAAAATGAGAATACAGAAAAATTATGAAAAATTATGACCGAAAAATATTCTGTTAATTATTTCAGACAAAAATGATACAAAATAGGGGTAGGGTATAAATACAAAACACAAACTATGCAGTGAATGCACTTCTGGACATTCACAATGTCCCCTGCTGTTAAAAAAACCCCTTTCACTGGGACAGTGGTGGCTGCTGTGGAAAGGTTTGCTTTTGCTCAAGGGGAAAGCAGAGAGGGTGAGTTTGAAGAACTAAGTTGGCCATTTCCCACTCATAGGTGATAAGTTTGGCACCCTCTTTGGCTCTTGAACTGGTTTTTGTGAACGGGGTTGCAGCTTTTCAGTGTGGTTTGGCTGTGTAGTCGTTAAGGAGTAGTGTGCGTAGGCGGGGCTGAACGGAGCGCCTCACTATGATGCTGGCTCTCATGCTGCATCATGTTAGTTGTACTATTGTGTAGTTCAACACTCTCTTGCAATATTTGCTGACTGTTTTTGTCTTATATGTTATCCTCTCGCCTTTATTTCTCTCTGAATTGAAGCTCAAATAACACCACCTTTACTTTGGCGAGCTGTCTCTGATCTTGGACATGACTTACAACGTCAAACATGTACTGACATTACCTCAAATAAGCAGAGTCAAAAGTAGATTACGCCATCTGCTGTTCAAAAAGAGTATCGTGGTTCATTTTTTATCGATTTTGAACTGCGTCGTAATGCATCGTTACAAAGTAAACACTCCTGCACTTATGCTGTTAGCGTCCTTGCTAATGGTGAATTTAAAACAAGTTATCACCTGCCACTCCCCTTGTGTTTTGTGTAAATTTATAAGACAGATTTATAGTCAGATAAAATAATAATTTGTGAATAAGTAACAAAACAGCTCTTCCTGAAAACATTTTGGTCTTTCCTTGATGCCCAACCTTCAGTAGAGGCTGCAGATTGGGATCAGCAGTTCTCGCAATGTTATTATCAAACGCATTACTTTTTGGAACACTGCAAATCTATTACAACAATAACAACACATCATATCTGTGGCTTCAGCTGCCTGGTGATGGAGCATGTCACCATGAATTGATGATGGGGAGAAGCGCATCCCAATTTTCATCCTCTCTCACCTCGGATCCTCACCTGTGAATGGCCCTTTCCAATACATCACTGACACTTCAAATTGAGTGTCACTCAGAACAGAAGTGGAGTGATAAGAGCCATAACTGGATGAAGGAGGGAGCGGTGCACATTTTAGGTTGTTGTCTCATCACTTGTGCAATTTCCCACATGTACGCCTGGAATCTGCTGAGTCCTGCAGCACACATCAGGTACAACAGCTTCAGTACAGGTAAATAAAGACAGCTGAATACATTATGGTAAATGTAAAATTAAAGCTGACATATTTTGATATTCCGCAACCACATTTGTGTTGATGATCTGGTCACATATAAACTGGATATAAACAGAAAGTGTGTGCACTTTATATTTCAGTATACTGTATGTGCTCATGTGCTGATGGGGCTACTACCTGAAATGAGTGCAGTCAATTGCACCAGGCACATTTGGAAAATGGGCGACATTATAAAATCCCTGCAAGGTTTCCAGGCGGGCATGTGGATCAGTTGGAAAAGCAACATGTATGGACTCCCCATCCTGTGCAGCTGGCTTTTAGAACCAGACACAATGCTGTAAAAAGCTTGAAATGACTGTATCACTGAGCGCGGGAAAAGGGTGGATATGCCGGGTGGAAAGGAGCTTTGTTACTGCAGGGATGTTTGGCTTTGTTTTGCTTTTTGGCTTTGGATCATCTTGCATCTCATCCAGTAACTTCAGTGTGGTGTGATTTCAAAGCCTGCAGAAGTTTCTCACATTCTCCTCTGGCATGCCAAAAGGAGATACATGACTTTTAAACTCACTTTTCCTTCTTCAGTGTGCTCTACTACACTTGCATTATCTCATGTGGGTGACAAAAGCAGCCGTAATGACAGTAACGACACAAAATGTACTTAGACGTAAGGGTAATCAGCAATCAGAAATGTCTGATTTAATAAGCATTTGCACATTTGAATTTTCACCTGATATATTTATTTTTCCTACATATGAACGCCCTCATGTGTGTTGCTCTGAAAATGCAATTTGTGTTATGTTTTCTTCTTTTTTTTTGTAGTCCTCGGGGAACAGCTCCAACTGCTAGTTATGGCCAAATGAGGTCTCATGAACTACTTTATTTAGTTATTTATTTTTTGAGCCCACTAGATAGTGCTCCCTGTCGAACAAAGGGTTGAAAGCACACTGAACTGCCATTTGTTCAATCTTTTACATTAAAGCAAGAGCGCCATCTAGCAGGGTCAGGAAAAAAGGGAATAGTTCATGAGGCTTCATTTGTCCATTATCATCAACTGCTCCAGTGTCCTTGAAGTGAATTTGCATTTCTTAGGACAGAAAAGGAACGACCTGCCCTACCCTGCCTCTTATTGGCTCACCCTGTCATTCTTACCCTAAACAATCCCACTCCTCTTGCCTAAACCTAACTGACCAAACCGAAAAAAGGCAAGGAGAACTAGTCAGTCAGAGATAGAGAAGGGTGTGACATACCTTTGTTATCCCTAAGAATGCAAATTTGAGTGTCCTTGAGTGTCCTTTAAAACAGGACAAGTAAACCATAATGTCACATTGCTCTAGGGATAGAAATGGATCCTCAGTTTTGTAGATAATCCATGAGCCAAATCAATACTTTCTGTTTCTTGCTTATTACCAAATGAAGGACGCTAGAATGTAAAATTGTCATTTGGAGCAGGTTTATGCCGCCTGTCTGTGTATCATGCTTTCCAGACATCTGACGGCATTTAATACCACCACCAGAAGTTCTGTCAGGCCGCGGTCTCAGCTAACGCTGTCCAGCAGCGTATCATGCAGACGTGAAATGTGGCCTTTGGCCATTGAATGGACTGAAGGCCAATATTTTGGGCTAATACAGTGTAGCCAGCAGGTATCCAAGCCAAGACTTTCTCTTCTGTGCACTCATTTGAACTATAAATAGATATCTGCAAATGAATTCAGATCAGTTGAAATAAAAATAAATGAATTTAAAAAAAGCCAATATAAAACTAATCTTCAGACAACAGCCAATCGATTCTGAGATTGGATTTTGGCTTAGGTGTTCCACCTTTCCACATCAAGTGTTTGCCTGCCGCACAAAAATGATTTGTGAGTGCAACAAACGGACAGCAAAAAGGAACCAGAACACTTACAATAAATCACAACAGCAATTGTATACATGATTTTACCTGATTTTACTTCAGTGTGTAGAATGTAATTTTATGCTGTTTTCCATTCTATTTTACCTCACTTATAGTTTTTTCAGTAGTTTTCCTTCTCCGTCTTTTTATGCATCTAGGTCTTTCTTGTCTGTTTTGTTGGCCACTGCTGCCTAATTGTAACTTAACTACTAAAGTGCATAAGTAATTCCTCCTCTGTTTCTGGCAGTTAAATAAATAAGCCCTCCAAAAAAAAAAAAAAAAAAATCCAATCATAGTCTAAAGCTGTAAAATAAGGAGTGCCAGTATACATGTAGGCTAAGTGTCAAAAGAAGTGACTTCGGTACATAATGATTTATTCAGACCAGCCAGGGGCTAGCACGGGCCAGCTGCATAATGATCCAATCATGCAGTCACTGTGTGTTTTCTAATAAGCCAGCTCCAATCCAATTTTATATTGCCACACTCTCACATCAAAAGTTTAGAGTTTACTGAGCATTTCCAAGTAGAGAAGGGAGTTCCTCTATATGATGAAAGTCTATCCGTCATTTTCATAGAGCCTCCAGCCTCAGTGACAGTACTTCGTTTCCCTGTTTTATCTTGCATTTAATATCTCTCCAGCATCAGCATGTGGTGCTGGGCAGAGCCGCAGAGAGAGGGAGAGACTGAGGGATAAAGAGAACTCTGGAGGATGCTTAGCTGCTCCATTCTCCTCCAGGTCAGGAGGGAAGGACTCAGCTGTTGGCTTTTCCTTTTGAAAAATTCTAATTATGCAAAAAATAAGACCGATTGATCTTCACTGCTCGGTTTTGGAGAACCAAGAGAGAGATGTGAAACTTTTGAGAATAATATTCATCCTGTCACTGAGACTGCGCCTTTTGTCTGCTCTGGCCATGTGACTGAAGTTCAATCCTCTGCAGGCTGAAACTAACAATCAGCTCCTCGTGTCCAGTTCCACTGTCGGTTTGTAGCGGAGACTGCTCACTTCTCAATTCCTTCACTCTAGCCTGTTCTAGGGACATCAGTCAGATGCCTTGGTCTTGAGAATACAGTAATATATCTGACTTGATACCTGACTTGATCAAATTAAAAAAAGGCACATAATGACCTGTTTCAACTTAAAGTTGACTTGGGACTTGGGGCTCAGAAATGTAAAATCTAGACCAGTGATACTCAATTTATGGCCCATGGGCTGGATCTGACCCCAATGGGGTGCCCAGTGACCCCCCAATCATTTCCTTATTCACAATAATAATAAAGTGATTCACACTGGGAATTGAGGTTGTACTTTTTAATATACACAAGGTTCCATGTGCATAAAACAGCATCAAAATTGTATTTGTTCATCAAAAAAAGTGCCAGAGGATGATCCCCCTCTACAAATGCTGTAAAATCCTAGAAATGTCCTGAAGTCTTAGAAACATTCTAAAATCTTACAAATATCCTAGTCCTACAAATGTCCCCAAATCCAAGAAACATAATAGGATCCTAGAAATGCCCTAAAATCCTAGAAATGTCCTAAAGTCTGAGAAACATAGTAAAATCCTAGAAATATTCTATAGTCCTACAAATGTCCTAAAATTCAAGAAACATAGAAAGATCTTTGAAATGCCCTAAAGTCCTAGAAATGTCCTAGAGACTTAGAAACGTACTAGACATCCGAAAGTCCTGCAAAAGTCTAAAATGCTAGAAACATCCCAAAATCATGGCTTGTATTGTGATGAAATCAAGGAAAGACAGCAAGTTTTGTAGTGTGAACCGTACAGCAATCTGACCACTTTAAAGTCATGTAATGTGAACTTCGTTAAATAGGAGCATGGCTGAGAGGCTGAAATGAACCATCCACACTCGGTCACTGGGCTCTGTTTTGGTCACACAGTTGTAACGAGAAGTGTAGTAAGTTTAGGTCTTGGATGAACAGACTTGGGCTGCTCTAAGCACACCTGATGTTCTGGTTCATGTAGGTGCAGCAGAGCAAGGTGCAAAAAGGTTGGGTGAAGGTGACTATAGATCATAGACCATCGTGATTAATGAGTACACTCTCAGCCAGTCACATCAGTACTCTCATCGCTCTGAAACAACTGAGCCAGTAACAGTGATGCATGACTGCAACAGCTCAACAAATGAAGAGACGCCTTAATAAATTATAGTGTTGTCTGGAAGATGCAGAGCGGCATCATAAGCACCAAAGATCTGGAGCCAGAGGATGATGGCATGGGTATTGTATTTAGTACAAAGGAAAAATAATGAAAATAAAATGATTGGGCTGTTTATCTAATGGCAATGGAACATGAACAGCTGAGATTCTGAGACCTCTATTGTTGCTATGTTTTAACACCAATTTTCCACCAAAATACCACTGATGGTTGTACCTCTTTCCTTTACCTTCTTGAAATCACTGTTTAAACTGTTCATTGCCACCATTAAGACAGGACTAACTGTCTTAATCTACATCAGTACCTGCTAAAAGTACCTAAACTGATTTCATTTTTTTTGCCAATGTGTCAAGCTCTCTTTAAATCAAAATTTAAGTAGATTTGCTTGGTTTCTTTTAAGATCACAGGAAGAAGGCAATGATCAGATTAAAAAGAAATGGCCCAAAAAGTTTGTTAAAAGTTACAAGAAAAATGTCTGAAAACAAGCAACAACCAAAAAAAAGAGTAAAAACAAAAACAAGAAAAATATCTTTATAATATAATATATATATATATATATATATATAATATAATATTTATATGAAAGTGCTAAAAATAAAAAGAATATTTCTATATATAATGGAGGAGATTTATGCCATAGCCAGAGTCAATGGAAATACATGGACATTGCACCAGAAAACACTGTATCTGGTATAATTGTCTATTTTTGGTTTGTATATTATGAAATGCTCCATGTATAATATGTATTTTTGTACTGTGGATGTATGAGAAAAAGCCATTTGACCATCTTTTTATTTTTTGTATTGTTTGTCAGTGTCTTATAAGCCCATGTGGGCTGGGCACAGTTAGGTGTATGCACTTATATGACCTAATCAATCAATTTATATATGTATATATATATATGTATATATATATATATATATATATATATCAGGAAAAAAATACACACACACACACACACACACACACACACACACACACACACACACACATATATATATATATATATATATATATATATATATATATATATATATATATATGTGTGTGTGTGTATTTTTTTTTTCCTGTTACATAATTTTATCTATATAAAAGGCGCCTGAACGCTGCACAAGAAAACTGATGTCGAATCAAGTTTCAAAGGGTTAATGTTCCCATTAGTTCATGGGAAACCTATTATTTAACCACTGCACTAATAGCAAAACTTCACCTCAGTCAGGACATGCATGAAAAGGTGATATCTATGCCATTTTGTGCTGGAACTGTCATTGTGGAAATAAATGTCCATCTAAAATAAATGCAGTATGGAGTTAAATATTTCCAGTTTTGGAGTACCAGTATCAATCAGTCAACCATCACTAATATTAGCTGTCATAGCTAAGTTACTCGTGGTTAATTAGCTTCATGTTTACCCAACAACTAGCACTGGTGCTCACAGGCATACTCTTTATTACCTTATTGTCAGATAGCTATGGACATGTAGAACGACAAGGCCAGGAAAAAAATCTTGTAAAATTTGAAAAGCATCTTGTTATATATTTGGTCATTTTTTATTGATACATACACCTTTTCTGGCATGTTATCATGCCTACTTTATAGTCTGAGTTAAGAGTCAGTCATTCAGTTTGTGCTGCATGTGTAATTTATGTAGGCAATAATAGCTTTTATTTTTTGCATATTTCTTTCTATAGTGTATAGCTGTACTTGATGACAATAATTATTTGTTTAGAATACAAAATGAATTATTAAATTTTGATGGGGGGGCAAGACCTATCAGACTTGGCCCTCCAAATGTTGACTCCATGGCTTTGGCCCTGGTCCACTGTCCACTCTATGTACTGGTTGCTAACAGTTTCATGATATCAATCTTAAATGTCAATATGTCAGTGTTGTACAGTTTGTTCACCTGCCTCAAGTGGGGAAAAAGCCATTTATGGTTTAGAAACTATTATACAGGGAAGGCAGAACAACTAATTTTACCAACCTCCAAAGGATTGAAAATTTTGTGTAGCAGCTTCATAATCAGATGAAAGGTCTAATATTTATGAAATTGTAAGTGACACTCTTGCAGAAGGTATGCTTTCAGACAGGGTATGAGTTTTGCAGAGTCTGTTTCTCAAGGACAGTTCACAGTTGGGGCAGCTACATTATACTGCAGTGTAACTGTGAGGGTTTACAAGTGACTGCAGGCACTGCGGTTAAGGATGGCAGTCGTATTCTACAGGTTCGGATTGAGAACAGGGTGTTATGCAGGTATACATAGCTTAATTCATAGAAGGATTAACGGCAGCATTTTAACCTGTCCCCGTCCTGCCGCATATCGTGCAGATGTGGCAGGTGCCATCTGGCTGTCCGGTGGCATGATAACACTTGGGACCGATTCTGTCCAGCTGTGTTTTCACCTGATACAGTCAGCATTATCATAGGGCATGCAGGAGGGATGGTAGATGGGTTCAACAAACCACGGACTTTCATGTGCGAGTCTGGTCTTCGCTTCACATTAGACTGTGATGGTTTTTTATACACCTTACGATGTGCCTCCTTCCCCAAATCCTAACGATCCTTGCCAGCATGTGCATTTGTTGGCTGGATGTGCTTGTACTGTCTAAACATAACCACTGCAGCATAATCCCACCATGTGCATTTGTTGACATCATGGTAGCGGCATCATGGATTGTCAACAGCAGACGCAAAAGGATGCCTAAAACATAATATGTAGACATGGAAGTCCACTGCAAAGCATCAACATGTGACAACTTAAAATAAGAATGTGTTGCAATGTTGTTGTGCTTACAGTTTGTTCTCCTACACCCAAGTGGGAACAGTAGTCACTGAAGGTTTGAAAGCCAATTACAGTGAGTGATACAGGGAAGGCAGAAATACCAGTTCCCCAACCTTCAAAAGATTGAAAGTTTTGTGAATTAAGTTCATAATCAAATGAAATGTATAATTTCATAAAGGTCTGATATTTACAAAATTGTATGTAGCATTCTTGCAAAATGTATGCTTTCAGACAGAGAGTGAGGTTTGCAAAGTCTGCTCCCCAAGGACACAGTTAACTGTTGGAGCAGCTACGTTATACAACAGTGTTACTGTGAAGTGACTGCAGCCACTGCAGTAATGGTGGCTTATTTACCTCTGCTTACTGCTATGGATTGGGCCATGTTCACCTGCACAAACCAGATGACTGTGAAGGTTTATTAGTACTACTTGTATTAAAAAGCATTTTTGTGGCTATTAGGAATGGCTGAAATGGGTTAATTTTATCCATTTAGTCCTTGCCCTTCAAGAAAGCTACTCTATCATGCTGCTCTCTGCTGAGCAGTTGTTGGTTTGGGGATTTATTTATATGAGGATGAAGAATGCACCGTCACATTCTGTGGAGTGGACCTCTGGGCAGGATTACCAGGTTACTGTCAAAAGCATGTGGCGCTACTTGTACACCCGAGATGTCTGGAAATTAATGACTCATCAGTCGAATCCCATGGAGAGGAGGCTTTTTATGGAGCTGAGTACAAAGCTAAGTGTGTGAGTGTGTATACGTGTAATCATTTAGTGTGTTTTGGCCCTGTGTATGCTTGCTTTCACCTGAGGAGAACCTCATCTATTTCCATCACGTTGTGCCCTCAAAACATCAACCTGCGCTGCCTGAATTGCAGTTGTGACCAGAGCAGGGCTGACCAACAGAGACGGGATGAAAATGATATTAATGAAGTGAAACATCAGGTCCAGTGAGCTCTGCAATACTATATTATATATTTAAATGCAAAATTAGATGACAGAATGTACTTTTTTTTTTTTGGCAATCATCTGAAATGGGTCAGGCCATGTGCTTATATTTTTACCTAGGAAGTTACTAGTCTTTGTTTTTTGTTTTGTTTTTAAATTAGTATTTTTTACTATTTATTAACAGGTCAGTTATTGCATGAAAGGGGGAGAAAGAGAGAGAGGGGATGACATGCAGCTAAGGGTTTTGCCTTACTGGGCGCCCCACTAGTCCTTGATTTTAGGTGAGTCTTGTATGACTCTGTATTTATTCCTTATTGTTTATTCTGACAGTAATTCCCTGTATTACAGCGTCTCACGGCATTGAGCGTTGCCAATAAAAGCCAGTGACATTTTAAAGTGCTGCAAAGTTTCATAAAACATGTTTATAGAGAAAGTTTAATGATAGATACTTGGTGCCCGGTGTGGAAATGATGTTGTGTAAGTGGCACACTTAAAAACAGAATAAGAGTTTGATCTGCTAACTGTTGAAATGTAGATTAGATAAAGTTGCAGATCTATGTGAGTTCAATTTAAAGGACAACATCAACAGGCTAATATCATGGGTTTCTGTGGCCCTTCTGTCCTGCAGTAACCCCTTTCCCATTATTCCCGTCACCTGACTACGTATTTCCGCCTACTTTCTCACCTGCTTCCGTCTCCCTCATTAGTCTTGCAGCATATAAACTGGACCCTTTCCGTTCTGTCTTTGCCTGATTGTTTGGTTTGCATCCACCATAGCTTTCCAGAAAGCTTCCACTCCTCCTGCCGGATTCATGGATTGATGATTCTCTGACTAACCCATTCTGAATACCTTTGCCTGGCCCAGCTGCCAACCTGGTTTTGAACCTTGCCTGATTTTTATTTTTTTTTTAATTCAATTACATATGAACTTTTATCATATCCTTTGTGCATGCTACTCAGGTGGGTTCATGCTTGCACTTTTTCTGAGCCATTATAGCATCTTCTATGGAAGGACATAACGCTGCCACACATCTGTACAGCATAAGAGACAGTGATTAGATCACATTAGTGGTACAATCACAGACTCCAAGGAAACATGTCTTGCATAATGGTTCTAGGTACCATCGTCCATAAAAAAAAAGAGGAAAAATATTACATTTTAAAGGTTTGGAAACTTTTTTGTTTGTTTTTCCGTTCAGTGTATAATCAGGAATTTATTTTCTATTAATTCTTGACAGAACAGTTGTTGTTTTTTAAAGAAAAAGAAATGAGAGTACTTTTATTTCTATTTATACCTCAGATTGGCTGACAGGGCAGGATCGAAGGGCCTCAGCTGATTCCTGATGGAACTGCTTTTTTCCCTCTAAATGCACTTTGGGTAAAGGTAGCAAATAACTGAAAAGACAGTGACAGTGAGTATTATATGCTAGGCTAGCAATAATAATATCAACGAGGATTGGAATGATAAAAACAAATATATTTTTTCAAATGGAAAAAAAAGGATAATTTTACCTCTGTGTGACTCAAATATATGATATACATCTTACATGTGACGGGAAGCTACGAGAAACTTATTTTTTCAAATGTTAGTAGCCAAAAAAGTAACTATAAACTACAGCTGTCAGATACACGAACTGTAGTAAAAAATAAAAACTCTTAACTGTAGTGGGGTAGTCCATGTTGAAACACTGAACAGAAATACTTCATAGTGCAAGCATCTCAAAATTCTACATGAGTGAAGCACTTGACCAGATGTACTTAGCTTACTTTTATCCACTGTTTTTTAATAGAGAGGTACATATTGCTGACATAATCTCTGTTCTTTTTGCTTTGAGCAAAATTTTGAAAGCATGACTCATACCTGTGATGAAGTAATTAAATATAGAGGTATTTCTGCTTTTACTAAAGTAAAGGATCTGAATACCCTGAAGAAAATGAAATGCATGCAGACCATTGTCATCAAACCATGAGAAGAAAGGTTGACACTTACTGCGTGTCATTACTTACCATTCTGGGATTTTCAGCATTTACACTCTACTGCTTCATTTCACATCAGTTGTGTTAATTGAAAGCCATGCCATCCAGTGATTAGTGATTGATCACGCTATTTATAAGCACCCTAGGCCTGCTCGCACAATGGCATATTTAGTGCTGCTGCAAGATGTTGCAGATTGTGTCCTGAGGAGGGAACACATATTCCAGAACCGTGCAAATCTATTTGCAGAGAGTGACGAGTACCTCTTGGTTCGCCGTCGGCGACCAAAAGCTGTCCTCATGGAGCTGTTTGATAGTTTGGAGCCAGCACTGCATGGCCAAACCAGACACTGTAACTCTGCACCACCGCACATGCAGGTAGTCTTCACCTTGGGCTTTTTAGCCGCTGGGACCTCTCAAAGGGAGCCGGGGGGACAGGGTGGGCATATCACAGGCATCCATCAGCTGTGCTGTCATGGATGGAGTAAATCAACTGGCCACACTAAACATTAAATTCCCCAATATAATACAGCAGCAGAACAGGCTGCGGTCAGAAGAATTCCATTCCATTGCTGTTTTACCCAGCTACGCTGGAGCAAGAGACAGGACACACAAAATAATGTGGAAAGATTTTTTTTTGAGGAAACAACTGTCTTCATTATTATGGTAATTAAGTATATAAAACTGTAGAATTTCTTTTAAATGATTTGGAAAAATGTGTTGGACCAATTACATTTTTTGCGAGTCATTAACTTAAACTTAACCCTTTGGCACATGAATTGACATCAGTTTTCATATGCTGCCTTCAGATGCATTTCACAGGCTATTTAACACTTATAAACCAAGTAAATTGATTTGATTTCTTTTGAAAACATGGTGGGGAAAAAGCCATGACCAACTTGACAAGAAATGTCCCAAAAATTGTAAGAAATTAGTGAAATGTGATGAGATTTGATGTGATGAGAAAATGACCTGAAAAACAATTTTATAAAAGAGAAGATTATCAGAAAAATATATCAAAAGTAGAGAAAATGTCCCCAAAACAATATGTATACTTCTAATATTTCTATATTTATAATCATGTTACAGGAGAAAAATACAATGAATACTTTTGTTCAGGACTTTTTATTGTTCTTTTTTTGTTTGTTTTTTTTTCCTTTTTTTTTTCTTTTTGCATATTTTCAGGTTATTTTTATTGCACCTTTTTTACTATTTTTTTTTTGCTAACTGTTGGGCCATGTGTTTTTAAGTTGCTCATTGCCTTTTCCCCGTGTTTTTTAAAAAAGTTAAACTGAGATAAGAACATGTGTTCTTAATTATGGTAACAGTACATAACACTTCATAATTCCTTTCAGAAAACATAAAAAACTGAATTTATTTTGAGGAATCAACTTAAATTACCTATAATTGGTAATAATTTATAATTAACTATAAATACCAGTTTTAAAGTTGATAACCATAACCCATACAAGTTTATTTGTTCTAAGTTTTCCACACCAACTCTGAAGTGTAATGTACTTAATTTCCATATTTATAAACACACATTTTAAGTTGTTCCAACAATTTTTTCACATAATTTAGAAGGAATTTTAAAGTAGTATCCTCGCCAATAAGCAACCTTTCCAGATCCCTTCCCATATCTCAACCCTAAGCAATACCACTCCAGATCTTCAACTCTCAGAAACTCCTACAGAATGTGGCCCCCCTATTTCACAAGAAGAGCATAGGACTCCTACATTTTACAACACAATTAGCTGAGTTTGAACCTTGAATAAGGAGCTGCTGAAGACACATGGCTCATTGGTACGCATCTTTGGGTAATTACAAATTCCAACAACATTGGCTTGCTATTCCCAAGACAACTTGTTTCATCAGGAGATGGAGGATATGCCCTGGTCCCCTGTTTAATGACACCACTCACCATCCCTCAGACTCACCAGGACGTGTCCTTCAATCAGCGGCACACACATGCTCGCTCCACCGTAGAGCGTACCGCTGGCATCTTAAAAGGATGCTGGATGTGTTTGGTCACAGCAGGTGGCCAGCTGCTTTAGTAACTGAAGGTGTGTGTAAAAGAATAGGAAAAGAAAAAGTTTAGTCATTGCAAATTCATTAGAGAGAGTAAAGATGACCTTTGATCATTTTTTTGCACTTTACAATCTTTTGGCATCTTTTCATTATTTTAGATTAATAGGATAATCATGGCCTGTCTTGAACAACATCGCAATGAAATGTGAAACATTTCAGATCTCAGAGATTGTGGCCAGTGTCGAGGCTATTTTTGTTAGGCCATTTCCTCTTTGTTTTCTTGGTTTGCATCTGAGATCAGGCATATATATATATATATATATATATATATATATATATATATATATATATATATATATATATATAGTATTGGATGAAAATAAAAACATACTGACTTTAAATTTTGGGGGTTTATTTATTTTTCAATTAAGCCTATTCAATGTTTGGTTGATCATCCTCTCCGGGATGTTGCAATGTAACATGTAAGCCAAATTCAGCAAATCCCTGTGAAATCTGTTCAATGTTGCAATTTTGTCCCATGCGTCACTGCAATTTAACTATAAATTTGACTATTAAGAATGCTGGCAATCACATGTTGCAAGTCTGTGTCCAAATGCTCAGTTTCTCTCCAATATGCACAATCAACACTTGTGTGGGGCCCATGTGGGTAGTAAATGGGCTAACAAATGGGCCTTAGATGAGATTTCCACAGGTTCCATAATGGGCCCATGCCAGCTGCCCGCATGGGTTTACCCCAGTGGGCCCCACATGGGTTATTCTAAGGCTACCCATGTGGGCTGTTGGCATGGGGAACCCATGGACAGTCTGAAGTAGGGCCTATTTTTCAGCCCATATACTACCCACATGGGCCCCGCATACAGATGTTGGCTGGGTAATGGCCCCTATGTGGTGATTAAGCTCAGATAACTGTGGGCAAAGGTGCCCCCTCCCCATCAAGGGGATAAAATCTTTTTAACCTCAAAGTTTTACTTCATTATATCCCTTGTGTGGCCTTTTCTGGATCTAGCATTCACCACATAGGTAATAGCATCCTATTTGTCTTGTGTCTTGTGTGTGTGTGTGTGTGTGTGTGTGTGTGTGTGTGTGTGTGTGTGTGTATTTTATATCCACTAATGACCCTGAAATACAGTATGACATCTTGTTTGGTGTTCACACAGAAGTACCTCCACTATTGTGTTATATGTTTGGAATTCCGTGCTCTGATTTATTTAAACCTTCTTTTTGGGCATTCTCAACTTAGGCTAATTATGTCAACTTTTCAGTTTCTGTATGTGCACACAGGCCTGCAGTCTCATGTCCCTTTATGGGAACTGGCAGCACAGTTATTTCATTCTTTGCTCTTAAAGATTAACTTGCATGTGCTTTTCTACGAATGACAACAAGTGGATTCATCATTATAAGAACACAGAATCAAACCTATGGTTTAAGATGTGGACTATCCTGAGGACTTTTCTCCAACAAATTTTAGAAAAAAAAACTTTTGAAAGATATGGGTGAGAGAGGCCCACTATCTTGCTGCATTGCATTAAATTTGGGGACTGCTATGTATGAAACAGGATTGCCAGTCACAGTGTTAACACATCATGGTTATGAATTCCCTCAAGTGCACTTAAAGCTGAAAATTAGCACTTCAACCTCATAGTCACTGTTTCATTTCCAATCTAATGTGCTGGATTACAGAGCCATAATAATGAAAACACGTCGCTGTCCTCATACACACTTGAAGCCAAAGAGCTGTTGGTGTGCTCAGTCTGTCTTTGCTTATCTGAAAGTAAGTCTGCAGTCTCACTTTTCCCATCTGAGCTGCTCTTCACAACAATAAGTGTGTGTGTGGCTTCCAGGAGACTAATGTCTTTTGTCACTTCAAGTTCGTTAGATTTTTTTTATTTTTATATAAAAAATAATGTGAAATGAACAAACAGGGCTGCAGGCAGCTCTAGAGGGATTAGAAGTAGCTTGTATATAAGGTTGAAGTGTAATCTCAATGATAATTGTCACATAGATGCTTCAGGGCTCTGATTACCAACTGGTCCTTCTGATGGGAACGAGTGCGTCTTCAGGCTGATTGCATCTCACAGGAGATTACTGTGTCCTGGGAGATCATGAGGCTGCCGCTGACAATGCTTTGATGGCGCTTTGTTGAAAACATCAAGGGAGTGATGTGCATACCTAAGATCAAAATGATTCTCACATGGTTCAAAATAGTTTCAAATCCTGTCTGATTAAAGGCGTGCAAGTTCGAACAAAGATAATATCATGTATCCATTATAAAGCAATGCTGAAGTATTAACCCATCAGTCGCCAAAACTTTGGCTGTAATTTATTCTTTTGTCAAGTCAAAAACATTTCCAATCCAGTTGCCAGAATAAATTGTTGGCATTATATGTTTATGCAAACCACAGATGCGTTACAGGTGCACATTTTGTACGTATGATGTAAACATTCTGAAGTGATGCATTGGATGAATTAACTTCGTCATTAGGAGTTGCAGGGTATAGTGGATGGGGAGACACCTTGGCGAGCCACCTGACAGACAAGTTGGTTGTTTTATATTGAGTGACTGGCGTTTTTTCAGCTGCTTCTTAGCCCCTAATTAGGTTAGCTTTTGTGAACCATGGCTGACTCTTTTTTTTCCCAAGAACTGCCCATTTCTTCAAAAGGCCAAATCCCCGTTACACAAAAAATGTCGCATTGGACCACACACCTATTGCTCCAAACTCCCATTTCTCCAAAAATGCAGATATCCTGCAGTTAGACAACCCACTTGCTGTTGAGAGTATTTGGTTAAGGCACAAAAGCACATGGTTAAGGTTAGGAAAACACCATATTCTGGCTTGAAAGCCATTGAAAAAGCAGGGACACACAAGTCTGTGAAAAACATCTGGATTGGGTGGCTCACCGTTACCAATGTCTGAGTGGATCACGCATTGCTCGTAAGCTGTTTCTCCAAAAACATACACATCCACAACGTGATCACCAGAAAAAAATGCTCACATTGTAACCTAAAATTCTGTAAAACACGTTATGTTAAATCTGTACATTATTTATGGCAGATACATCAAAGCTTCACTGTGGTGAATGTGTGGTTAGGTTTATGCACAAAACAAATATTGGTCATGGTTTGAAAAAGACCATATTTTGGCTTAAATTACCCAGGTTCAGACAATCTGACAACGCAGTTAAGGGCTGTTAAAACAACTGGGATTGGTAGCTCAAAATCCGCTTACAAATGCTTCAAAGAGCCTGGAAAAACACCTGGATCAGGTGCTCAAACAGTGCTTGGAAACATACTAACTGCAGTGAATGTGTATTTTCAGAGAAACAGGAATTCGGAGCAATGGGCATTTGTTTTTGAGATAACGGGTTGTTGGAGAAATGGACATTTTCGATCAAATGGGACATTTTATAGACTAATGGGACTTTCAGATATTGGGCTGTTTAAGTGAGGGCACAGCACCGTCTTTCCAGCAGCTTTTTAGGAACCAAATAAAGGTGTTTTTAGGGATCCATTCTTTTTTCCAGTGGGTATTGTGCGCTCAAAACTGGGTATTTTAAACCATAACATGATCATTTCCTAACCATAACCAAGTGGATTTTGTGTCTACACATAACCAAGTGTTTATTGTGTCTAAACAAAACCACAGCATTGTTAAAATGTAAAGTTTCAATTGTTCCGCGACGTAATGATATGCAAATGTATCTTAAATGTGTTTTTCCCAAAACTACAGTTTTTTTTTGTTTGTTTGTTTTTTGTGATTTGGTTGACATTTGATCATGGCATAAAAGAACGCTGGATGTTGACATGACTTTACAGCATGTGATTATATCGTGTTGCCTGCATGATATCTTCATCTTGGTTGACATTCACCTTTGAAGCTTCCAACCTGTCCACCCATCAAATGCTGTGGGTGTCATGGAGTGGATGTAAAATTTACTCAGAGAAAAACATCTCTAAAATCTGAAACATATCTGTCCAAATAGCTGTCAAATCTGATGAGCCAGATTGTCACTGAAGTGCTTTCATTTCCGCTAAGTATTTGTTTGAACCTCAGCTGCCTTTGGTGCTCTGACAGGGCCTCAGTGAGGAGTCACCACTGCTATAAAACCCTCTCTCATCAACCTTGACAGCTCCGTTGATTTTAAAAAATAAAAGTTTGAAATAATCAGATGTGTTTAGCTGTTTGACAGATTTGCACCTCACCTCTGATTGCAGATTTGCTGCTGTCATGTAGCATCTCTGTGAATAGGTATCACTCATTAATGCTTTGTCTATGAAACATCAAACCGTAGTACCACAAAGGAGATACATTGTGGAATATTTGCAGGAAAATATTTGCTCTTTTTTGCATTCTGAAGCTGTGTTGGGCAGTGCTGCATTGTATCACCTGTAAGGTTTTGGAGTGGTGTGTCATTTTCAAACAAGAAGTCATCATCATCATCATCATCATCATCATCATCATGCTCAAATATTGAAATAGTAAATTCAGGGGTCTCCTGGAACATCGGTCTTTGTCAGGGTACCTCTGTGACTTGCCGTGCATGAAATATGTGTTAACGTCTCCTGTTGATGCAAGCTGTCACATCCGGCGGACTATTGATGTTCTGAGAGTGATGAAAGCGATTAGGGGTCAAACAGCAGACAAGGATGAGCAAAGAATTGCAACAGGCCAGTTCAAAGGTGTTGATCTCACGTCCACCCCAGCAAAGATAAAAAGGTTGTAGTTCTATCAGGCTGTCATCGATAATCTGACTAAACCATTAGCTGACAGTAAATTGGTGACTCTTTTAAAACCTCTGGACAAGAGTGGGAAGAGTGACAGCATTCTCCCAACGTCTACTGAATGTGAAAGAGGATTTTTGGCATGTAATGACACAAACAGACAAGAGGAAGCACTTGGGGCCAAAAGTCTGTCTGCTTTGCTTTTTTTGGACCTCAACAGACTTCCCATTCTCATCATTTAGGCAACAAAAGCAAGTGGCAACCAATGTCGGGATGTCAACAAAAGCATATGCTTAGGATTAGGTAATAAAAGCATGTGACAAACAATGCTGGGACATCAACCAAAGCATATGGCTAGGATTAGGGAACAAAAACATGTGAGGACCCAATGCTGCAACATCAACCAAAGCACATGGTTACGATTAGGCAACAAAAGCACATGGCAACCAATGCCACAATGTCAACGAAACCACTTGGTTAGGATTAGGTAACTAAAGCATGTGGTTTGGCTCATCATTGTCATGGTCTGACTCTACATTCATACTGGAAGCAAAACCCAGGCTCACGGGTGAAAATCCGGGGTTTTTGGATCCATCCACTGCCCTTCACCCCCTCTCTACAGGGACCTTCCAGCTCCTTATATTACATTGTTATCGGTAGTGTATCAACCTGACGCCATCCAGCAGTGACAGGTTCCATTCAGCCATGTTATCAACTTACGCCATCTGTCCACTTTATCATACTGCCACACCAGATGCCTTCCAGCCAACTGGTTGCATATCATAACACTGTGAAAGCTTCTGTCTAGCTGTTTTACAAACTCATGCCCCCTGGCAGTGTATCATACCACTGTGAATGGTGGCCTTTGGCTTTGGTATTTTACGCCAAAATTGCGAACAAAGCAGCGGTATTTGACAACTTCAGAAAGAGAACAGGCTGCATTCTAAGTCACCTATAAACTATTGTTTATTGGTTTTTTGGTTAAACTTTGTTATTTGCATTTCGGTAGGTTAGATTTTAAATGTGTGTAGGGCAGCTCTGTGCTGCAGTCTGCACTGCTGACACTGTGTATTTTAAATATGTCATAACTGGTCACGACATGTCGCCAATTGTGTTTTTTGTATTATGGCAAAGGGCTGCTTTGTGTTGTATTTGTATTCAAATGAGATGGATTATGATGTTGGATAGATTGCAGTGATGGATTAGGCGGTGCCTGTGTGAATTGGCCACGGCAACTGCTGACACTTGCTACAAGAGTGTAATATCTATAGGGCTGCTGCAGTCTACAAGTTCATATGGCAGTGTACTCCTTGTGGGTAAGAGAGATAAAGTATTAAAGTATTAAATAAAGTATTATTTTATTTCTAAAAACAATCCTAATTATGTAAAACTTGGTGACCCTTTGTATAATGTAATCTTTTTTTCAACCTTTATTCAGTTGAGGAATAGAGGTAAACATGATGCTGTCCCAACTTTTTTATAGGCATCATATCTTGTCTTTGGAGTTAATATCACTGAATAAACAGTACTGTGCAAAAATCTTAGGCCACCATATATTTTTCTTTTAGAAAAGTTGTAATGAGGACATAATATATACATTTATTGCTTAGTCACATGTACATGTACAATGTTTTAAAACAGCAAAAAGTCAAAACAAAATAGCTTCTTCTGACTGAAGTCAATATTTAGTGTTATTCTGAAATATTTACATTTATAATCCTATATACTGGTTGTATTTTAGTAAAGAGACTACTGAGAAATAAATATGTATGGTCATTATAACCTTGCTAAAATAAAGTTCAAAGTGTCCTAAGACTTTTGCACAGTACTGTAGGTTGAAAAAATCATTTACAAATCATTGTACTCTGTTTTTATTGAAGTTTTACACAGCCTCCCAACTTTTTGGAACTGGTATTTTATCATCTACATTACATTTGTTTGAGTATCCAGTCTAATGGTTTGCAAATCCCCTCCCCATCCAAGACTCGACACTATCGAAATCCACAGAGTAATTCAAACCCTGCTGGCAGTATAGCATCAGTACTGTTGCCATGGTTACCTTATATGAAACATAGCTAAAGGTCTGATTTATAATAGTGGTCAAAGTGTTTACTGGTTGAGAAACAAATGTGAGATACAGATATTCTCTGTGGCCTCAGTAAAAAAAATAAAAAAAATAAAATAGTATGCTGCCTATTTGGGCATTAAGGATAATAGATATATCAATTCAGGAGAGGCATGGGACTGTATCTTACGGTGTCTGTGTGAGATGATTGTTCCACGGAACTCTTCCAATTTGCAAATAGAAGATGAGGCTGTACAAAGTCTAAAATAGAGAAAAGAAAATAATAGGATAGTTTCTTTAACCTTTTGTCATGAGTAAAAGCAAACTGATAACAGCCTCCATTTACATTGAGGCCACGCGCTGCTCAGACTCCCTTTGAAAAAGAGGTGAAGATAACCTGTCATTCACAGTTTTTGTTTGGTTTTTCTTTTCTGGTGGTATTTGTCTTCAGCTAAAATGCATACGTTATAACTTAAATCTTAAATCTCCCTGAAATTGTTTTGATTTGTTGTTTGATCGGTAATTATTCTAGTTTGATCTGTTGGTGCTAAACATCCCCAAGACACTTAGAATTGATTAATTGCACTTACACGTTTTACTTTTAAAGATATATGAAATGATGAATATTGTTTTGGGTGGGAGCTTATTGCTCATCTTTCTTTTATCAGGAATACAACATCATCTGTAGCCATGCCATAAGTTTGTTTTCCTTCTTTAATTAAGTCTAAACTAGAAGTGATACCAGTAGACAGGTAAGGAGATCTTTATTCATCTGCCATGGATCTCAGTCTCCAGGACTAATATACTGATGCACATACAGTTAAAAAGAGCTGCATTGTTCTAATTAAAAACAGCTCTGATGGAGCACAGCTGAGTTCGATGAAGTAGAGCGTCGGTTATAAACTGAAACTGAAAAGAAAAACTGAACTCAAGCAGACAAAAAACAGCAAGGCTAAATGACTATGATGTAAGCTTAAAAACTAAACTAAAGCTTACAAACTATAAATGAGGCTGACAAATTACAAATGGGGCTTATAGGCTAAAACAGAACCTGACAAATTAGGACTAAAGATGAAAAACTAAGACTGAAGCTGACAAAGCAGGACTACTTTTTGAGAAACTAAAATAGAAGCTCACAAATTAGAACTAAAGCTAAAAAAACGTTCTTGCATGAAATGTTAAACTTTTGTTGTAAATTGGCCTTTTGTTCATTTGACAATGATGTATTAGAGGCCTGAAAATGCAAACTTTTGAAACAAGATTCCAGAGTGTGTAATCTTTGAAAATGCAAACCCCTCTGTTGCTGTGTACACTGGCATTGCACGGATCCTATGAGAACGTGACGTTACGGCCACACTTACATACTACAGCATTTTTGACATCCTATGATTTTAGGCAGCCAAACTGAAACTGAAGGAGCCCAAGCTGTTTGGCTGATGAAAAAAAAGAGAAATATTAGATGTTTTTTGGCTGAAAAAAAAACATATACATTTCCAAAGATTTGCACATAACTTCAGCGTCTTCTTTTCGAAATGGAGATAAACATAACTGAGAGATGACTGTGTTTCTATTGAGTGGTGTTATGTGACTTCTCTATCAATAACATTCCAAGAAGCATGGTGATGGATGTTCAGATTATTAGCAGGTTTATTTCTATTGCAGCCACCACACTAGCCGTCATTATTCCCAATTGAAGGCGTCTTAGGCGTGTTATTTGAGCAATAATGGAAATGTAAGCTCCTTATATGTGGGTATGGCCACGTATGAGGGATCTATGAGGAACTGTGGATTCAAAACTCTGGATGATCCGCTCAACTTTTGAAGAGTTATGTGATGCAGTAACAGCTCTTGTAGCTCCTGCTGCATCATGAGAAAGCCAGTTCCCACTGACAAGCACATGCTATGGCTATGTGCTTGTCAGTTCCCACTGACAAGCACATAGCCATAGCATCATGTGACCTTGAAAAGCCCAAAAGTGTTTCCTTTTCAGGAATACAGCTTTTTTGAATCAACTGAAATACCACCTCATGCGAATGTAAAAACTTTTTTGCGATAAATAGGAGTTTAATTGATGTGTTTCCATTAGGTGTTATTTTATATTGGCGATTTAAATATGTGCAATTTTAGGATTAATGGAAATCCGATTAATGTAGCACAGCGTAAAACAGTCTAATTTGTGTTAGGGGCATCTATAAAATATACATAAATGTGCTCAGAAAATGGGTCATGGTTAATTTGCCTCTTTTATTGTGAGCTATCTTGTGTGCAGAGTTGGTATTTTAGCCTGAGTGTGGTGCTAGAGGAATATGGAGAGTACACAGCTGTTAGGTTTTAGCCTCAGTAAGTGTGACTGGTTAAAATTCCCTTGTGTAATCCAGTGGTTAAATAAATGTTTTCTTTATTCAATTTGGTATAAAATGTTCTGAAACAATTGCTTCCTTGGGTAGAACAAAATAGCAAATTCTTCAGTTGAAAGTTGATTGGGTGGCTGTGGAGGTCTCACAGGTGTCAAAGCAAGCTGCAGATTATTACACGATTGGCGAGAGAAAATCAACAGCACAGGCAGTTCATTGAGGTGTGCTCTTGTGTGTGTGCGTGTGTGTTCGCGCGTGTGTGTGTGTGTGTGTGTGTGTGTGTGTGTGTTAATGTGCTGCACAATTTATTTAGAACTTGAGCAAAATGCGATAATAACCCCGAGGTATTTGGAGCGGTGAGCAGAAGTGCACCACTGCTTAGGTCTTGCATTTGCAGTTATCAGCTCCTAGCAAACACCTTCTGGGTATTACCCAGCATACACAGTAAGAATACTTTTATTTTTTTAATTTTTTGAATAATCACAGCTAAATCCATGCCTTGATTGTTCAGAAACACACTCATTGCACTTACAATGTTATTTAATACCCAGAAGCTGTTTCCAAGGGCACGAATATTCAGTTTCTCAGTGTCTTGTGTGACTCAGAGGAAATCTCATGGTAACAAATATGTATATGCATTTTAAAAAATAATGCAAAAGAAAAATTATACAATCAACATTATGTATTTAGAGTTTAGAAAATTCAAAACATTAAAGGAAATATCTTAAATTAATAAAACAGTGAATCATTTGTTTTTGGAATAGTAAACCTGAGCGAACCGGCTTGATTTCTTTCAAAAACATGAAAAAAGGCAATGAGCAACTTAACAAAAAAACGGCCTAAAAGTTAGTAATAAACTAGTAAAACGTTGTAAGAAAATGACCGGAAAATAAGCACAAAAAAGGAAGAAAAATATATAAAAATAAGTAAAAAAAATTAGGTAGATATAAACAAACAAGAAAAGGACCTTAAGAAAACAAAATTTTATATACATCATGTTATATACAATGTTATATAATATGTTATATAAGAATTTTAAAACTTGCATACCATGTTATATAAGAATTATAAATACTTTTTTTGACATTTTCATCTCTATTTTAATAACATCTGATAGCCCAAACCCCAAGTGGTTTTATTGGTACCTTTTACTAAAATTTTGCAATTTGCAGGACATTTCTTGCCAAGTTGCTCATTATGTCATTATGTTTTCCCCATGTTTTTGAAAGAAATCAAACCAATTTTGATAGGTTTCAGAGATTTTAATGCTTTTGAAATAAAAAGGTAGGAAGAGATAGGTATGTTTTTTTCTGTAAGAAATCATTTTAAAATTTGTGATTATACATATAGGGTTTTTTTTTCATTTTTTCTCTTTTTCCAACATCTGAAAGCCCGCTGGTCATTTTATTGTTACCTTTTACTCATACTTTTGCAGGATATTTCTTGCCAAGTTGCTCATTATGTCATTATGATTTTCCCTTATTTTTGAAAGAAATCACGCCAATTTTCTCAAGTTTTAGAGGTAAAAATGCTTATAAAGGGCATCTGAATGCAGCAAAAGAAAACTGATGTCGAATGTTAAAGGGTGAAAGGAATTGCAGTTTCAGACAGCACAGGCTGTACATTTATGTATAAAAGCAGCCAGTTCTTGAATAAAACACAAGTTCCAACACATACATCTGTGCACCATCTCTTAAACCTTTCATCTCCACAACCCCTGTGGTCCATAACACATTCCACCTCTCAGTGTCAAGAGGTTTAACTGCCCTAGGTATGAAAGTGTATTTACAGCAATTTAAGTTCCACTGAGGAGCCCTGAATCTTGTAGCAGATGGTAAAAGCTGGAATGGGAGCAGAGGATATGAGAAGGGTCGGGCACTATTTTCTGAGTCTGTCTGATAACAGACTGCTCATAAAGTGACTGGAGAGATGAATATTCTTTAACTCCTTTAAATTTCATAGCAGTTTGCACCATACGAGCGACTTGAGATTGCACTTAAACAGACAGATTACCTCACCGCGATATTACAGCATATTCTATTAGACTCTCAAGAGCTGCGAGATAATGTAGTAACATAAACCTCCGTTTGACACCAAAAACCCAAAGTGTTTGTAAAAAGTGCGCCTGCTGATACAGTCTGAAATGAGACTTTCAGCATCTCCAAATATTTTTTTCTATTACCGTGAACTCCTGAGAATAGATATGGGTGATAAATTGACCTTGGAGAACAACAGGCCTGTCTTTACTGGCTGCTCTGGAGTCACCTTATTTTAAAACCGCTCCTTCTCCTCTTCCTGAAACAGCTGCTTAAAATCCCCACAGAGACACACCACTGAAACCGGAAGGTGGTCGTTGAATTGCTAACAGATGACCCTTTTTTATGCAGTCAGTTGATAAGCTAATATCACAGCTAATATTGCTTTTCTATAGTGATGTGGTTCTGATTACATGTACATGAGCTGATCTTGTTGTCAGGAGTTGGAGGGGGTGTTAGATTATTGTGTTTTAAAGGTTTGAAGTCTGTTTTACGCTCCTGAAAAACTAGCATTTGATTTGTTACAGTTAACCAGGCTCAGACTGGATGGTCTGGAAATTCTGGCAAATGCCAGATGGGCTGCTCCATCTTGTGGGCCGCAGGCCGCCACCACCAATGTTAGAAAAAAAATTGCAGGGAGAAAAAAAAACAAAATCGGAAAGCTCTGCCGGCAGCAGGCAAGGCCATCTGATTAGGGGTTACATGGCCCCAAAAATGCAAATAGTCTACCTATCTAAGGCAGGTGAAGTGGCACCAGCCATTGTCACCTCCCCCCACAGCTTCATGTGGATCAGTCCATCATGTAAGATGATCATGATTTAATATGATGTTAAATCCACTACAAAAAGATACTTGATGATCAATAATTTTAGGACCATATCGGATATTGGCAAAAAAAAAAAATCCAATATTGTTATAGATAGATATATAGATATGACTAGAAGGACAGGACTTAGTTTAAGTCATGGTACTCTTCTTCTTCTCCCTCCTCACAAGAACTCTTGGTGATATCATATATTCTCATCACTTCTTGGCTGGCAGATATCTTGAAATAGACGTCAAAGCTCAACCTTGACAAGACCAAGCTTGAGTTCCTTTAGGGAAAAGCTTTCCCACGCCACGACCTGTCCATCGCTGCTGACAGTACTGTGGTGTCGCCAGCTCAGACAGCCAAGAGCCTGGGTATCATCCAGGAGGAGGAGCTGTTGGTCTCACCAGACATCACAGCACCAGCTAATACAAAATGATTCCAAGCAAAGACATAGGTTAAGAACACAATATTTAACTATAACCCTTTGAAACTTGGGGAAATTGACCTTATTCCTTTCAAGAACAGAAAAGGAAGGCTATGAGTAATTAAAAAAAAAAAAAAATGACGCAAAATATTTCAAATAAAATACTTAAAAATTACCTGAAAATTTGCAAAAGAAAAAAAAGAAAGAAAGAAAAACAAACAAAAAAATGACCTGGCCCCTAAAGAAGCACCTAAAAGAATATTTTCTTTATCTATAACAAAATTTTGAATACATAATTATGATAATTATTTACATCATTACATCATCATCATTTTGTATGTTTTTTTTTTCCAGTTTTTAAAATTTTTTTGAATCATTTTCTATGTCTTTTTTAGTCACCTTTCACAAAGTTTCTTGTAATTTGCAGGACTTTTTTTTTTTTTTTAAATCAAGCTGCTCATTATCTTTTTCCCATGTTTTCAAAATAAATCAAACCAATCTGCTTGGGTTTCAAAAGCCTATGCTTGTGAAATGTGTACAGGTGCAACACAATAATAGTAATGACAATCCAGGTTGCAAAGAGGTTAAAATGACTGGGCATGAACCAGATTTTGAAATGATAAAAAAAAAACAAACAAAAACACACACATAAAGAAATGCACTTGTGTTTCTGTTGAAAGCAGAATTGTAGGAACTTGTTTATAAAAATAATAAAAAAAAATTAAACACCCTATAATGCTACAATTGACAGCCTAATTTGAAAATGATATATTTTTTGGCAGAGGGATTGTTATCTAGCTGAGATATGATTATGGCGCCTCAGCATTATTGTTTCATTGTTTGTGGAGAGCTTTGTAATGAGAAGAAAGCACGAGAGAGAGAGATAGAGAGAGAGAGAGGTGGCTGAGTGTGTGCTTGCAAATATACTATGTTGTAGAGTCCTATTAATCACTGTGGATTATATGAAAATGAATTATGCTGTGTTGTCTCCCTGCTTGGCAGCAATCAAACCCGGGGAGTTTCCTTGCCACCTGCAATACTACAGTTGAATGGCAAGCCCACTGCCACCATCAATAACACAATAGTTTAGCCTCAGATAAAAATGATAAATGCACTGGCATTCCTTCAGCCCCTGATTCAGCCGACCATTTATTTTAATATTTCAGCAACTACCGGGCGCTATCGTTAATCACTGTTGGACTGCAGATAGGCAGGGAGGAATCACAGAGAGCGGAGGAGCCGAGATGGGGTGACGGACGAGGGAGGAGGAGGAGGACACAGGAGGAGGAATGGGTTCGGGGAATGCCACTTCTCATTGGGGAAGCTGTTGCTCATCTGTCGTGGGCTCGTTGGGGCATGGCTAAAGGCTCCCGTTCAGTCAAACTCCTCTCCTGTACGCATGACATTTCAATTACACAGCGAGCTCTCATAGCTCTCTCCACAGCCAGATAAGCCAAGACGCCAAATGCCACACACAGCACAGTCACACACACACACACACACACACACAGAAGCACATGCCCTGCAGGGTTTGTTTGAATGGATGTCATTCTGGCTTGTGACAGGTGAGTGCACTGTGTGGAAATACCACCGGAAACCTGACTAAAATAGATATTTGAATAATGATTCCATTTATTTGAATCACTTGTTACGCGTAGTATATATGTAATGTAAAATGATAAGACAGTGAAACTAATAATAGGTGTGACAAATGACACGTCTGAGGAGAGAGGATGGATTTCAGTGTAATGAGGCTGTGCAAAAAAGACAGCAAAGGACAGATGATATTGGCTGGTTGAAGTTCAGACAGTGTAAGAGCTGAGAAGAGTGTATGACTGGGGGAATCCAATTGAAGCAGTTTCATAATGAAATCTATCGGCTGGTTCTTGTGCAAGCAATAATGTTTGATGAAATGTATGGATATAGGAAAATAATGAAGGTGGGGGAGAGGGAGCGAAAAATGCCACAATGTGGAGCTAACCAGCTGCGTGAGAACATCCAGGACAGTGAGCTGTGGGCATAGCGATGCCAGATAACATCAAGAGCAACCAAAGTCAGAGAGCAAGCTTTTCATTGGGAAGCATCCATAGATATATACACATAGCTGTCGCATCCAGGGATGTCAGAATCGTCAACACTGCCGTCATCTTGAGTCTCGGCTTCTGACCGGCGGTCTGACTCTGCCTGACTGCAGTAGAATTTGGCCAGCGCAAATATGCCAGACTTTTGTGCCGCTTTTAAACGTTCCACATGCAATTACATTTCATAGGTGAGAAGTTGTTGTTTTACATGATTTCACTGGTCTGAACATTTGGAATTTTGAAATCATTATCCTGCAACCACGCTGATACACTATACATTGTAGTGCAACAAAAACTGTAAATTAGTGTTCCAGTGTGTCCGAAATGAGTTATCTATCTATCTATCTATCTATCTATCTATCTATCTATCTATCTATGCAAGTTGGCAAAACAAAGACAAAAAAAGAAAGTATCAAGACAATCAAGATGTTGGAAATATCTAGGGCTGCCCCCTGAAAGTCGGGAGATTCGAGTTATCAGTTGTGGACCCCTCCCCTCGCCGCGGATTGAGTGCACTTGACTGTCACATTAGTCTTTGATGGAGGCTGCAGCGTCTGCTACAGCGGCACAGAGGGTGAGACCTCTGCACTGTATGGCTCTGAGACAACATTCTCTTCCCTCTTCTGCTTAGAAGTGGTGAATTTACAGCTTAAAGCAACTCAACAGAACTATGAACGGAACTCAGGACTATGCAATATCACGGCTTAGTGCAGTAATTATATCCTGCTGGAATTGTGCAATACACTGACTGTGTAATATCTATTTATTTACTGCCAACATGTTCTCACTCCAAATTTGTCACTTGGTGTCACTCTGTCAATGACCCACCACATCCACTTATGGCGTTTAAAGTATCCTGTTTACGGGATGCCATTTCCGTGATGTGAACAAATGCACATGGTGGGATGACGTCATGGTGGGATGACAGCCCGTTATTGTGAAGCATCATGGTTCTTTTGTTTACACAACAGCGTGAATTGTCATGATGGTTAGGATTCGGCGACAAACTCACAGACCATTAGGATTAGGCAAAAGAGGCACATGGTAAGGCGTAGAAATAAAGAACACACACATCCACATGGCGGGGGGACTTCAGACTCCCACGTTACAGTCAGTTGTTTATGGGACTCATCTATCTTCCCACCCGCCTGCCCCATGAGCACTTGCGCTCCTTATATTACGTGCTTACCAGCAGCATTATTACCTGGCGCTGTCCTTCAGGGTTTCATGTGCCTGCGACCTGTCTGTCCGTCTGTGTTCTCAGGTGACGTCGCCTCTGCGCATTACATGTGGACACGCTTAGTGCCATCCATCTGGCCGCTAGCGTACAGTCACAACGCCACCAGTTAAGTTCAGCCACATTCTCATCTGACGCTGTCTAGCCGTGTTGCGGTTGGACGGGGAGGTGGTGTTTGGCATCATGCTCATACACCAAAAGCACCAACAGAGCGGCGTTATTTGACAAGTTCAGAATGAGAATAGGCTGTTACTGCCAGAGCAAGTTTAGTTAATATGTTTGAGCTGTTGGGTCGATCGTTGTTTTAATTGTTTTTATTTATTGTCTTGTACCAGTGAGAGGAGTTGTACTTAAATTTCATTTTACAGCTGTTCAATGACAATAGACAAATTCTTTTCTATTATTTTATATTTAATACGACACAGTCTCTGACTTGTTTGATATCCAGTCTTGGCAAAAATGTCCTTTTAGCATTTGCGATCTGTTTTTAGCGCCATTAGTTTGTTTACTACATCACATTAATGCAGCTGTTACACTGAACGTCCCGCTAAGCCCCTTTCAAGTTGTAAAATTTTGTAACACAAAAGGAATCACCAAATATTGAGCAGCCAAATCTAATTCGACATAACTCTGAGTGGGGTACAGCCCTAGAAATATCATTACATTTTGTCAAACATATTTTTCATAAATCAGTGATGAAACAAGACTGACAAGATCTGCTGCAGAAAATGTGACAAGTTGTTCTTATGTGTACAAAGTAATATAGTAGTTATGTGTGCCAAACATACATCATATTGAAATATGAATCCTGCATGCATAGATTTGAATGCTCCAGGCATTTTGATGTTAGGACTAGGATGTTATAACACTTTGCCATCCATAGTATCCCGGCTCTTCAGGCATACACAGACTGGAGCTGTAAAATGGATCAGTCTCATTTCTTGTTTAGTGATGTACAATCAAGGCAAGTCCTCCACCTATTCCATACATCCATAAAATGAGACAGTTTGCCTTCCTCATGTCTTGTTTGTCTTATATCTTGGTCGCTAAGATGATTTACCCCGGAGAAAATATGGAATGTTTCCACAATAAACAGCTTTGTCACTCTCTGCATCCCATAAACTAACATTGGATTTGTCCCTGTATTTGTAGACTTATGTACAGCCATCAGTTTCATAAATACAAGCTGTTCATCTAGTTTCTTCTGCTTGTATTTCTTCAGTAGCCTTCAGTGAAAATCTGATCAAACCAGCTTTTAAAAAAAAAGGAATTTTGCAGCAAAACAACTGTTTGCAGTAGAATTGCCCCGATAAGAAGGTTTGCCCAGTGGAGGGAAGTAAAACTCTGTGAATTCTACATGTTGACTGGTCAAGTGCAAGTGCTCAGCAAAGATTTAGCCACCCATTTCTGCTAAGTATGTGGTTCTAGAGACTTGGTGACAAAGTGACTATACTAGCAGGACTTGTTAGTAAACTAGTGTTGTTGGTCAGCTAGGGGGGCAATGTGCTAACAAACCAAAAGCATGCAAGCACTAGTTACAGTACATATAAGAGCATCTTTCTATTGATCATTGGCAGCATTTCAGCATGGAAGAAGGAAAAAACACTGTCAGCAGCTAGAGTAAATGGCAATCTCGACCTACATTTTGGCAGACCACAAATGTATAACATTTTTAATTTATTTGCACATTTATACAAATGACATTTTATTAGCACTGTGGTAAGCATGTGATGAGGGAGGGCTTAGAGATAGAGCGGGTTGTCCTCTAATTGTAAGGTCAGCGGTTTGAACCCCAGCTCCTCTGGTCAGTATGTCGTAGTATCCTTAGGTAAGATGCTGAGCCCCAAATTGCTTCTGATGCTGCGCCACTGGAGTGTGAGTGTGTATGAAATGATTACTGAGTAGCAGGAAGCAGCATGTACGGTAGCCTCAGCCACCAGTTTGTGAATGTGTGTGCGAATGGGTGAATGTGACACGAAGTGAGAAAGCGGATTGAGTGGTCGAAAGACTAGAAAAGCGCTATAAAAGTGCAGTCCATTTACCATTATGTTCAGGCACAAAAACCATGTGGTTGTGGTTGGGAAAAGGTCATGTTTTGATCACAGTGGCCATCTCACCTACGTGTCATCCACCATCTCCTTCACCTGATGACAAAGTCAGCTCATATAGCCTACATGTAATCAGAACTTCACAATTTTAGAAATGTTGATATGACACCTATGGAACATACAAATATCATGTTTGGTTTGCAGAAATGTACAATGCCAAAATTTTCTTCTGGGGCCTGGACAGCTCAACACATTCTCATCCCAAGTCGACACACGTTGCCGCTTTGTCAGTGGACTTCTGTATCTACATATTACGCTGTACATATCCTTCTGTGTCTGCTATTGACGTTGTGGGATGCAGCTACCATGATATCAACATGATGGGATTACACTGCATGTGGTTATGTTTAGGCAGCACAAGCACATGGCAATCAACACAGCTGACGTCTAAAAGCGCACATGATGGCATTGAAGGTTGGGATTAGGAAAAACAGCACATGGTAAGGTGAAGAAAAAAAACCCATCATATTCAGACGAGAGGCACCTGAGCGCCAAATGTAAAATCTGGGGTTTGTTCACCCTTTAGGGACCTTCGTGCTCCATATATTACGCCATTACCAGCAGCATTTCAACCCGACACTTTCCAGGGGTGTATCATGAAGTTGTGACAGGTTCCATCCAGCCTTGTTCTTAACTGATGCCGACCGTCTGCTTATCATGATATTTATCAAAACACATGCAGTTATTTCTGGGGTCCTGTCTTCAGGGTCTATCAGCAGAGATCATATACTGTTGAATCACATCTCCTAAGTGAGACTTGCAGTCCCACTAAGATGCTTATAAACTATTTGCAGTTTTGATCCATAGTTCAGTTCACAGATAAGAACCATCAGCTTCCACATAGAAGCAAATCGCATTCACCTGAGCACACAAGCTGCTCTTACATGACATTACAGGAGAAAAATACTGGGTTTAAATATCATCTGTACAGCTCCTTAATCCTAACCCTGCACCGCGAGGAACTGACACAGGAAACATTTTAAATGTGGCCTTTGTATTTAGTCAGTTAAATGTATTTGTGCATACTAAAAAAAAATTTGTAAATGGTCATATTTGTGTGTGTGCTGCTGACACTTCTATTATTCAGTCGGACTTTGTAAGAAATGTGATGTTTTACTGGCCATTAGCAACCCACAGTCTTAAAAGTCTGTCTATTATGTGAAAAGCATCCAACCAGAATGAGAAGTAAGGACGCTTTATTCATCATCAAGGCCACTCTTGGTAAAGAAATAAAACAGTCTGCTGGTTCTGTCTGACTCTGGCAAACATTATGCAGACAATATGTTCTATGATTGTGTAAAGTGGGGAAAAATGTCAGACAACCACGTCAAAGATTCTCTGTCATCCAGGTCATGGTCATTTTAGGTACCTAAAGTCTGTGTAAAATGATAATTAAAATGTGTTCTGAGTTTGTCACATCACAGAAAGATGTGTTATTAAACACCTGACCAAATTTGAATGACCAAAAAAAAATTGCCAGGATGTAAAAGGTCTCATGAAAAAATACACAGTAATCTCTGATCTGAAATGCTGGTGGCGTGTCTGCTGGAGGAGCGGAGGCGACGCCCAATCATGGGACTATGCTAATGATGCTTCTCGTTTTTTTTTCTGCTACATTGTCATGGCCGATGTTATGGTGAGTATAGCTCCTGTGCATCATCGAGCTATTGTTTTAGGTCTGTCCAAAAAACAGGACAGTGGTGAAAAAACAGTCAACCGTTTAACTCCACAATTCAGTACCATATAGTAAAGGCTCTTTGTAACATGTCTTCAACAATCAGTTTCCAACATTTATAATGTGTTTTGAAACAAATCTCTGAATTCACTTAACACAGACTTTAATTGTAGGCAGATGAAGAAGACTTAACAAGTTAAAACTAAAGAAGCATCGCTCATGACGGATAAAACGCCTTCAAGAACCGATCCAAGTCCAGTTGCCCACAATATAGCACTTAGAAATTCAGATAAACTAATGTTATCTTTCTTTAACCCTTAGGGCCCACTTTGATATTAGACACATTATACATATGTTTAACGTGTAATAGTATACATTACATGCATTTTTAACCATCAGTCCTCATCAAAAATATTAAATATTCATTATTTTCAGAATTTTAACGATTTAAGTGCCAGTTTTTTGTCATGATGCCACTTTGTTTTTAGATGAAAAAAAAAACACAAAAAATGAGTAATTATTAATATAATACATGCTAAGTAGATTTTTTTAATATCATCACAGCCTAGGATATGTCAGTGATTAGCAGCAACATTGATTGATTTTTATACATTATTATTTTTTCTGCAGTATCAAATACTTCCACTCATCCCGCTCGGCATACAAAATGCATTTTTTAAAATCAAGCTATAAAGAATATTATACATTAATATGATTTTCTGCTTTCATTAAGTTATTTTTTTTATCCAAAATCAGTCCTTAGCATAAATATTCCTTAATTTTTAGAATTCTTATTATCACATCCTGAAATGTGTCAATAATTTACAGCAACATTTTGCACCTAACAGTATGAATGTAACATTTTTTTCTACACAGTGTATTTTAGACTTACTGTAGGAGCTGAACTGGAAATTCTAATATTAAATAAAAATAAATAATCTTGCCAAAACTTGTACCATATGCATGAACACAGCCAAAATTATCAAAAAGAAGAATGATAAGCATGCACCAAAAAAAAAAAAATGCACCTAACTAAGAGTTAATTGAATTCGCATATAAAGCAACATACAATGTCAGTTTGCTATTTTCCTCAGGAGGTACCAGTACTGCATGACCTGTCATGGCTGACCTTCTACATGTTAGCTTCAGTTCTTCACCTTCACCTACTATTACTCTGATGACCCACAGCTGCTTCATTTGCTAAAGTGTATTTATGGCTTTTTCTGAATTTTATTTTTTGTTTTTTGTTTTTCATTCATCTCCTGAGGATAAGTTCATCTCTTGTTTCTCTCTGTAAAAATGGTTTCCTCGAGTCTTTCCTCTGAACCCCTGTAAGAGTTGACTTACTTGATACTTGTTGCAAAAAACTGAGCAGACTTGACTTATTGACCCATAAATAGTTTAGTTTTTCCTTTTGAAGCTCTGCCAAACTGTCATGAGTAATTAATAACCAGGATGCGCGCAGTGTGTCCATACGCAAATACACCATTTCAGCTGCAGCTGCTGGCACCAAAATAAAATGGAGAAAACTCTAATATTAGATGAGAGAAATTAACCATTCCTCATAAATTAATTAGTCTGTACATGAGTCGCTCAATAGTTTCCTCCCTGCAGCTGTAAAAAAAGATTCTGTTAGTTCCTGCTTTTAGTTATAAAAAGACCTCCTTTTCATTTTTGTTAAATAATTTAGTCTAATGTGTTTAGTCGATTGTATTAATTATTAGAAATAACCTTTTTTATGCCACCTGGCCTATTTTTAAAAACGACGCAGAGTCGGCTGCTTACTGCATGAGGAGTTTGTGGTAAAAATATCTAATGAAGTGTTTTTATGTAAACACTCCTACAGTTTAATGAAGAATGATCTTAAGAGCCTATTTAATATTATTACAGTAACTTGCCTGTTTCTCCTCCTGAGGTTTCCTCCTTTTTTTAGCCCTGGTAGTGTGGCTGTAGGGATGGTAATGTCAGTCTTTCTGTCTGTTGGTCCCATTTTTGGATGTTGGGTTGTCATCAAAACTGGTGGTCATATTCATGTAATCAGGTGACAAACTCTGCTGACTTTAGTGATCGCCTTACTTTTCTATCTTCTGCAATCATCAGTTCAAAGTTTGTTGAATTCTTTCATTTATGACTTCAGTTTAGACTGTTTATAAAGATGGACAACGTGACGAAGTGAAGTCAAAACATCTGCGCAGTATAGGTTATGAACCCTTATCCATGACTCCTCCATGTTGGCAGAAAGCATGTGGCTTAAACTAAAAAAAATTCAGTACTCATAAAAAATGGAAAAAAAAAAGTCATTACCGGTAGTTCTTATCACTTTTATGTTTTTTTATGATGTGTTTTCTTTTAATCAGTTATTTGATGCGGTGGAAAGGGGTTTAACATCACAACAGACAGCTGTATGTGCCAATTGGTGTACTTGCAATTAATGGCACTGCTCGCAAATGGTTATACAGCAGAACTCAATACAGTGGAGACTGCTACTGCCCACACTCCCGGGTGACATCACCAGTTTAAGAACCAGTCGACATTTGATTGTGGGGTCCATGTGGGTAGTCAATGGGCTGAAAAATGGGCACCATATAGGATTGCCCATGGGTTCCATAATGGCCCCACATCAATTGCCCACATGGGTGTGTTTACCCAAATGAGCCCCAGATAAGATGCCCCTTTTTTTTTTTTAGCCCTAGCATAATCCATGTAAACTTGACAAGTAGGATGGGGCCACTACCTGCAACATTTCAACCTCATGGCTTCCGGTAGCGTATCATGCAGACGCAACAGATTTCGTCTGGCTGCATTATCAACTGCCAAACCATCTGCTATCATGTGGATGCAAACGGTGGTGATTTTAAGCCAAAAGTACTGCAAAAGCGGTGGTATATGAAGACGCTGGAATGAGAACAGGCTGATACAATGGAAGGAAGTGGAGGTGTGTCATCCATCTTTTTATGCCATCATTGCAAAACCGATGATATTCCCATTAGCCTCGGCTATACTTTGTGTTTAGCTCTAATTAGCAAGTGTTAACATGTTAACAAATGGTAGTGTATGCTGTGCCTCAAGGCAAATTTCAGATTTGTGATTTGGGATTCATAAATAAGACTACCTTGACTTGGTATGATAATTAGTCTGCTACTTGCTTCTTGCCAGTAACCTACACAGTTGTGTCTTTAGATTTTTGCTTCAATTTGGCCTTCACCTTTGCTGCCCACAGCCATCCCCCACAGCCAGTAATTAGCAAGCCTGCGGCCAGTGTTGTCTCCAATCTGCAGCCCCGGATCATCTGTTCCCCTCGCACTTTCCTTCAGTCGCCCAGCTTACTCCAATTCACAGTTCCTCACCTGCATTAAAGGTCACCTTAAACACTTCCTCTGCCTCTGCTGTTTGCCCTGCAATTTCGTCTTCATATCAGTTTTGCACCATATCCTTTAGCTTCTTGCTGCAGATTTTTTTATTCACCCAATCTGTGTGTGGGTTTTCTTTTTTTTATTATTTGAATCAGTTCTTAAGGAAGATTTGTAGTTGCCAGCTGGCGCTCCCAGGTGGTAATACCTTAGTTTGTCATGTGGTCAAAAATGAGTTCTATTCGAACACAGAAGAATATTCATAACATATTTTGCATCAGGAGCACCACATTCCACCATCCAGTAACCAACATATGGTAGAAACAGGAAATTATGTTACCACCTGTTGTTATATTGGCTAATTGTGCCAGTTTACAGTCAGACATTAAGCTTCTATGTGTTCGACACTGGTCACTGCTGACCCAGTGGACACCAGAATCACTGACTGCAGTGTGATACTGCAACCCTGGTACTCACAGGGGGATAGGGACCTGCAGTAAGTCCTGTAATATGTCTGTCTAGTTTCATTTAGCTGTATATGAAAAGGGATTTCCTTAACATCATAATCAGTATCGTATCGAACATTATCCTCTGTTTCTGAAATGTCCTGTTTTCCAGCAGTGATTCACAGATGAGGTCAAAAGCCTCAAAGGCTCTGAACCTTTTTGTCAACAGGCTGAAATGCAAACAGAAGATTGGGGGTACTGCCTTGTGTGCTATGGAGACACTCTGGGGACAGATTGTCTTTTAGGGTCATGTGATTGATGAAACTACACAACGGCATCTGAATCCCATGAGATGGTTAACGTGACAAACAAGTTTTCCAAACCAAAGAAAAGCAGTTAGATAAGAGCACAATCAGTGGAGAAGTAAATCCTGCGTTTAGTTTTTGTGGTGCTGAGGTGTTGCATTTTCACAGAAAAATGGCATGAGACTCTGCTGACATGTGTATGTTAACATACATGTGCTTGTGTGTTCAAAAGATGCAGTTTCACATGGCTGTGCTTCATTTCTTTAGCAGATAATGTTTGCCAGGTTAACTGGCTTAGATTAGCCTTATGCTAACATTTTAGATATAACAAAAAGCACAACTGAAGCCCTGTATACACTGCGCAATTTTGGGCTGTCTCAGATGAAAGATCAACATTGTGAAAAAAACATGGCGATATCTTTGGTTGTGGCTCTAAAATTGTGGTTCTACGTCGCACAGTGAGAGGTTCAAAGATGTCCATTGTCATGGTATTGCCATCAAAGACAGTTTGGAATAAAACTCGGAATGTGTCTGACATTGTGAATGACCATCTCACTGTGTTACTGCCACTGTTATGACCTACGTCTACTGAGCAACCAAAAGAAATGCAACATGAAATACAGTGTTGATCAACGCAAAACTGCTGAATGCTAATAGATGCTTATACCTACTCTGCGCACTCCTCGCAAAACTCGTAAAATGGGCACAACTTTTTCAAGCCACGACCACGTCCACATTCTTCTCTTCTTCAAACCTTTTTCCAACACACATAAATGTCACTATAATAAGGGCTCAATTCATGTTTGTTCATATTTTGCTCTCTATAGCAGCGTAGATTGGTGATGCATGCAAAGGACATTTTGTTCTTCCATATTGATGTCGATGGACGTAGGTCGTAGCCTGTGATTCAGTAGGTGATGTCATTGCACAGTCTGCATACATCAAACTTGATGTCGCACCCAAATTAGTTTATATCCATGTTGCACAGTGTAGCTGCACTTGAACTTATAAGATTGCAAAAATCTCACAGTCTGCAGGAGGCTTGAGGCTGATAATTGTTATTAGTCTTGCTAGTATCTGGTCAAAAATTCAAGAGTATGTATGAGAATATGTGGGCCTAACACTGTATCCTAACAGCAAGCATGTGCCTCTCTGTCCTCACTGAATCCTTAAAATATGGACTTGTGTGATATCGTTTAAGGGAACCACTGTACCTATCAGCTGCATGCTCATGTAAACAAACCACTGTACCTATCAGCTGCATGCTTGTGTAAACAAACCACTGTACCTATCAGCTGCATGCTCATGTAAACAAACCAGGTAAGTTATCTGCTGTGTGGTCAAGATGATACATAAGCTGTAACCACTGAAAATATGATTTCTGACTTTCTGCATTTTTACTTTTTAAATGTTTAGTGTGGTGATAGTTACTGAAAATGACAAAAGTTCACCTGGTTATTATTAGTGATGGTCATTATTATAAACATTCACCACTGGTCTTCAAGTCATTTATTAAAGCATATTTCAGTGGGGCAGGCAGGGCAGTTTGGCTCTCATAACTAACTGGGTTTGTGCGGATTTTAAAGAACCCTGGCCCTCGCATCACTAGAATCTGTGGTTTACGGAAATGTACAAAGTCAACCTTGTTTTGTTATGATTGGGTTGGGCTATCAAAACATTGTTTGAAAATGTTTTAATTAGTGCTGGGCATAGATTAATTTTTTTAATCTAGATTAATCTCACTGCAATCCTGTAGTTAATCTAGATTAATCTAGATTAAAATTATAGATTTGAATTTTGCCAAAGACATTCAAAATAATATCTGTCTATCTAAATGATGAAAATGCATCACAAACTGCTTGAGAAAGCTGTTCTACTATAATATTTGGTAAAGAAAAATAATGTTCCATAAGATTTACTTTGGTGTTTAACTTTTTTTTATTTTGTTAAACACAGACATTTAGGAACACAGGTTCTGTCTCCATGTGGAAAAAGCTTTTTCCTGCTAACTGGAATGAACAGCAGAGGGCGCAGCCTCTGATGACCCTAACTGAACTGTGGGCCTACATTAGAGGTCATGAAGAAGACCATGAACAGTCAGCAGCTTTGTGACACGGCTTGAGCCAATCACTCCAGTCACTCAGGCAGACCAGCTTCCGCCTTGTTCACGCCCCCTCCGCGTAATTCAACCAGGTATACATCCGCGCTACAGTGAAATTGGTGCCTTGCTCACTGTATAGACCCAACTTAGTGAATATTTAATTTAATACTTAGTATATATTTAAAAATATGTTTAAATTGTGTGAATTTGATTAATTCTTTAGATCTGACTTGACATTACGTCAGCTCAAAGTGCAAGGGTTGGGGTCAGCTCAGATTCAGCTAAACTTTGGGAGAGGTTTGTGGTAGTGGCAGGCTTGTATGTGTCGCAGACAAGCTGAACAGTCTGAGACAAGAAAATTGCCAGAACAGTTTTAGAGTTTTTTTAAATCTATAAAATTCCTTAGACAATAAGGACTTCAACTTTTGGGGCATCAGGATGGAGTTTTATAGCAGCTATGATGGAGTGGACTACAAGTGGACATACAATTTGTCCAGGGGACTGGAGTGGCTTTAGCAAAGAGACAACTTAATTTCCAAACCATTCAAAATAATAGAAATTTTGGTGCATGCAGTCCAGAGAGTAATTGTGTCATGTGCGCACATTTACACTGTGTAGCACTCCTTAGCTGTAAAGCACTATGACTAAACCTAAATGCAGTCCATTTTCAAACAAAATTAGCTTGATTTCTTTAAAAAAAAAAACAAGGGAGGAAGGCAATCAGCAAGGAAAAAGAAATGAATCCAAAATGAGCTAGAAATTAGTAAAAAGTAAATGACAATTACCTGAAAATTAGTAAAATAAGAAAACAAAGAAAAGACATGACAAAACAAACCAAAAGAAAGTTAAAAAGAAAGTGCTTAAATATAATAATTCTGTAACATAAGTTTAAATATGTAATATTATGATATGATAATTATATATATTTATATATTTTTTTTCTTAGCTTTTTTCCCTCCAGACATTTTCCCCTAGCTTTTTTTTTTTAAAGAATTTTACTTAGGGTGTCAAATGTTTAAATACTTGTGAAAGGTGTCTGAAAGCAGAAGATCAATGATGTTGCGCCAGTATTCATCAAATTAAAAAATCATACCAACCCAGTAGTTTACATTGTGGCACTTCATACATCATATACTTGGTAATAAACATCAAAACATGATTAAAACCAACTGCCAGCAATTGATTTACATACTGACAATGACTTACTAAATGTCCACAACTCTCTGACAATCTCTTAAAGATACCACAGCGGTTTTAACAAACCAAAATACTCATCCATATTTAGCAGTCCAGTTGCCACTGGTTTTCTTAATGGCACTAAATCCATTTATTTGCAGCTAGAAGATATACAGTATCTCTGTTTGAATTAGCTAGTGTTACCTGCCAGGAGGTAAGTGGGAACCACAGTGCTGATGGGGGTCAGCACTGGGGCATAAATTGTACATGGGCTGTTTAGATTTGGCTATAAACCTCCAGCATCCAGCCTCCGGGGAGAGCAGTCCAGGCATAAAACTAATTGTACTATGCTCCTTTCTGTCATCTGATGAATTAAACTCTACCTGCTTATGCAGTTGCTGCTGCTAAACCCTTCAGCAGCTCATTATGTTGCCACGTGGATTGCCCTGGGGACAGACCCATTTTGCATCCTGTCGAAATAAAGCGAACATGATCAAATAAAAGCAGCCATAGCTGAAGATAAAGGACATTGTGAGTTTCTACCACATTAACCCAAGAAGTGGTTTTACATCATATTGAATTATATGCATTAGTGAACATGACGTGTAAAAATTTCTCCCAGTGTTGTTGGAGGAAAGGTCATGGGGTTCAAAAGTGTTTTTCATTTTGTTCATTGATTTTATTGTTCACTGAGTCCCACTGCCACGTTTTTTAATTATGTGATTTTTGAAATGATAAAAACATGGGCATGTAACAAACATTTCTTTAATATGTATAAAAATCTGAATGCCAATATAACCATCTGGACATTTGTGAATAACTGCACCACATTTCATGGTACTGTGAAAAGCAGCTGTCATGATATGTTACAGACGAGTGTTGCATGTATGAATGTCACGGCACAGGCAAGTGTTGCATGTATGAATGTAATGGTACAGGCAAGTGTTGCCTTGCATTAATGCATTAATGAAAGGAAAGACTACCCATGCCACCATACACATACACCAAGTGATAAGAAAAATGCTGCTGCAGAAGCAAGCAAGAAAGCAAATAAAAGCATCAGAAAATAAACCAACTTTACACCTCAAACTAGGAATGTGGAGCTTGAAAGACAAAGGCATTAAGGCAAAGAGAGTCAAACAAACACAACCCAATCACCAGAAAATGAGAAGAAAATGTTGGTTTGGTCCATTTTTTCAATCCATGGATACGGCACATTTACACATTATTATTCAGTGGATACATTGAAACGTAACTCAACAACACTGCGATTGACTAGCCTGTTCTCATTTTAAGTAGGGCTGCACCTAACAATCATTTTTTTATCAATTAATCTATCGATTATTTTTTAAATAGATCTAGCTATTATTTTTTTACTCAATAAATATACCAAGGAATTTACTAAAAAAATAACATTTTAAAACTTGTCATACACTGCAGGGCAGTATTCCCCAACAAACAATATCCCAGTCTTGACTCGTAATCTGTGTTTTACAGTCCGATATAAGGTCTCTCCGGAATAAAATTAATTTAAGAGCTTGTTCCACTCAAGTAAAAGAAATGTAGTGCAATCTACATTTAGCAATTCAACAGCAAAACAAATAAAGTAATGTAAAATTCAAGTCATTTAACAAAACAGTTACTCTTTGTTACAGTAACAAACCTCAAATCTAGCAGCCCAACAAAACATCTTACAGAAAAATTAGTCCAATTTAAATAACACTATAACTTTTTTCTAACAGAAATAATAATAAATAATACATTCTTTCTGCATCAGAATAGTCCAGCCTTAACTGGGCCTGAAGGCATACAGCTGCCTGCTGATATGAGTGCTGTATTTTTGTATGTATTAGCACATATTCCACTCATTTATGAAGTTATACAAGCTCCTGCACAGCTGACAACCCCATCCTGTAAATCTTTCAAAATAAAATGCATTGTATCAGCAACTGATGGCATTCTGTCCACAGAGACTAGTCAGAGGGCTTTTGTTTTGAAAGGGAAGCAAGGAAGTTCAGGTAAAACAAAGATCTTTGTATTTCCTCATGTCTGTGACAGAGAGAGAGAGACTTTAATCTACGGCATAAAGTGGTTTAGAGTCAACAAACGCGAGCATCATGCATAAAAAAAAACGGCGAGCCACCGTTTCTCTAGATGTGCTGCAGCTGACACGCAGCTCAGACGCGCCTGACAAGCACTGCTCGGGTGAGCAGTGTGCACGCTCTAACTTGATACATGAGCTCAGAAACAATAAACAACACGTCCTGGCGCTGCTCAGGCTCTAATTACGCGCGCTGTGTGAATGTATCAACGTAGTCACGTAATCGATTACGTTGACGCGTCACCCCAGCCCAAAATTTTAAGTCATCAAAAAGTGTAGTGCATTTGGTGTCACATCCAGACACCAAAAGCCACCTTTCACGTCTGCATGATACACCCCTAAGCAGTGTCAGCTGACAATGCTGCTGGAGTGAAACTGTTTGCGTTGTTAGCATACGCCACCAGATGGCACCTGCCACAGTAGCATGATACCAGTTAGCGGATAACATTAGAGAACGCGGCCAGATGGAACCAGTTGCATTCGCATTAAACACAGCTGGACAGCATCAGGTTGAAACGCTGCTCGCAATGACATAATATATGGAGCACAAAGGCCCCTATAGGGCACGCCAGAGGAACGGTGGATGGATCAAATAAACCACGGACTTTCATACAGGAGTCCAGTGTTTGCTTCCTGTCTGAATGTGATGAGTTTTTTTTCACACCTTACCATGTTCCTCTTTTGCCTACATCCATGCCCTTGTTGCCTAATCCCTATCATCTGTCCCAGCATGTGCATTTGCTGACTTCCTGGCATTGGTTGCCATGTGCTTTTGTTGCCTAAACGTAGCCACATGCAGCGTAATCCCACAATGTGCTTGTGTTGGTATACGGTAGTGCCATTCCTGAATGTCAACAGGAGATGCAGACGGATAGCTAGAGTGTAATACGTAGATGCAGAAATCCACTGCAAAGCGGCAATATGTGACAACTTGGGATGAGAATAAATTGGATTTGGAGGTCAAGAACCAGAGTTGCTAGAGGCTGCATTATGAAAAATGAAGGATCTAGCATTTTGGGGATTTTTGGAGCTGCACTAATTTTGGCAATTCAGTGTTAATCTCTTCTACCGTCTTCTAATTTATGGAATAACCCTTATAAATACCATCTAGCTTGAAAGGAACCTTGTTACGGAAAAATATGAACCCACAAAGAGATGTCATATTGGGACAACAGAAAGTTTTTTCTTATTGTGAGGCCGACAGACATGATGCATTATTGTTATTTCAAGACTGATCCAGTGATGGCAGTTCAGCCACAAACCACCACGACATGAATGAAATACGCATCTTCCTCCTCTTTGAATCAGTGTGCAGTTGCTGCTAAACATCTCTATGTGCTCTGTGCTATGTGTCTGACTACCCTCCTATGAAGCCCACAGCTACCACTTAGCCTGTCCAGAGGAGTAGAATATCTATCAGTATTATGAAGCCGAACCTTTGATCAAAGGATTTGGGATTATCAAGAACTTGCAATTTAGAGTTAAAAAGAGGCAGCTGATAGGTTGAACTGCTAAAACCGTTTCAGCTGACAAAGTAGATAAGGCTCAAGAGGAGTGCCGGGAAGAAATACACAATAATGATTCCATAGTATTAGTGTGTGTGTGTGTGTGTGTGTGTGTGTGTGTGTGTGTGTGTGTGTGTGTGTGTGTGTGTGTGTGTGCGAATGCCTTGAGCCATTTCTGCAAAAAGGCAGAGTGTCTCTGCTCTTCCCCATTTAACATCCCAATGTCTTCCAGCAAACAGGCAAAATGAGTAATTTCCATGAAGATTTGCTCCAACTGTAATTGGTAGGAAACCTTATTAAGATCCAGATGATGTGTCTTTCTCTTCAGTTATTACCCAAACACAACCCCTCGCTGATCTTATAAATATCCACGGAGATCAAAGAAACTCTTAAAAAAGCTCAGAGAGACATACTGAGCACGCTCACTGTTCCAAATGCCACATTTTGAGGCGTAGTTAAAGAGAAGATCTTGACACCTGTCGCCAAAGGGGATGGAAGCATGAAAGAGCAGTACTCTTATATATTGATTGTCTCAGACTGTTAAAACTGGCAAGAAATGCAAATATGTGGAGTAGGGCTTGACCCACAATGATGTAGTTAATTAGGGCTGTTAAGGCTCTGCTGGTGGGCAGGCTGCTGGTCTATCACAGAGAAAAGCTGGAAGAGAAAAGAATGAAAGAGGAAAGAAGAGACAAGGGAAAAAATGACCCTTCTCTAAGCATTGCACTTAGTTACCATTGCTATGTCTGTCAAGCTTTCAATTCAAGCATGTCATATGCATTGGCAGATTTACTACTCAAAATTTTGAAGCAATTGGTTTTCCATTTCAAACAGCAGTAAACAAAAGCAGACATCTCATTTCTATGACTGACAACCATCATTTCTATTTCTTGAGGAATTTTTTCATTAGAATTTGGTGGTCAAAGGTCATGGTCAGTATGACCTTTCATTGACTTATTGTCATGAACATGACATCTCAATAAGGTCTTGAGGGAATTTCATCAAATTAGCCGCTGATGTCCACTTGGACTTGCTGATCAGTTGGTTAGAATTTAGTGATCAAAGGTCAAGGCCACTGAGACCTTGCATTGTGTCATTTTCATGAAAATTATATCTTAATAAGGTCTTAAGTGATTTTCCGCGAATTTGACATAAATGTCCACATGAAACCCACGTTGACCTGATTAGAATTTGGTGGTCAAAGGTCAGGGCCACTGAGACCTTGCATCATCTGATTTTCATGAATGCAGCATCTCAATAAGGTCATATTCGGCATTAAAGGCCACATGGATTCTGCAATGAACTGAGGCCAAAGGATAAGGTTATGACATAATAACATTATATATCCAGAAGGTCAAAGGTCACTTTCACTGGGATGTTATGATGTTTTCTGGCAGTTATCCAGCACCGCAATTAAGGAACAGGAAGGGAAAATTTGGTTAGATATTGAATGGTGACACTAATCTTAAGTGCCCACCTTGAAACTGTGTTACTGGTTAAGTTCTTCAGCTCTGCCAGGTTAAAGACTGATGATGACTGATTCATTAATGTTTTTGAATATGTATCTTATTTGCTGCATCATCTATATTTGAAGCAATGTTTTTCAGAGATTGGAGAAGTTTCAATACAACAGTATTTGGTAATGGTTTATTTTTGCTTATTTCCAGGTAATTTTCCTGGAACTTTTAACTGATTTCTTGTCAATTTTTAGGGCCAAGTCTTGTTACATTTCTCATTGCCTTCTCATCATTTTTTTAAAAAAGAAATAATGTCTATTTTCAAAGGGTTAAATCCAGACCCTGTTACACCATGCACACAGTTCTGACAAAGTTTGACAGCATGTTTGTGATTGAACAATTGCTATTCCGGCCGAGGGGTACAGAATGGTCACTTGGCCAACCGAGGTAGGAAAGAAATATCCATAATTAGAGAAAGATCTGTAGGCTGAGCTACAGCCTTAAGGACTCCTCAACTACAGCCCCCTGATAGTGTCACCATCATAGCAATGTGACAACATCTATTCATTATTTGGCTCTCCAGCTGTGGATCGTAATGAAAAATATAATGCAGATCCTTAAAAAAAACGGACCTGGCAGTTGAAACTAGAGGAAATACATCTGCCTCCTGCTAGGATCTTGCTGCAAAATGTGTTAAGGTACACCGATGGTGCTCCACGATAAACACTTTTCATCAAAACAGGCTTTGTTTGGACGTGTATGTGATGACGCCTGGTGCAAGGAATGCCTGTTGTCTTTTAGCCAGACTGCTGATGATATGGATTAGCTGTCCCTCTCTCTGTGCCCAGCTCTCTCTCTCTCTCTCTCTTTCCATCTTTCTCGCTCACACACTCACCAACACACAAACACACACACACCTCTGTTTTCTGCCTGCCTTCCTCCCAGCGTATGCGGCCCTCTGGCTCGGCTCGCCAGTGTGGATTATAGCTCTCTCACGGCTATCATGATCTTACACAAACAACATTTGTCAGCTCATTTATCACTGTTCCCCCCCGGTTGTCCACTCTCGTCTATTCATCTACGCTCTATTTCTGCATCCCTGCCTCCAGGGTGAAAATGCACGTTACCTTCACAACTGAAAATAACCCCCAAAAGTCCCCTTTGATATTTGCGCAAATCTGCAAATGTCAACGGCGATAATTGATGCTTGACTTTCTTGGTAACTAGACGGGATGAGAGCTCCTTGTAGAAAAGACGTGATGTGTTTTCATCATAAAAGCAATTGCAACGTCACTTTTGCAGATGAGTATCCACCTATGATAAAATGTGATATGAAATGCTGGAGCTCACTGGGTCAACAAGGTGCATGTGAGCCGTATGAACACTTTGATAAGCACCAGTGCTCAAAGTGGAATAAAAAAGGTGTTCAAATTCCAAACCAGCAAATCTGGCTGTGTAAGCCTCTGGCATAGCTGCTTTACTTGGACAAATGGCCAAGTAGTCTTTGAACTAGTAAAAGATGTCCCATTTATTGATTGGCCAGTGTTCTGTTTTTATTCTCTTTTTGTTATGCAGATATTGAGTGTAGGAATTATATCAGATTTCAGAGTCCCACGTCACTTTTGCAGTGCTTTCAGCGTAAGATCCCGAGGCCAAAAGCCACCTTTTGCATCTGTGTGAATTGCCACTGGATGGTGTCAACTGAGAAAGCAGCCAGACAGAGCGGTTTGTGGTTTTATTATACGCGGCCACATGGCAACTGCTGTAGCAGCATGATCGGCAGATGGGTTTCCTTACTTGAGAACATGATCAAACAGAACCTATCGTGTTTGCATGATACGCTGCTCGGTGGCATCAGCTGAGAATGCTGCCAGACAGAGCCACTCATGGTGTTACTATATGCTGGCAGTTGGTCGCATGGCAACCACTGCAGCAGCATGATATGCAGAGGCGGCCTTACTCGGAACATAACTTAATGGAACCTGTAACGTCCGCATGATATGCTGCTGGATGGTGTCAGCTGAGAACGCGGCTACACAGAGCTGCTACCGCTACCGGTTATGATGTAATATAAGGACAAAGGTCTATACAGCAGGTGGGAGGGGCAGTAGACAAATCCAATAAACCCCGGACTTTAATGCTGGAGTCTGGTGTTCACATCTGGTCATGTGCCTCTTTTGCCTAAACCTAACCGTCTTTGCCAGCATATCTATTTGTTGACTTCCTGGCATTTGTTGCCATGTACCATTTGTTGACATCACGTTGGCGTCCTCCTGGAATGTAAATAGCAGACGCAGAGAGATACTTAGAGTGTTATATGCGTAGATGCTGAAGTCCCTCAAGGGATGTGTTATGCTTTTACTGACTGGTTTACAGCAGCACAAGAAGAACAGCAAAACGTGTGTCCAGCAGTTGTCCAGAAGAAGTCACACACATATCTGTGATGAGAGAGGAGCAGCACATGTCTGTCTCCTCTCTCGGCTTGTTTGTGCAGGAAATGGAACAGTCTGAGTCGGATATTGAAAAAACTACATTGTGTGTACATTCAGTGACAAGAGACAGGACAGCACACTGTTATATGATAGGTACGATGGTGAATATTAGCCTCATGTTAGCTCTGACATACAGTGCATCCAACCTGTAGTGAAAAACAGCATCAATGAAAGCAAGTGAAGAGGATGCTAATTTATAGAGACTGCTGGACTAATCTCCTGAAAGCGAGGAATAATAGATCTTTCACAGATCAGGGTGATGGAATAGTGTGTAGACAGAGGTGCATCTCATTTGTCCTTCCCACCTGAAGGGATCGAACAGATATTACAGTTCCCTTTTGAGGAGCTGTGTTCTTCACTGATGAGACAGCCACTAAGATGACTGAAACCTCTTGATACCTCGATAAGAGAGATGAAACTTTATTGATCCCTGTGGGGAAATTGGATCATTGCTGCAGCAAAACTGGGATAAGGTGCAGCATGGGAATAAGATAAGTGGACTACAGGCACATAGAGAATAGAGAATAAGTCATGCATAGTGTAGAAAAAATGGAAAAAAAAAATCTTAAGTGCTTTAAGTCAATTGTATTGATTGAAAATACAGATTGACACGTACGGTTGTCATGAATCAATATTAAATCAATATTTTGGGATGTTTGCTTTTAGGGTGTGTTACTGAATTGCACTATATTTTAAGTACCTCATATTTAGCCACACAAAAGAAATATATGCTACCAAACAGTAAAAACAGGTAAAAATGAAACCAACACACACAATTCTATCAAAAGAATAATAAAAACAGGTGAAAGGGTGGAAGGGAAGAATATTGTGGTAAGTCAGAGGTGCACTGGCAGAGTGCTTCATATTAAGGGAGCCCCAATAACATCCAAAGGGTTTTACAATCTGCACAATATATGACCCCCTCTAGTCAAAGAACCTTGATTAACATAGAAAAAAAAAAATTTTTAAAAGCTGTTATGGGTTTAAGAAAAAGAGAAAGGAAGAGCAACAGAGGTGGGATCCCCGATCTAGCAGGACATACATGTAATAGATGTCATATGTGGGCTTCAGAGTAGACAGAAATAACAATAAAATTAAAGAAAAAAAAAGCTGTATTGACTCAATAAATTATAAACAAAGAGAGTGCTGCAAGGATGACGCTTATTTGTAGGCCAATGCAGAAGTTAACATTGCCCCAGTCCCTTTGACAAAAAGCCAATAGGATTTTGGATTACTGCAGAAAATAAGCTCTGTGGCCAACAAACAAAAGTTTATAATAGTTACACATTTTGTTTAGTTAAGATATGATGCATTCATGTGATGTCAAAAGGTCGTAGTTTCCCAGTTGAGAAGACGTTCTGACCTTGTTGTGTTGATGTGAGTTGAGGTCGTAAAGTGGGAACAACATGGAAGCTACAGATGGGATGAGTTGCATTTTATTGCTAAGAGCGTTTAAACAAGAGGTGATATCTGTTTCCAGTTTATCTATATCTTTATGTATTACTTTATCTTTTATATATTTTAAATAAGATTTATTTATATTTCTTATTTAATTTCTGTCACGATACATGGAGAGCAGTTAACATTAATACTGTATCACACTTAACATGTGATCAAAACTTGATATTCAAAATGTCAGTTAATAAAAAACCGTTTCGTACATTGAGTTTCTCACATTGACTTTCGCCTGTCATGTTGATGCATTTGTGATGTTGAGTGGGCAGATTATATAATAATGTTGTATACTCACCTGGCATGTTTTATCATTCATAGTTTGCGTGCTTGTTACAGCTAATAGATGCATTTACTAAAATGTGCGACTACTAAAAGTAGATGATAGCTAATAGGATTAAAATAACGAAAGACACTTTTTTTTAACCGTCAGTTGTTGACACTGCTTCCATGCTTTCTGCCATTTCTGCTGCACTGAAATGTCTCGCAAAGGTCACATAAACTTCGCAACTCTGCAACTCGGGTATCATAAAAATGTCCCAATTTCCCATTCATTATAACGTTTTCTGAGGGGCTGTTCAAGTGCTCATCACTTGTAAACATGCTAAATACAATATTTTTGAGGAGCACATGAATGCAGCAATAATTGTCACAATTTAACACAGTATTTATGATTTTTGAAGCGTAAGTGCAGTTGACAGAAGTACAAGGCTAACATTAAGCGAACTGCACCACAGTCGCATGACATAAACTTCGCCACCACAACAAGGCTGTCATTCAGCTAATTCAACAAGTGAGAGCTGAACAGGCAGCTGTGAGCGAGAAGAAAGGGGCAAAGTACAGCACATGCATGTGTAGAACTTAGCAGCAAGGGCGCTACCAAACTCGCAACAGAGTCTGCTGGACGAGCTCTTGAGCACGTGCACGCTCTCACTACTTCACTGTGCTCTCAAAGTTGAGATCTGCTCGCACGTATCAACCTGACTCAAACCAAAGGAGGGACTGAACCTCTCATGATTTGTCCAACAGACCTCCTCGTACCTTGATTGACAGCAACTGTCAGGGCAGTTAGAGATGGTACCAAAGAAGATGAAGAGGTGGTTTTGTCTTTCCTGAAAATGTAGCCCTGTTTTGTAAATAGAGGAATGTATATGTTTCTCTTGTCTATTTAGTTGTCGTAATATGAGGGATTCTTTTGAAATGACAGTGAAGTAATTTCATATAGGCCTAACTTTGCTAATGTAGCCAATGCTAATATAAGAGCTAGTTTATAACAACTCACAGCTTCCTGTCAAACTGTCTGTTGTTGAATTGGTGTCCAGGGACATATAATACGGGAGCGGCAGTTTAAAGGGTACTTCACAAATATAAAGAGGGTTCTTGCAAAAAACTTGCCTGTCTCTGAGGTAGAAAGACCCAAATACTTTTGAGGTTAGTGCTACATGACCAGAGAAAACCGAGACAACGAATGTTTTTTTGCTCAAGAGTTTGAAAACCTACAATTACCAGAATGCAGTGTGCCACACCAGACCTGTAAACACTCCTGCTTGTGGGTAATGGAATTTAGAGTGGTCTGTGAACAGTTAGCGTTCAAACATGTTTCTGGAAACATCTGAGTTGAAAGATAGGCATAATCTTAGTTTTTACTATTTGATCTCAGCTTCTTTGGCCTGTATTTTCACAGTGCAGTAAGCAGTAAGGCACTTCCTGTTCACAAACTCTCACTACTTCAGCTAAATAGGGGATTGAAATTTGAATCTGTTAACATTTTCGGAGAGAAAAAGGCAGTGCAGTAACATGATCATGATTTATATTTGATCAGCACTGCTTAGTTTTACTGTTGGATTTCTGTCTGAGTTTGAAAGACAGAGAGGTGTTTGTCTCTTGATCCAGCTCTGTACTCTTTGTGTCAGTGGTGGCAGCAATATTTTGCAACAATATGAAAATGCAAAACTACAACCTGTAGTTTGAGCAACAGCCCAGAGCCAGCAAAAACATATTTAACACCATCCAGGAGAGTTTTTCTGTAGGGGGGGAAGGGGTATCTAAGCACCAGGTAACCAGCTAGCAATGTTTGGTTCTAAAACATCCTGAGAATGCACAATGCAACCAATGTAATAGTATAGTAATGTTTTCAGCAGCAAGTTTTCTTTTAGTTCCCAGAACGTTCTTAAAGTAAGGGTAACATTCTCTATTAACATCAAAAAATGTTAAAAATGTTTGGTTTTTTTTTAAAATCACATTACATTACATTTTCATAAAAAATGGTCTGAAATCTCAGTCTTCAATGACATTTTCTGAATGTTGCTTTGAAAATGTTCTTCCTTTGTTCTAATGTAACATTGTTGGAATGTTTTTTAAAAGAACATTCTAGCTTTCTAGAAAAAAAGTGGTCTTTTTGATGAAACTAGCGTCTATTCAACTTCAGATAAATCAAGAATGGAACAAGATGCAAACAAACGTTTTTTTCCATGACGAAAAAGAGAGTTTCTTCTTTCATTTGAGCTATTCGGTGTTTTCAGAGTCTTTGTACAAAATATTCTGTGGGTCCTGAAAGATGACTCAAAATGGCCGGAAAAGCTGGCACAAGCCACTTTCCATTATATAATAGGGCTGGCACTCAATTAGTTAAACACAATAAACTTGTGCTAGATTTTAATACGACTGTGCATATTTCACCAGGAGTCATTTAAATGAATTTTTGTGTGAAATCACTTCAGTAAACACACTGCCACACTGCCAGGGGGCAAAAGACGTATAGATGCACTGTGTGACTTCTCCACCCACCTCACCCTACACTTCACCACCTGCTTCCAAATATGAAAATGAGAGATATACTTGTTTTCTGTGGGTGTGTGTTGTTGCCTGAACGGTTCACACGCACTGTCTGCAGCTGTGTACTTCCTGGCATCCACCTCCATGTCTGGCCACTTTGTTTAATTTCGGGAATTGTCCTGTTTGATGAACTGACTGCATTAAAAGCTGCTGCGGCGATCAGCCTCTTTCTTTTGCCTGTAACCGCGACCTCCCCATGGAACAATAACTATATCAATATTCATGAGGCTTTTGCATTTTTGGTTAATTGCGGACGGTTTGTGGGCGGAATATGAGGCATGTGTGCACATTTTTAAGTGGATTGTGATTTATAAAGGAAAAAAAAACTGCAAGCACAGTTTTATAAACCTGATTATTTTTTCCATACCTCATTCACACACTGTGACCTGAAAAGTTAATCAGATTTAATCAACTCCTGTCTGACACTAATTATCATCCTTTTTTTTGAGCTTATGTGTCGGTATATATATATATATATATATATATATATATATATATATATATATATATATATATATATATATATATATATATATATATATATATATTCATTTATTCATTCATTGTCTGTCACCACTTGTCCTCGTAAGGGTCGCGGGGAGGCTGCAGCCAATCTCAGCTGTCATTGAGCGAGAGGTGGGGCAGGGCTGACACATATAGACGGACAACCAGTCACACTCACATGCACACGTAAAGGCAATCATCAGTTTTTTTGTGTGGCATTGTTGCCAAGACAAATTTCCCTCAGGGGACAATGAAGTTTATCTTATCTTATCTTACTACTACTACGACCACTACTGCTATAGAGTATGGAAAATATATATAAAAGTATGGAAATGAGGCACTGATGTAATTGAGTTGTGAGGAGGAAAACAATGTATAGAATCCTCCCACATAGGAAAGAGATTTGGGAAAGCAATATTTCGTTAGTATGCTTTCCAAAAGCCAAATGTAATATTAATGAACAAAAATATTTCTTGCCAGTTGTGCGTATTCATCCCATTCTATATAATGTTCAAAAATGTTCACCCAATGTAGTAAGCTGTATTAAAGTTACAGTCTCCCCCGCCTCTCCTCTCCATGTCTACCTTCTTACTATTTCAGTCAGTGGTGTGTGGGTGGCAGGAGTCATCCCAGCACGCCCTGCTGCGCTGGTATTTTCAGATGTCAGGTTTTGCGGCAATCTGTAGAATGTCAGAGGATTAATATAGGAGGCAGAGACATGCTATGCCATGCATCCTAATCACTGGCCAAGCCTACTGGCAAGAGTACTTAAGTTTCTGAAGCTCCGCACCACATTAAGGAGTCACAGATGGAATAATTTCATTTGCAATGCATGCTCCGAGTTTGGAACCTTGTTCATTACAGAGTGGGGGATGTGTTATGTGGGGCCAATTCATTTTCACGCTGCTAAATTAATTTGGAGTTTTAAGGGACACCAAGGTGAAGATTTTATATAAAAGCAGGATGTCCAGAACTGTTTTATTAAATACCCTGATTTAATTTAGGGTGGTGAAGTGTAGAGTTTTTAGTTACTTTGGTTTTTTTGTCCATTTTTCTACTGATAATGTCAGAGTCTGTCCAGCCACATAGCCACTGTCCAGGCCCCTTTGTTGCCATTTTCCACCTATCCACCAGATGCCCTTTCTCTCCTTCCCCCATCACCTGACTGCCCCGCCCACCTGCTCACCTGTTCCCACTTATCTCATCAGCCCTGCAAGTATTCAACACCCTGCCAGAGTATTATTATTTAGTTGTCAGCCAGCGCCAGCATTTTTAGTCCTATTCACTTATCGTTCAAGACCAATGAATACATTCAAATGAAGCACAGATCTTGTGTTTTCATGCACAAAAATATTTTATTCTAGCTTCTTCCATTTCTTTTTATCAACGCCTGAATTTGTGCAGTTTCATTAAAACAAACAAAAATTACAAACATTTGAGACAAAAAGTGGAGAAAATCACAATTTTGTCAGAGAAAGTCATTTTCAAGAGCAAAATTGATTTAATATTTTAATTCTTGTTTTTTGTTTTTCTCTCGTTTTCTTTTGTCAAATTGAAATGTAGAAAACTAAAACTAAAATAATATTCTTTTTGAGGTAAAGAGTTGAATATTCCCAAAAATGTCAGGAAGCACTGCAGCCTTTAGAACAGCCCCTAAGTAATTTAGCATATTTACATGTCGCTCTGCTTGTTGGAAGTTGGCAGGAATCAGACATTCAAATATGAATTCGTCCTTTCAGCATAACCGAGCTAGAAAGTCCCTACAACTTACTCTCCTCTCGTCCTGCCTGTCACACACACACACACACACACACACACACACACACACACACACACACACACACACACACATGGCGCAAGGAGGAGAGAGGAGGGCGAGACGCTGGCCTGATGGCTGCTGTCCAAAATCTGCAACAGCACCCTCTATAGTACAACAGTGAAAACACTGATTGATGGAATATTTCGTCAATGGCGGGGAAGCATTGTATAGTAAATGACGGAAAATCTTGTCAATGGCGGGGAAAGTGTTGATGAGCCCTTTTCTCCTGTCAGTTACCAGTTTTTCAAGGTGGCCATGTGCGTCATGCCTTTGCTTTCAAGCATCTGTAATCTATCTGAGGTTTCCTGGAGCCCTCTGACCTGCTTACCCACCTCCCTACCTAGTTGACCTGATCCTCTGACTTGTGATTCTTTGCCCTCTGGTTTTTGACCCTTGCCAAGAAGACATGACAGAAGATTTAAACACTGTTGTTTTGGCCCCATTTTTCTCAGGTTTTAGTTAAATATCGGGACTTTTTATGCACACATAAGATTTATTTCTCCCGTTGCTCACAAATATGAACATTGAGTTCCGGGCAACATATTCATTTTACCACCATAGGCCATCTCCAGTTTCATCTCTGTAAAACACTTGGTTTGCACGACCAAAGAAGTCCTGCTGAAACAGTCACAGAGAAGCTTATCTGCATGCTCATTATTCTCACCAGGGGCTGGACCTGACAGCAGTTCATCGTCGTTGAGTGGGCAACTGCTCACCCTCCAATGTGTCTGGCATGGCAAGTGTTCTCTTTACAGTTAAATCTCAGTTGGAGGGCAGATGGCATGTATGGCGTTGCGTGGGCAAGTGGTTTGCTAAGCCAACTCTGTGGACAGAGTGACCCTATGGCAGAACCCAGTCACAAAAGTTCGCATTTTCAGGCCCCCAAAACGCTGCAGTCATGTGAACAAAAGGCCAAACCACAACAAAAGTTTAACATTTCGTGCAAGAACCTTTGCTGTGTAAACGCTAAATCTACTGAGACCAAGCGCAAAGAACAGCAGCTGCGGAGGTCAAGCATCTGACCTCGAGGCCTCTTGTAGGCCTGCTAGTGACCTAACTCTGTATTGACCAAAAATTCTCCATCAAAAACATGCCAGTTATTGTGTGACCTGCATACTTAGCAGACCTGTCAACCACTGAGCATGTTTGGGATGCTCTGGATGGACATGTACGAGTTCTGCCAGTATCCAGCAACAAAGGAGTGGGCCGATAGTCTATAGGAGACAAAACCTGGTCAACTCTGTGTGAGGAAGATGTGTTGCACTAAATGAGGCAGATGGTGTCACACCAGATTCTAACTGATTCTTTGGAATATCTGTGACCAAAAATGCATTTCTGTTGCTCCTGTGGTGTGAAATCCACCGTAGTATCATGAACATTTGTCTGTTATCTGTGTCTTCAGTGAAATCAGTCTGTTAACAGACACTTTGGCAGCCTGTGAGATTCAGTTAGATGAGTTAGCTTGAACAGACAGTTCATCGCTGCAGCATGTGTCCACTCTCGTGATCTCCGTCACCTGGAGTCTCGTATCAGACAGCTTGTGTGTGTGTCGGTATCTCTCAGGCTGTGGATAGAGTCAGACGAGTGTGTCTCACTGCACATCCTTGTAACATCTGTAACAGTCTTACTTCCAGTTAACGGCGGTTGACTAAAACCCGTCCGTCACAGCTGCCCCCTCCTGGACTCCTGGACTTCCTCATAACTTTTAGTAACTCCAGTGCATGTACAGTCAGATCATGACACACTTCAAAATTCCTGTCATTTCTTGCCCTAGTACGACAGTTACGACAGTTGCTTGGTCGTAACTAACTGTTACGACCAAGCAACTGTTAAGGTGCATTATTTTATTTAGAAAAGCTTTGCTCTTGCAAACATTCAAGACATGCAAATGCTGTTATACTTGTTTTCTATAAAACCCTTACAGGGTTAACCCTTTGAAACCTGGGGCAACATCAATTGTCTTGTGCTGCATTTAGGTGCCCTTTAACAAGCTATTTGGCCCTTTGAAACCACAGCCATTTGGTTTGATTTCTTTTGAAAACATGGAGGGAAAAGGCAATGTCCACTTTGGTGGAAATATATCCCACTAATTGCATGAAAGTAGTAAAAGCAGCCTAGAAAATTACCCAAAAATGTTTATGAAAAGAGCTGAGGATTATTAAATTATCAAAATTATCCATATGGAAAATGTCCAGAAACCGAAATCATATGATAAAACAAAAACACATATATATTTGATTTTCAGTACTTTGTTGGATAATTTTCTTGTTTTTTGTTTTTTTTTTCAATTATTTTTAGGCAGTTTTTGTTTTATATTACTTTTTTAATTTTTGGGCCATGTCTTGTCAAGTTGCTTGATGCCTTCTCCCCATGTCTTTAAAAGAAATCAAACCAATTTGGTTTCAAAGTGTTAAGTATCTCAGCAAATGCACCACTCATTAAATTATTTTTCTTTTTTTCCTTTTTTCTACTGCAGGACACTAAATTACACTTCCACCAAAATCTGCAAATCACTCCCATCTCTCAAAAATGTTCACAATCAAATGACAAATTCTGGTTTGGTTGAGAATAGCTAAAAACCTATTTATTACACAGCCACAAAGAATATGCACATGTTTTAACTTAAAAGGTAGAACATATTTTTACTCTGATGATCACACTATCACAAAGGTGTTGTGGGTTTTTGCCCTTAACAGAGCACTCGGCTGTCTGACCTGCGGTGAGACTTGCTGTGGTGACTGGGTGCTGGTAGGGGAGTGTTGGTAATAATTGTATCCATCTATCAAACCCCAGGTCAGTGTCACCATCTCAAATGACAACATCCTATGGTGCAGCTGCTGACTAGGACATTGTCAGCAATGTTATCACGCCGCGCACTCGGACCACTGGGTTGAAAATTGGCAACGGGAAAGGCCCGGAAAGAAAGAGGCCACGAGCAGAGGTCTGGAGTTTGACCCGACGCTGCCACAAAGCTACAGACTGCAAGATAGCAGCCATAAGGTTAAAGATAAGGCAATTTATACTGAAGGTTGGAGGCAGTCCGAAAGTAACACACAAAAGTAGCATACAGGCTCTGACACAGTTTAAAACAGTGTTACAAAATAAATGGGGGGGGACAACATAAGCCGAGAGCAGCTTTCATATATTCAGGTCATGGAGTACAAAAGCTGTCCTGAAGCCCCGACGTTAAAATGTGCTAAACGTACTGTATCTTAGCAAAGATACAGGAGATAGTGTAGCCACTGGTATTTTACTGATGCTGCATATTTTAAACTATCAAGATTAACCTGCCAGGGGGGGTCTGGAGCGCAACTGAGCTATCAGGACTCTATTAACCCCACTTCCTCTTTGCTTTACTTTGGAAAAACTACTGGCCCTGGATTTGTTTTTTGGTAATGTATTAAAGGGAAAGTTTGGATTTATTTAAGTGGTGTTGGATGAGGCACTTATTCATAGTTAGTGTATTACATACAGGAGATGAAGGTGAGCATGTCCCCAGTTTGGAGAAGCAGGCAGAGGTACTGTTACAGGAGCTCAGTGATGTACTGCTGTCAACAGGGAGGAAACAAATTTTATTGTAGCCAAAAAATATCACTGTACATTTCATTTAGAATATGTTTACTGCCGTCAGACAGGGACCTGAACTGTGAGTGAAAATTATCGATGTTTCTTTCAAAGCCAGACTTCATTAAAGCTTAGGGACTCTTTGGCACGTTTTACCAGCTTTTCATTCATTATAATTTTGATCATTTTGCCTGTGTTCATGCATATGGCATTAATTTTGAATGTGTACTTTTGTTTAATCTTGGTATTTCCAGCTCAGCTCCTACAATAAGTCTAAAATACACTGTGGAAACTAAATTGTTATATTCATATTGTATTGTGCTAAAAATGCGCCATTGAAATTCATTCAGACTGCAACCTTTGATCCCATCAAAGTATAAAAACATGCATTGTATTATTTCTGGGTGTCATTCCGGGCTTTTGCCATGGAATTTCTAATTTTTGCTATTTTCCACCTGATGACATCTTTTTTCTTTTCTTCATATGTAGGAAATACATGTTATTTCCACTAGGTGCACTGTCACAATCAATGTTGCTGCAAATCATTGACATTATCCCAGGTTGTGATAGTAAAAAAAAAATAAATAAATAAATGATAATAATAATAATAATAATAATGATAATAATATACTTAGCATGTTGAAAATAATTCATTTTTGTGTTGTTTTTTCTATCTGAAAGCATAGTGGCATACTGAAAAATCCTACCGCTTAAAGGATTAAAATTCTGAAAATGAACAAATATGTGATATTGATGATCTTCACTGATGGTGGTTAAAAAAAAAAAAACAAAACTCAATGACAGTAAAAAAAAATAGTATTGAAGTGTAATATTTTTTAAAGCTTGATTTGGAAAAAACATGTTTTTTTGTGCATAAAGCAATGCAAGTGTGTGTCAAATTAAACTGTTAACAAATGAGTTTTAGGAAATTACAAGTAAACTGAAATAAAGGGCATCTAAAACTAGATTTGGACACTGGAGCAGAACTTCCAGTAATAAAGCAGAGTCCACAGTAAACTGCTCTCATTGAGCTTGTTCCCAAACTAATTTTCAATTAAATTGTGCAGACTAATTAACACGCAGCAACCCTGAACCTTTCGAGGGCCCTTGAGTTCCACATGTAATGTGTCAGCGCTGCGGCACTCAGCCCTCACACTGCTTTCACTGTGCAGCATGTGTAGACAAGAGGTTACTCCAAAAAGGTCATCACTCATTAGAAAACTGTTATTTATTAATTCCCGGGAACAACCACTCATTACATTACTAAGTGTAAGACTTTTCTGTGACACACATGTTACATTTTTATAATTGTATTTTTATCATATTTAAGTCGTTATGGGAAGACTAAACTTCCCCAACTGATCACATAGACCACAACTTGATGATGATGATGATGATGATGATGATGATGATGATGATGATGATGATGGCGGGTTGACAGTAGCTACACATATTGTAATTGTAGTATTGATGATGATGAAGATGTTGATGAGAGAGTGACAGTAACAGACAGTAACATATAGTACTTGTGAGCTATATTGCAGCATTGGCCTTAATGGTGCCGTCCTGATGCTACACTCTTGTGACTGTCATGACCTGTTGATGGTGATGCACACTGGAAATGGTTTACGTTATCAGGAGATGTTGAATTATTATTGGACCAATGGAGTTCTGGTGAGTGCTTGTTAATCTGCTCCTGTGGAGGCGTAAGTCACCCTGTTTGCAAGTTGTTGTTGCTTTGTGTGTTTTTATGTTTTTACAGTTGCTGCAACACAAATGCCTTCTGGGACAAAATTAAGATTTAATTTAATTTAAATTATTTATCATATAACATTCAATAAAATATTTTTAAAAATGATACTATATTATAACATGTATAATGTAGCTGTTTCAGCTGTTATTTTAGGAGTTATTTCAGCATTAGGCTATACTGTTTAGTTGATTAATATGGTTCTTCTTTCAATGTTAATATGCAGTTCTACTTTAAAGATATATTTTCTTTCATTTAAAAACTAGTCAGTGTGAACGCATTTATCGTGATATGATTGATGTCTTTATGTAATGCGTTTATTTATTTATTTATTTATATTCTTAAATCACTTTATTCGTCAGACGGCATTCCAGTCTTTAAGAGGCTGAACCACGCTGAGTTTGAATGAAAATGGGTTCGATGGATACCTGTCAATCTGTCCTTTACAGACGTGCTCACTTTATGCTAGTCCCGTGCAGTTTTTTACAGTCATTTGATCTTTGATTGATATATGTGATTAATTGCAATAAACTTTTGAAATTCTGTGATTGATTGTGATTTTAAAAATGAATCACTGACAGCCCTATTAAAAATACAACCTAAGAGTGGGATGGAACAAGAGTTAAAACTCACTCCTGTGTCGTTCACTACTCTGGTCAGTGATAAAGTATTTTGAAAAAGTGGTTACATGAAAGTTGATGAATAGTCATGAACCCATAAAAAAAAACACTTTGAACTACAAGTGTCATCTTCAGTCTCTCTCAGGCCAAAATGTCAACTTCACACATGAGATCGCTAAATCTTTAATGCGGATTTGCATGAAGTGTGCTGAGCATGTGGATGTTTCAGAGAAGATAAACTCTTTTAATATCTGTGACCCCCTGCACTTTCTTTCTTTTAGCGCTGTTGGACAAACTTCACTAAAGTTTTCTAGTGTTGTGTAGCCTGTGGAAGCTGCCGGCTAGGTGATTTAACCCTGGAGATGTTCAGTCTTTTTTATATGCACAACACAAACATCATAGTTTAATTGTCATAAATAAGGCAGCCCTTTCCAGTCTGCTACCCCATAATCCAGCCTGTTCACTTGCGGTGAAATCATACTGGGACTAGATTATGTTTGATGAGTACTGAGGGAGCACTCTGGCAGCACAATGCCTAATTAGTCTCAATAATAAAACTGCACCCAAAAGTCAGGACTATATTTTCTATGTGCAGTTGTCGTGATAACTTATGTCACTGGGTTAAAGTGTTTGTGAATCAAAAGCCGTGTGATCGTTAAGGCTGAAGAGTTGCTTTGCAGGAGCCTTTCGCCTTGACGTGCTGTTGTGTCTGTCACGGAGACAAAGCCGACGTCTCCGTATAAAGGACACAGCACTCACATTGATGTTCCAGTTTTCAGCTTTTCTCAGCAAATTAAAAGCCATCTTTTGAATCTGACACACGGAGGGAAAAAACAACACTTAGTCTCACATTGAGTCCTTCAAAAAAACAATGTGGTGACACCAATTGTGTTCATCCGTAGTAAGAACCCTCAATAGATGAAGAGAAAATTCAACGTGACAGCAAATAGGAAGCAAATTGTCAGTTTGCTTGACTTGTGAAGAAAAAGGCTAAACAGAGACACAGCAGCCAATAGAGTCTATTCTGCAGAGAGGTTGTAATCTGCTTCTTATTTGCAAACTGTGCAGTATGACACGATTGAAGCTAAGGAGTCTGCAGTGTTAACAAAATGGCTTACTATTGTTTGTTAAAAAAAAAGTACTGTTTATTTCTGAAATGTAGCTTCTAACTTTCTCTCTCACAGGCCAAAATTATGGTTACTACTAACATGCAAATAAAATGTGATGGCCTTTTGTATACAGGAGATGTGATAAAATGCTGAATTTATGTGATGTCAGAGGGTTTCCCATTTGGGAAGTCGTTCTTCTGACTTTGGTGTGTTCGTGTGTTTTGAGGTCGTAAAGTTTAAAAAATATGGAAGTTAGATGGGTTACATTTCAGTACTACGCATGTTTAAACAAGAGGTTGATAGCTGTTTCCAGTTTATCTCTATTTTTTTGCATATTATTTTTTTTTTTATTTATTTGATGTATTATTTATATATTTTTATATTTAATCGAGGTCACTCTGCATGGACAGCAGTTAACATTAGTACCACATTACACTTTACATGTGATCAAAAATTGATATTTGATATGTGAATTTATTTTTAAAAAAAAAAAGTTTCTTATGCATTTATGATGTCAACTCAGCAACTCGTGTTATTTTATATTTATATATTATTTTAAGTATAATCTTCTGGCATGCTTTATAATTAAAAGTTTGTTTGCTTGCTACAGCTCATCGATGCAAATATTAAAATGTGCAACAATTTAAAGTAAATGAGAGCTACTAAGAACACAAAAACATAATATATATATATATATATATATATATATATATATATATATATATATATATATATATATATATTTTACCAGTAATTGTTGACACTGTTTCCATGTTTTCTGCCATTTCTGGTGCCCTGAAACATCACACAAACATTAGAACTTGTCAACTCGGGATTCATAACAATTTCCAATTTTCCCACTCGTAACTTCAGAGGGCCGTTCATGTGCTCTTAACTCATGAATATGTTAAATTCTATATTTCCAAGGATAAAGAGCATCAGACAGCGATTGACTTTCATATTATTGTACCTTATCTCCATCATTTGGAAGTACTCAGACATCGATGCCTTTAACAGAGGAATGTGAAAACACCTCTCGTGACAAACTTTGCACAGAAACAAGTCAGTGTAGTCAAGGTCAGGCATTTCAGGGGATTTTTTTTAATCGAGGGGGACTTCAAATGTTCTGTTTGGACAGATCAGAAACAACATACTTCTGGTTCTGCCATAAAAAAACCTTTACTTCCAATTTATATCACCTGGCTGATGGCGTTTTTGGTTTTTTTTGTTTTGTTTTTTTTTTTAGCCATGGAGGCAGTATCAGCCCTTCACTTGTGTTGAACATGTTTTTATGTGACGATTTTCAGCTTTCACCATCACAGCAGCAAAAACGTTTTTCGGTCATCCATCCATCAAACCTGTGCGGATCACATTTCAGAGCAGTAATAGCGGTGTCAAAAGTGCACTGGTGCTTGTGACACCGGCAGGGGGAGGGACATTGCTACTTCTTCACTGAGCATAAAGACCAGTGATAAACACACACACACACACACACACACACACACAGACACACTGTCATGCTTTTTTCCTTTAACTCCGTGCTTACTGATGCATTATTTCTCATGAGCTATAGGGTTTTTGTCTGTGGCTGATTATTACAAATGACCGTGTTAAGACTAATCATGGGCACATATCATTCATAAGCACAGCTCACCAAATAACAAATATCACATTCATATTCAAACTGAATGTTCTCGTCTGTAATCTGCGCTGCAGAAATATGATTTGCTTGCAGTTTATTTAATAAGGTAGGGCCTAAATCAATTCATATACTGAAGCTGTTACATATTCATGTTGGCACTTCAATATTTAAAAAGCTTAAGTATATTCAGTGTATTTAATCACAGAATAGGGAATAGTATTAACTTTGTGTGTATGTGTGTGTGCCTCATGCAAACAGCTATAGCAGCTTCAGCATCCTAAACTCTATTTTCCTTCTTATCCTTTATGATTAATAGGAAAAAAATCACATCTTCATCTCATCTATCTTAAAATTATACAACTGTCCTCTTTCTCCTTTATGCTTTACATTAACTGTAAGAGTGATAATGAGTTGGAAATTAAAAAAGCAAATGACCTCTCAGGTGCATTTAAGTTGAATTGAGACATGACTGAGCTCCTGCTAATTTAGATAATGGTTGTAATTTTAATCTCTTGTATTTCCAATATGACGCTGAACAAATGAGTTTAGAATTCATTTGAGATTTTTAGATTTAAGACTAAATAAGACTCATACTTCCTGTTTCTTTTTTTGAAATAGTAGAACAAACAGTTTCTCACCAGTGCACTCATACAGGCATTATACTAATGGAAATACATGCCAGTTCTTAAAGCAAATGACCATTAATCATCTCATGATTTTCAGAAACACAATCCATTTTATTATTATTGACAGAATTTATTAACCCAATCATTAAGCAAAAACATTTTTCTCCATATTTTAAACATTTGTCTCTGTTCTGTAACCATTGATGTAACACAACTTTCCTGCTAGCTGCTAATGTCTTCAGTAGATATGTGTCTCTGTTAAGGAAAGAAACAGACAGAAATGTTGCATCTTATGTGAGATTTCATTTTCTATATATTTTTTTTGTGTCATGACATTAATTTGAAACTTCTTAGCAGACTTAGCAGGTATAAGGGAAGAGACATGAGGACTTGATCTATTTTTTGTCCTCTTAGGCACAGACATTTCAAAATCTTGTCTTAAGAGTAGCCAACATGTCCTCATCCCACAGTCACATTTGGTTGCTTTGTCAGTGGACTTCAGTGTCTACATATTACACTAAGTATCCTGCATCTGCTGTTGACATTCCGGGTTGCCACAACTATTGCTGGGATGTTAACAAAGCACATGGTTAGGTTAGGACAACACAAGCATGTTGTTACATTTGGCCTCCAAGATACAAGGTAGATTATTTATCATCTTTTAAACGTAGTTTAAAAAATTTAATTAAAATTTGTCCCTAAATCCTGCTCCATCTTTTGCCGTCAGAGGAGGAGTTGAGGAGTCTCACAGCCTGTGGAAAGAAGCTGCTCTGTAGTCTGGTGGTTCGGCAGCGGATACTTCTGTATCTTTTTCCAGATGACAGCAGGGTAAACAGACTGTGGTTGGGGTGGCTGCTGTCTTTCAGTATCCTTTGGGCTCTGTGCAGACACCTCACTTCACCGAGGTCATTGATGCTCTGTAGATGGCAACCAGTGATGTTCTGGGCAGTTTTAATCACCCGCTGTAGAGCCTTCCTGTCCTGGGCCGTGCATGAACCATGCCAGTTCGAGATGTTTCCAGTCAGTATGCTTTCTATTGCTCCTCTGTAGAAGTTAACCAGGATCTTGGTCCAGAAATTAGTCTTACTAAGTTTCCGTAAGTACATGGCAACTAATGCTGGGATGTCAGCCAAAGCACATACCATTAAGTGGTGTATCATATGGCCACAATAGGTTCTGTCTGGCCAACGGGCCGCGTATCATATCGCCACAAATGTGGCTTTTGATGGGTTACTGAAATCAATGACAAAGCAGTCGTATTTTATTACTTCAGAATGAGTCCTGGTTGTGGTAGCACACAATGACCTCTGTGAAGGCTATTTTGTATATGTATGAGCAAAACATTCTCATCCTAAGTTGTCACATATTGCCGCAGTCCACTGCCTAAGTTCAATGCATGGTATAAGCATCCAAAAATGCTTATAGCAAGCTGTCAACATAAAAACATGGTGGAATTACATTGCGCATGGTTATGTTTAGGAAATAAAAGCACATGGCCACCAACACTAGGACATCAACAAACGCACATGCTGACACAGATCGTTTGGGTAACAAGTGCACATGGTAAGGTGTAGAAAAAAAACATCATATTCAGATGAGAGGGGAACACCAGACTCCAGCATGAATGTCCAGGGTTTGTTAGACCCTTTCACCAATAATCCTACCCTATAGGCACCTTTGCACTTCTTATTTTACGTCATTAGCGGCAGTGTTTCAACTCAATGGCAATCATGGCGTATCATGCAGACGTGACAGAATCCGCCTGGCTGTATTCTCAAGTGACACCATCCATCTGCGTATCATGCTACCGCCGCAGGTGCTGTCTAGTCATCTGCTGGTGTACCTCAACCAGTTCTGTCTGGCTGTGCTCTCAGGCTTTTTTATGTTGGGATCTTACAACAAAAGCACTGCAAAAGTGGCTCTATTTGACCACTTCAGAATGAGAATGGGTTGACCATATTCAGCCTTTTACTTTTTATGCTACTGCAGTTCAGAGCATCAAAATATGCCATGTGTCTCATACTGCTGCTAAAGGGTGCATGACCATGACACCCATTCCTTATTTTCTGGATAAAATTTTATCATCTACTGTAATAATCTTCTTCTAATAGCAGAAAAAATGACAATATATCAGCAACTGTAGCCTAACTGACATGTAAGGGGACAATAGATAAGCTCACTCCTCAGAAAGGGTCACAGGAAGCTTCTCCCTGCCGAACTGTCTTTCGGAGAGGTCCAACTACTGCAACATGCAGCCCCTCTAATAAATAGGGAGCTGTCTGTTGAGCAGCCCCTGAGCTCTGGTACATACTGCAATGACAGTCAATTAGCCTGCTTCTCTCTGCCAGCACTCCCACCCTCAGACATGTCTGTGGGTGGCCTCCAAAATGCATACACCTCCAGGAATGTTGACATGATATAATCAGAGAGTTTTCATGATATAAATACAGTTCAGCATGCTTCACCTGATGGCAAGATAAGGTAAAAAAAAACAATCAAATAATCCCCCGCCAGTGAGGGGGGGAGGGGGCTGCATTTGTAATTGACGCGTGTGATGAGACTAATAAGCTCCCCTGTGAACGCATCAAAGAACAAGGGAGAGATAATGAGACTGTTTCTCTTTTTATATAACTCATAATCAGTTTGCCTTTTTCGGTTTTCACTTCTGTGCCATAACCTTCAGCCTCTCCCGATGCTCATCTGGGGACAAACCAAAGAGGTGCTTCATACATGTGTTAGCCAACATGTTAAATAGTTATCCTCACAGTCAGTTATATACCTGCCTGTGATTCGCCTTCAAGTAGTATGACCTCATGTCAGGTTGTAAGGACACATAAAAAATACTGTTGCTGTTTTTCATCCTCCACACTGACAAATAAATGCCGTATTTTTATGAACAGTTTTGTCTCTGGTGACACGTGGTGATCATGCAGGGAGCAGCTTGGCAGTGTAAGAGGACAGCCATGTAAGACTCTGGCTCATCATTTTCTTCTGGTGGCTGGGCCTTTGTGCTTTGCCTGCTGCACAGTTAATTACTACACCTACAAGCAATCCCAAAAGTGTCTTTGCCCCCATGATTAAGTGCACCTTCAAACGAACCAGCAAAAATTTTGTCAGGCCATTATACTACCATGCAAGGGAGGACTGCTTTTAGTTAGTTCGAGCAGACTACTCAACTTGGTATTCAGCATTTAAAGGGAACTTCAGGCATCAAAATACAACTGGACTGGTCTCTGTAGGTTTTAAAGGTGATCGAACACAGGCTTCGCCCTCTACTGGACACTATGGGTAATACTCTCTTCCAATCACACATAATGCTAATTGAAATTTGCATAAATGCAGCCAGCCAATCAGGACGTGCCTGTCTGAATACATCGGAACCACTCTGTATATAGTGGAGCATTGTTGTCTGTATTTCCTCAAAGACAGTCTGAGCAATGATCAGCCTTCTCTACGTATAAAGTAGTCATCGTCCCTAGTTGTCACATGTTGCCGCTCTGCATTGGACCTCTGTGTCTACATATTACACTATATTAAGTATCCTTCTGCATCTGCTGTTGATATTCTGGGATGGCGCAACCTTGACGTCAAAAAAATGATGACATGACACCGCATGTGGTTATATTGCATGTGGCAACAAAAGAACATAGCAATCAATACTGGGACATCAACAAACACACATGCTGCATTGAATGGTTAGGATTAGGCAACAAGGGCACATGATAAGGTGTTAAAAAAAACATCATGTTCATATGGGAAGCAAACACCGCACTCCTTCGTGACAGTCCATGGTTGGGTTGATCCGTCTAAAGCCATTCTGCCTTCTCTACACGGACCTTCGTGCTTCCCATATTACGTCATTACCAGTGTAGCCCGTGTGTTCATGTGGTAGATTTATGTTTCACCAAAAATCCACTTGTTCCCATTTTGCTAATGGCTCCCTCATATATATCGGTTTCTGGCTAAATTAGTATTTTGGGAAGCTTTTATTTTGACGATGGTATTTTGTTTTGTCGACCCTGACTTTCCTGCGATGCATCCCTTCCTGTGTATTCATGGCGTTCTCCTCAGTTGGCTAGAGGCCTTCCTGGGGAAAGGTGTGCATGTTAGAAACCAGAGGTTGTAAAGTTGCTGAGCAGACCAGCTACACCAGCAGTGTTTCCAGCTGACGCTGTCCAGTGGCGTATTATGCAGACACGACAAGTTCTGTCCGGCCATGTTGTCAACTGTCACTGATCGTCCACGTATCATGCTGCCTCGGCAGGTGTCATCTGACCTTCCATCCGCATATAATAACACCATGAACAGCTCTGTCTGGCCACGTTCTCCTCTGGCGCTGTCCAGCGGCGTATAATGCAGACAAGTTCTGTCCATCCGTGTTGTCAGCTAACACAGACGGAGTATCATGCTGCAATAGTGAGTTCTGTCGGCCGTTCACCTGCGTATAATAACAGCGTGAAAAGCTCTGTCTGGCCACGTTTTCTGCTGAGGCTGTCCAGCAGCGTCTCATGCAGACATGGCATGGCGTCTGGATCTTACAAAGAAAGCACTGCAAAAGCGGCAGTAGTTTATGACTATGAAATGAGTATGGACTGGTCAAATCAACCCTTTACACCTCCATAGCTCCACCCTGTAATTCAAATATGGTCACCTGCAGAGGAGTAACTATTCTACAGTGCAATAATAACTTGGATACTGCAACTGCTGCACCATAATATAGCCCACTATTTCAATACCAAATGCATCAGCTAGCATGTTTGATGCCTTTAATGTGATTTTATGGCTCCCTTTCTTGTAATAAGTGGGTCAGGGCACACGGAGAGGCTGGATGGCCTCTGAGATCATCAAGTTACTTTGAAGTGAAATACACATACTGTATATCATTGTCTCAGTAGATGAACCCGTGCACCCCAGTGAAACACACAATAGTCTACTCTGACAGGAAGCTTGAGAAGGTTACTAAGATCCTTACCTGAAAGGGGGACAAGAGAGGTAAAATGCAGAGGCAGTTTTTATATTTAAGTGCAGGTTTATTGATTACACATTCAGCTGTGTGCTTGTGAAAAAGCAAACTGTTTGACAGTAGCTATTTAAGAGCAGTTTATTTGCAAAAATACACTCCCTCAACTTGGTTCCTAATGTATTTTTATGCTTCTAGGTTCAAAGATGAGATCTGATGTTTAATGCTAGAGTTTGCTTTTTACTTAATTCATTTCTGCGCTCCAACTGACTCTCTCTCTCTGCTCTCTCTGTGTCTTAATCTCTCTCTCTCTCTGTCTCTCTGGGGTTGGTCTGTTGGGTTTAGGCCTTTCCAGCCTGTTAAAAATTGAACCGTTTCCAAGGAGGCACTTGGCTCTCTGCTGAACCACAAGTTTGCAATGGAAGAAAAATTAGGACTTCGAAATGCGTGTTGCGTGCCACCAAAGACACATCTATAAACATGATGCAGTGCGATGTGGCTCAAATGTTCTCGCTTCAGTGTTTTCAAGATGCAAAAAAAAAAAGACATGCTGCTTCTAAGGAATCAAATTGAGTTTTGTTCCATAATACAAGGCCACAGTCTGTCTGCCACAGTTCTCAGACAGTGATGAATATGCAGCGGAGGAGTTTACATTCACTCAAAGTGTCTCGCGAAGAAATGAAAAATCCATGCCGTTTGGAATGCGTCCTGATAAAGAATTATCTTGGCCAATTATGAGAATTGAGCAAATTACTTTTTCTCCAACTTCATTTAAAGGAATAAAAAAATAAATAAAAAAGAATAAATAAAAAAAACTGCTCATGTTTAAGAAGTACTTTAGAAAGTTTCTGTACAAAATCAGGTCTTCAATCTGCTGGAGGATCTCCATGTTCTGATGCTTCCTCCACATCAAGTGATGCCAGAGAAGCTTAGGTCTCTGAGAGCAAGTATCTTCATTTATTCATTATTCATTTTTTCAGTCACTTTAGTGTCCAGTTTCAACACAAAAAAACTGCAATCTGTAACAACATAATACACTCATGACTGAAAAGGAGCACAGAAATGGAAACTTGTAACTGTGCATCCATCTGTCCATTATCTCTACAGGCTTATCCCTGTCCAGGTTACGGGTAGCTGAAGTCTGTCCCAGGTGACATTGGGGCGCAGGTGGAGTATCAGATGACATAAACAAAATAAACGATAGAGCATAATATGAAACGATAGATGTTTTTTTATCGTCAGACAATATAATTTGTCATATCACACAGCCCTTGCCAGTTATATAAAAATTCACCCCTCCGTACAGGTGTCAAGAATGTTGAAATTAGCTATAAAGGATAAAACCGTTCCTTGTACCACGCTGTAAACATGTTTATTTGTGCTGTAAAGTTGTGCGTTTTAACATGGGGGTGTCATGGGGGATTTATTTAAGTTTTTATTTAATAAGGTGTTTCTTTTGCACATTGAAGCATGTAAACACGTTTTAGTAGAAACCCAAAATACAAGTAAGAACCTGAAAATCAGCAGAATGGGACCTTTAATGTTAGGACTGATTTGCATATTATTTTTGTTTTTCCTAAATTTACCAGTTAGGAGTTAATGTCAGCCAGGGTGTTTGTGAATGTGATAATGCAGAATAATCCACTGTCTTTAAAAGAATGACTTTGTTCTTTTCAAAAAGAGCCCATAATGAGGTTTAGTTTTGCTGCTATTTTTGTTCCAAAATCCACTGGTCTTTTTTTCTTTCTTTTTTTGTTTCTCTTTCTTTATTGGCCTGGCCAACTGCACTGCAGTCCTGCTAGTTCCCTCACTTGTGTGCTGACTTCCATGTGTGTCCACCCACAGTGTTATTCAGTTTAGTTGTTAGAAAAGGCTTAACAAGCAAGGCATAATATGCATATTTTCACAACATTACCGTAGACCCTATGTGGGTTCCCACAAATACAGTTTATTGCAAAGATTCAATTAGTCACCAGACTCTCAGCATATTATTACATTGGATGTAAGTTCAGCATTTTATTTGATAGTTTTATTTTGATTTCATAGATACACTATAGGTTTTCCTTGTTTAACACTATCTTTGACATTCCTTGTATGTTTTTCGACAGGACGACAGATTGTTAGTTCTGTCAACATGTTCATTAACCCTTTGAAATCAAATCTGAGCAAATTGACTCAATTCCTTTCAAAAACATGGAAAGGGGCAATGACCATCTTAAAAGAAATAACCCATAGATTAGCACTAACTTAGTAAAAAAGTAAGAGAAAGGACAAAAAGAAAATGACCTGTATATTAGCAAGACAAGTAGCTTTAAAAAACAGGGCATTGCCCTAAAATCTGCAATTTATTTATTTTTTTAAAGAAATAAAAAAAGATGGCAATGACCTGCTTAAGAAGAAATGATCCAGATATTAGCAAGAGATTAGTAAGAAATAAAAAGAAAGATTCCCCTTACTTTATTTAAAAAAAAATATTTTTCTAAATGTACTAATTTCTTGTCTGACATTTCTTGTCATGTTGCTCATTGCCTTTTTCCCATGGTTTTGAAATAAACTGAGGGTTTGCTTAGGGTTCAAAGGTTAAACTAAATCTAAAAGGCATGTGAATGCAGCAAAAGAAAAGTAATGTCGATCCAGATTTCAGAGTAAAACCTAGGGATAAAAAAAACTAGCTGAAACAGCCTAAATAAATTACTAATCAGTGCACACATGAAAACCTTTACTGGTGACACCTGCCAGGCTCCGTGAGAGGCCTGGCAAGTTTATATCATTGTACCTCATTAAGTTCTGACCTCAGAGAACTTAGAAACAGGAAGCTGCATTCAAAGTTTAAGAAAGACTGCTGAAACTCCCACCTGCTCTCCACTCTTCTCCACTCTCATGGCTATTCATAGCTCCTCTCGGCTGCTGTGGGCCGAGTGGAGCTGCTGCGCTGCGTCCAGCAGAATAAACTTTGCATCATCACGCTGAATTTCCACACACAGTCCTCTCCCACCTTTCCCAGCTGTCAACAACACAGATTATTATTGTTTTTTCAATTTTTATTTTTTTTTGTCTGGATATTTTGGCACACACCGGACAAAAACCGTTTTTTTTTTACAACTCAGTTTTCGAGTTTATTCTCACTTTCAAAATGTTTCGTGTCAGCATCCCTGCTGACCTTCAGCGCAGCATGCTCATTGTTCTGTAGGTGGTCCAAACATGTCTCAGTGGTGATTTATAGAGCAATCACTCACCGGTTTACAGTTGTCATTGTTTTAGGATGTGCTTTATCAGCGGGAAGAGATGAAAAAAAAAAAAAGATCTCATCTAAGCTATTTTAATTTGATTTAAATAGAAGGACTTTCCTGCTCTCACAATAATTTCTCTTAATTTAGTCGACAAGTTTAAATAGACTTCTTTCGCATTTAAACCCACGATAGCAGGTGTAACTAATATCATTAACAATGTCTCTGTTCCATTTAGCTGTCCCAGTGAGTCATCATGTAGAGCACCATGGCCCTGAAACTAGAGGACAAAAATTGGAATGCAGCCTTCATTAATGCTATTAGTTACACCTGTGCTTTTTCTGCTAAGACTTGTCAAAATGTCTGCTGTGAAAAAGCTATTTTCATCCCTCACAAACACAAACAATCAGTAGACACACAAGAACATAGAGGTCCTAAATAGCTGAGCATTTTGGAATGAGGCCTAATTAACAGAGTCCTTTTTCATGTCAGGATATCCACCATCAGTGGTGTCTAACATCTCACTGTCAGAGCTTGTGTTGTAAGGCCTGCCTCTGAATAATGGGCGCACGTCTTCAATCAATATTAACCAATCAAATGATTAATAGATAGATGAATAGATGATATGAGGCCTGGCAAACGTGAATAGCAACAGCTGATTTTGTTAGTCTTTAAATGCAATTTTGATTATACTTGGCTAATAAGAACAAGAATAATGAAAAGGAGAAAAGTTAACACAGTAGAGAAAACATTTACAATAACCTCTGGGGAAGAAACCCCCCGACCTGCAAAGGAAAACCAAAAAACTGTATATCAGTTAAAGCGTATGCTACTTTTAGAATATTTAGAATATAGGATATAAGACATTTTGTTGTTTTTGGAAATTTCAGTCCCGCAGTAAAGTTCAGCATGGCCACTGCTTTTGAGGTTCATCATCAGTAAAGAGCTGCCATCAGTTTGTCCAGTTAGCAGAGAACGTTCCCACAACACTTGCTAATGTTACCTACAACTTGCAGTGTTTCCCATTAATAACCAAGCCTCCTCTCATCTATCGATCTTATCAGCTGCAAATGTATCAACGGATCAATTATCCACCTCAGCAGTGACATTCAGCTGCGGAGGAGATAAAAAGGAGCTAAAAGGAGATAAAAAGAAGAAACTTCTGCGCTGCATTCACGCAAAAACATCAGATATTAAGAGTGACACCACAGATTTGCAGTATAAGCCCCCCATTGTACTATTGTACCATTCTCACAACGTTTTTAGAACCAAAAACTGCTAGCTTGGTGTGCGTTGGCAGGATTGACAGCTGTCAGGCCACTCCAGGGCATTTTAGCGCTGGCTTTATGCTGGCTTTGTCCACCTCTTCACTGCCTTTTACCCATCTTTTCACATTGCTGTAATGCATGGCATCATCCTTGTGTACATTTTCCAGTCTTTTGTGGATGTTTAGAGGGGTTTCTCTGCAACGACAAATTCTACATCAGCTCTTTGCTTCTGACAAACCTCAAGAGCAGTGGCCATGCAGAACTAGGACTGAAACTCCAAATCTTAACAAGTTTGAAAACAATCTGCCTGCAGTTGAGTTGGGGGCATTACTTTTTGAACGCCCCTCGTAGCACCCGAGTGGACTTCTACCCTTTCTACGTAGCGCCGTCTGCTGTAACCCTCTATACCTCAGCTTAAGGTGCATTGCGTATGTGCCATACCCCAAGCACCCATGGGTTCAAAGAGCGTGTCCCAGCCAGTTTTGAACAGCCTCTGGGACATCACAGTGATTCAGTTTAGAAGAAGAGGAGTGCTTTCCATTCACTTAATGCAGCTCCTCACTGCCAGTGTCTTAGTTCTTCCCAGAGGAGAAAATGTGATCCACCAAACAGAATATCCTCACTGTTATTCTGAGGAGACGCCAACCACTCATGACTCACAGCATCCCAACTGTCAAATGTGGAAAAAAATAACAGTTAACAAGATGAACACCTGACATCTGGTGACTGCTGCTTCAGTCCCAGCAACTGCAGATGCAAATTAGCTTTAGAGCTAACTCTGGCTCAACAGTTGTGTCGTGCATGCACCCTGTTAAATAAACTGATAAACTGAATCTCTGATTATACACATATCCTGAGCAGCCCTGTCTCCTGAAAATTACATGACTAAACAACTAATGTGAGGATGAGGTCGTGTTGCAAATTACCTGGCCAAAAAAATCTTGATACAGGATGTTTCAGCAAATGTTCACAGACAACACTTTTTCCCATTAAAATAGACAACCTTGCGATAAAGCTATCTACCCATAGTGACTACAGCAATATATTTTTATTATTGACTCTTTTATTAACATTTAACCCATATCACGATCTTTAGCTTACCTTAACCAAAGTGCTTTGTTGCCTAAACCACAGACAGGAGTGCAGATGAAACCTCCCAACCACGTCCCTGTGAATCCAGCATTGTACATAAATGTTGTGTTTCATAATACACAAAGTCAAAGAAACGTCCTTGAACAAACGTCACTATGTAGGAGACAAGGTTGGTACTCTGGCATCAGGGCGACACAGAATGTCACAAACAGATAAATAATAAACATCTTTATTAGATATATATTAGATAGAACAGATGCAAGGGAACAGCTATGAATAGTCTGCATGAAATCCAAAGCCTAATTAGTTAGTGTCAGAGCACAGGTAAGCAGTCTGATACCCATTTCAGCCTCAGGCTGATTTTATAGGAGTAAGAATAATCGGTAACTTAAGCTGTGTACTTTAGAGCAAAAAGAAGGAAAATAAAGGCCTTTGTCTGATGAAGAAAAACAAAGTTCCAGGAGTGTTTTCATGATTCATTCAGGATTCAGATTCTTCACAGCATGAAATATTTTTAAATGTATTACTACATATGAATAACTTAAGCTTTTGGTGCTCTTTTATCCTTTTCAATGGGTAGTATGTATACTGCATAACAAATCATGCATTAGTATTAATGTTAGAGTAAAGCTGCGTCCACAGCCACCTTTAGTATAGAGTGTGACGCCAAAAGTGTGGCTGGACAGCGTCAGCTGAATGTGCAGAGAAACAGAACCTGTGGCATTGTTATTGTACGCTGGCGGATGGCCAGACGGCACCAGATATGTGCACGGGCAACGTCACTCGAGAACGTGGCCGCAAGAAATCGGTCACATGCACATGAGACATGGAAGGACAGCGTCAGGTACTGTCACTGCTGATAGTGTCCTTGGGTTCTCGGTCAAAATGGTAAATTGAAGGCTTCAGATTGGGAGTCCACAAACCAATGAGTGATGTTACAGTGGCTCAGTAACCAGTGTTAACTGACTAGTCAGTGAACGCACTGAGGTCATGGGGTTGTTGCTGACTGTAAAGAAACATCTGCACAGGAAACACCTCTGTTTCCTCCGTCCTTGCCTTTCGTTTTTCTCTGAGAAACATTTGAGAGACTGGAACATCCTCGTTGATGGCAGACCTAAATCAGTTTTCCATCTGTTGGCCACTGAACTGCTGAACTGACGTGGTTTGGTGAGTTAAGACTTTGTTTCAAAGGCACCTCATTGGCTATCAGGGAGCTGCATTATTACAGAACCCTGCTGGTTCTGTAACAAGCAAGCTTTTCAAACCCTCTCCCCACTGCTGCCACAGCTTTTCACACTGCTGGTTATTTTTGGTAACCATAGGGGCTCCACTGAAATGACAAATCTCTGCTTGATGCAGCTGCATGGATTATGCATACTGAATTACATTTAATGACAAATGAATCACTTTTGCAAAAATGTGTTGACAGTGTGTTGTTGCTTTTAAATTTGATTTATCTTTGTGGAGAAAAGTGTGGAGTCTTACTGTCATATCTGCCCTCACTGGTATACTGGTATACCCTCACAAGCTATATTCAATTATCATGATTTCATCTTTAGAAGAATTTTTTGGAATCAATCTTATTTTAAGCACTCTTTCAGGTTTCAAGGTATCCATGTTTTTTTCTTGTCTTTGAAAAAAAAATCTTGTCTTTTTTTGCAAATTTTCAGGCAATTTTTTCAGGCAAACGTTTAACTTTTTTTTCTTAAATTCTTAAAAAATACATTTAAATTGCTCAATCCCTTCTTCCCACGTTTTTGGAAGAAATTAAGCCAATTTGCTCAGGTTTTAATGGGTCAGTACATTCAATGGTAGCTGCTGAATGTGATTTCCATATACAGGGACATCACATGTATACTCAGTGGTATTATGGTATGCTAATAGATAACTATCACATCAAGATAAAATTGTTATTTTTGAAAGCGGGAGTTAATCGTTTTTTATTTGTTGTTTGTCAGTGTACTATGTGGCAGACCTGTCACTGTCCTTGCCCCCTCTTGCTTGTCATTTTTAAACGAGGTTGTATATTGTGATTACACTGTAATCACGCTGGCAGGGAATTCATTACGGGCTCTTGAGTAAACAATGGTTACTTCAGAATCCAATTAACTAAAGCAAACACACTGCATCAGTTACCAGGACCATGCTGTCCGCGCCGGCAAGTCTGCACTGAGAAATAATATCTGCTCCACGCGGAGGATGCTAAAAAGAGCAATGTCTGACAAGCACTACATGCCCCAGCACCAATCACATGGGCCGACTTCCCTTTGATGTTCATAGCTGCTCGTGTGCAAAGCCTCCATGTAGGGAGAGAGAGTGGGGAGGGAGTAAAGGATGACTTTATTTGGCAATCATTCCGTTTAGGCTTTTCAAAAACAAAACCCGTTTTTTAAGACTTTGGTACTTGTGATGTGATTCTCTCATGGCTTTCCCAAAGTTCATTAGAGATATGATTTGCTTTTAGAATTGGCAGTCAGAGTAAACAAGGCATTTGCAAAGCTGTCGTATTCTCCATCTACACATCTGTAAAAGATCAAGAAAAGTATTTGCTTTTATGGTTCACTTGAGTGGCAACTTTCAGGGGTCAGAGGTGCCATATTTCCCAAGTCCCTCTAATGACCATAAGTCAGTGATACTCAACTTACGGCCTGTGGGCCAAATCTGGCCCCCCGATTCTGAAATCACAAAAAAAAAATAAAATAAATAAAGTAATTCACACTGGGAATTGTTTTCGTAATTTCAGTTTATGTAAGGAGTGAATAAAACAGCATCAAAACAGAGCTTGTTTATCATAAAAAGTGCCAATGGAGGATCCCCCACAACCCTTGACAGAGGTCCTAGCTAAGCCCCCAATGTCCTAAAATTCAAGAAATGTCTTAAAATCCTAGATACAACCTAAAATCCTAAAAATGTCGTGAAATACAAGAGATGTCCAAAAATCGTATAATGTCCTAAAATCACGCAAACATCCTAAAATCACAGAAATATATTGAAATCCTAGAAACATCCTAAAATCCTATATGTCCTAAAATCCTAGAAATGACCTGGAATACGAGAAATATCCTTGAAACGTCCTAAAAGCCCACAAAAATCCAGATATCCTGAAAACATTCTAAAAGTCCAAGAAATGTTCTGAAATCCTAAAAAGTCCATGAAATACTAGAAGTGTCCAAAATCCCACAAACACCCTAAAATTCTATAACTTCCTAAAATCCCAGACATATCCTGAAACCCAAGAAACATCTTAAAATCCCACAAATGTCCTGAAATTCTCAAAACATCCTAAAGTTCTAGAAACTTGTCCTGAAAACCGAGATATATCCTGAAATCCTAGTAACATGTATTGGGCTCCTGCGACTGGCCCCTGGCCTCCTGTCATTTTGCAAAAGTGGCCCCTAAGGAAAGCAAGTTGAGTATCCCTTCCTTAAATCAATGCCTCTCACAGTCCAATTCTGCACTTAAAAGCTTTTATGTAATTTGCTATAACTAAGTCAGCTTTGATTTAAGTGATACGCATTTGCTGTCCTGAGGCTCACTATCACAATAATGACAAAATAAAGGTAAAAGAAAGTGTCAGCACAACTACACTTGATTTACCACCTATCAAACACGTCAACAGCGAGATGGGCTTTTTCCCTCCTGACCAGGCCTGTTGAAGAGGTTTTAGATGGCAGACCTGTCAGGTTGCAGCTGGGGATGACATGCCTGTCTCTGTTGGTGTGGACACTAGCTCCAGGGTTTGTTAGAAAGCCTCATGCTTCATTACGCTCAGCCTGGAAGGTGTTACTCCTCTGACGTCTGCCTACTGGAGATACAGTGTACCAGTGTCCGTCCATATTCACAGACTCCTAAAAAATATGCAACACTAACACTATCCCGCAAAATAATGTAAAGTTTAGATGTAAACCTCACCTGCAGCCTTTTCCGAATGGATCAGTTAAGTTTCCCTGCTCTTACATTGTATTGACTTTCTATTTTGTAGATGGTGTATTGAGTGCAGTTGGACTGACAGATCTTTAGTTTTTGCATGTGTGTTATGTGATTACAAAAGCTATTCATAAAGCATGTAGACATCACGTAAGTCAGTGCCAACTACGTCATACAGAGTTATATAAAATTACATTAGCCACGGAGAGTGGATGTGAGAGGCAATTAAAAGTTAAAAGTTATTAGACAGAAGTAGGTAAATGTAAGTGAGAAAGTAATAAAATAAAAATATATCCTTGTATCCATATATATGTCCTTATCCTTATCTGTTAATACAAACACGGGGAGACACAGGGGAGAATTGATTTATTGACGGAAGTGTGTCCAACTCCGCCACAGTAAGTGGCAATGTGCCCCCTTTTAGTCATTTGCTATTGAACCTTCCATCAGTTGACATATTTCATTGCATACCAAACAAGTTAGCAAGTGGGAAACCTATGTCGCATGTCGATCTGTGAAAACATCAATAACTTTTCAGTGCTGTACTTTTTGTACATACGCTTCACTTGATACTCGTGTCTTATTTTTTTTTCTTCCCTTCTACTTCTTCCTTTGTTTTTCCCAGCTTTTTTATGGAGCATGTCCAGAACACCTTGGCGAGTTCAGGTCCGATGACGCATCATCCTAGTCCTCCTCTCTGCCCTCTCTTACATGGACCAGAGGGACCGACACACCAATCACAGCTGTAGTGAGTAACATTGATCATTTTGTTACAAAGAAATGTTCTGCTGGGAAACCTTGGGTCCTGACAGACACGTGGATTTTACCTGACACACTCCACCCATATACATTTGAAGGCCAAGTAACCCCCTTCCTCCCCCTCACTGCCATGGTTAGTGATGTTGGTTGAGGTTGAAGTGTGTGTCAGTACTGGAAAAAGTCTCCTTTTGAGGCCTCAAACATATTAAAACCGTATGAGATGCTTAATTAGAAAAATGTTTGGTCAGAAAATTCCTCGGTCTGTAGCCATCAAATAGTGCCATTTTTGAGGTGTTTGGCGTAAGATCCCAACACCAAAAGCCACCTTTTACATTTGCATGATACTCTGCCGGACAGCGTTAGCTGAGATCGCAGTCGGAGTAAAATCACGTTGCTGTGTTATTTATATGCCAGCAGGTGACTAGATGGGCGCCACTTGAGACCACGGCCGGGCAGAACCTTTCATGTCCACAGGAGTGCGTCATGTTAAAATACTGCCAATAATGTAATAAAAGGAGTGCGAGGGTGCCCATAAGGCTGGTGGGAGGTGGTGATTGGATGGGTCAAAAAACCCCAGACTTTCATGCAGGAGTCAGGTATTTGCTTCCGGTCTGAATGTGATGATTTTTTTCTACACCTAACAATTTGCCTCTGCCTAATTCTAAACACCCATGCCAGCATGTGCATTTGTTGACATCCTGGTGTTGGTTACCATGTGCTTTTGTTGCCGAAGTAAAACAACGTGCAGCTTCATCCCACCATGTGCTTGTATTGACATCGCGGTAGTGGCATCCTGGAACGTCAAAAGCAGATGCAGAAGGATACCTAGAGCGAAATGTAGACATGGAAGTCCACTGCAAAGCGGCAACATATGAGAAGTTGAGATAAGAACATGTTGCTCTGGTGGAATTTAAAATAACTCAGACATCTGAAACATGGCAAGGGGCTCCAGCGAGGCTGCTTTATTCATAAGGGGCCACACATCACAAATCTTGGGAACCTCTGGTTTTATTAAGGGTTTTATAGTATAAGCTTATTTTATGTTTTTAGGCACATGTTAATATGAAAATTATAAGGTCAAATAAATGTTTAGATTATTATTATTGATAGGTCAAAAAAAAGTAAACAAAATACAATATCTTCTGCTTGAGCGTAATAGAGGAGATGTATAAAGTAGTATACAATGGAGAAGCCTCAAAATTAGACTTAATTACAGTACTTTAGTAAATCTACTCAGTTACTTTTCACCATTGAATTATTTTCTGCATTTTAGGCATTTGGAGACATCCTTATCCACAGCCATTGTATATTTACCACCCCAGGAGGCAAACTGCAACCAGTTTTGGACTCTTACCTTCATAATCTGTCTTTGTCATGATAATTTGTCTCTTCTGAATAAATGAATCGTGTTTAAGCTACTGGAAGTGTACACAAAAACAGTGACAAGAGGCTTTTATTTAGTTTGTTCATCTAGACAAGTATGTCTCTTGAGTGTCCCCCATGTTGCTCTTACTTCCCTCCATAAACAACGAAGCAGACAACCCTGAGTTCACTTTAATTAGATTTAACATGTGTTCTGACGGAGAACAATACGTCTCAAAGCATTTGCATGACAATGCCCTCTAATTGTGCTTTTGCTTAATTCATTTTTTAAAAGCTAAAGCAGCAGTGCCTGATTATATTCAAAATGGATCACTGTCACGAAGCACACTCCTCTCTCTCCTTTTTTCTGTCTCTTTCTTTCTCTCTCTCTCTCTCTTTCTGAAAATTCAACCCCAAATGGCCCGCATAGAGAGTTATTCAAAAGTATCATTAACCCTCCTGACTCTTCATTGTGTTGTTTTCCCTTGGGGAAATGGAATCCGTACTCGTTTTGATGAGGAATTGCGGCGGCTCCTTTGTTTGGGCCCCAGATGGAGTGAAGCTGATACTTGATTGTGTGAATGTGGTTGTGCCCTGAACCCTGAAGTAAATAGGACCAGATAATGGTCACTTCTCTTCAGCTCTCTGAAGCCTTCTTCTCTCTGCCACTAAACCTAAATAAAGAGCAACAATTTACACCGGAGTGAGAAACTTGACTCACACTTGTTGCATGTGGCTGAGGGACTGATCTCCCAGCAGCCTTGTTGGGGTGGTGGACCGTCCTCCACTTCTTGCTTTGGTCTTCTGACCTTCGCTTGTCACATTTGCAAGAAAATAATAGAGAAAACAGATTATGACAAGTGGAAATAATCAGCACAGAACAAATAACAGAGATGTGGACTTGAGTCACTGTTTAAATGACTTGCAACTTGACTTGAGACTTAACTTGGGCGTTGAGAACTTGATTTGATACTGACTTGATCGTCTTGTCTGTGGTCAGTTTATGTTTCCGTTTAAACATAAAATATTAAAAATGTGTTACTAACAAGTGTTTGTGCAACTTACCAGACTGCAAGTACACACTGGGAAATGCATGTAATGATTGGATAACTACTGTGTCAGTCTAGTCTGACCTTATTCCGAACTCATTAAAAAAATGCCACTTTAACAGTGCTTTCGTCATAAGATCGCAATACCAAAAGCCACCTTTCGTGTCCACGTGAAACATGGCAGGACTGTCATGGGTAATAACGCAGCTGCAGAGAACCGGTTACAGTGTTTTGATATGCCACCAGAAGACTGGAGGACCAGATGGCACCTGCCATGGCAATATGGTACACGGACAGGTTGTGTCAGTTAATCACATGGCATAGAACCTGTTGCGTCCACATAATGCTCTGCTGGACAGCAATGCTGCCGGTAATGATGTAAAATACAGAGCACAGAGGTCCCATAGGGCAGGGCGAGCTGTGGATTGGTCCAACAAACCCCGGACTTACACCCAGGAGGCTGGTGATTGGTCCTTATATGAATGTGATGGGTTTTTTTTTTACACCTAACCATGCCTAAACCTTACCATTCATGCCCTTGTCACCATATCCTAAGCATGTGCTTTTGTTGACGTCTCGGCGTTGGCCGTCGTTTTCTTTTTTTGCCTTAACATAGTAGTTTTGTAGCGTAATCCCATTATGTGCTTTTGTTGACTTTGCGGCATCAGTAGGGGCATCATGGAACATTAACTGCAGACCTACAATGATACCTAGAGCATAATATGTAGATGTAGAAGTCCGCTGTCAAAGCAGCAGTATGTGATGACTTGGGATGAGAATGTGTTTTTGTGCCCAATGCAAGGTGCAGCAGAGGATGATAGGCTTGTCATTGTAGGTATTTGTTCATAAACCAAAGAATTAAATTTTCACCTAGCTCCTTCATAAGGTGAAGATGAAGACCTATTGGCTAGACAACATCAAAGAGGTCTGGAAGTAGGCCAGTGGGGGACATATCTGTATAAAATGTCAATCCAGCCAATAGATGTTGGGATGTTTCATTGCTGTCCTATGGCTGGAAATCATGAAACAGTGGTCCAATGCAGCACAGTAGTCATATAGTTCACCTTCCAGTTTTCCCTTGTAGCCACTTCCTCTTGGTCAGTTGTTTACTTGGAGCCAACTACAGTGGTTTTACTATGATGTTTTTTGCTGTTCACATGTGAAGTCAGGCATTGCAGATTATTATGAGGTTCCAAGTACCCGTTTTGGGGGGTTAGAGTTACCCAAATCCTTTGATGCTTGGAATCCTCATTCACTGTGTAACACTTCTGTAGTTCTGACAAGTTTCTGCTCTCCTGAAAGCCCCCTCCCTGCCGAATCCACTGATAGCTTTGACATTCTGTTGTGTCTGCAGAAAAACACAGAGCCAAATGCAGATGAGGACAGGTGGAGGTTTACAGGCATTCCATTATAACAAAAAGAACAAAATAACAAGAATGTCTGTGGAGAGAATTTGATCATGCTGACATTACTGACAGACTAAACCTCCAAGGCCTCTTAACACTTCCAAGAATTCAAGAAAAACCCTCGACAAAGAGACAAAATATGCCCATTTCCTCTCATTTATTCAATTTTTTCAGACGGAACAACGCCTCAGGCAATAACTGGGTGTTTGAAAGTTTAAAGGACTTCATTTTCCCACAAATTATGTAAGAGGATGTGGGTGAATTGACTTAATAGACCGCCCCCTCCACCAGACTTTTTGACCCTTTGTCGACACTGAATGCGTCACATAAACAGCATAAAATGATCCTACATGATACCTTTTGCACTTTCTGTTGGTATATCTCGCTTACTTGCCCTCTGTATTACCAACGGATTGCATTTATCACCACATACTAAATAATTTGGAAATAATTATTTATATGAAGATATGTCAATATATTCAGAGTTTGGAGTCTTTCTTAAAGAACAACTTAACCCCCAGGCTGCTTTTTTTAGTAGAAAAGCACTATATATATAAGTATTTAGTAGTGTTGATTGATTGAGGTCCAATTCTTGACATTTTAGTGCAAAATTCTACATATTGTGTTATAAGTATGCTTAGTTAGTGCCCTGTAAAGGCTGGAGCATGGCTATTATAAATGAATTTTGCTGTTACTTTGTGTGTATGCGGGGGCGGGGGTTAATTTCACACTCCAGGGATGAGGCACTCGAGCCACAAGTGGGGGTTTAGTTACTTTAAGGCGTAATACCACAGATGGCCACCATGCACAAGTGACAGAATTGGAGCATGAGATTCTATCAGCCCATACCCTAGCATTGGTTAAAATCAATGCATTTCTTCCCTGAGAGACTGATGACTAAAAGCCAAGTTGCATCTGACTGTCAGTAGAGAGTTCAATTGGGTGGAGGTGGTGAAAAGGAGAAAAAAATTATACAGTACTCGAGCCACACTAAATCTAGTGAAAATGGCTCTCTTGCAAAGAGTCTTCACTCCATGTCCAGAAACCCAAAAAACATCCTTAACCTGATTTCTGTAGAGGGAGAGGTGCTCCTTTCTATTTTGTCAGATTGATAAAAGTGGGTAAAAACCAACTTCTAACAGTGATGGGTAGATGGGTTCATTTCACAGTGTCGGTGTCTTCGAGATGATAAAGGAATCAAACCTTTCAAGTTTTTTTTTTTGCAAAATATGGTGTCAGTTCCTCTACGACATGCACATTCAAGAGCTAATGCTGCCTTCTCCTTTATACTTTTCTTCAATTCATTACCAGCATCAGAGACAAGTTTACATTCATGAAGATATTTGAGACCTTAGCAAATTTCTTTCAACAACATGGTAAGAAGGCAATAAGACAAAAAAAATAAGAAAAAGAAGAAATTAGCAAGGGGGTAGTAAAAAAGTGCTTAAAAAAATACAAATTTTTCTGAGACGTTATTTTAAATGATTTTATGACTGTTATAAATATATTTTTTCCCAACCTTTTTTCCTTTTTTTCTTTGATTTTTTTCCCCTAGTTTCTTAAAAACAATTTTCTAAAGCTAATAATTGCTTGCAATTCGTGGAACATTTCATACAAAGTTGCTCATTGCCATTTTTCCCATTTTTCATTTTCATTTTTCATAGGGGTTTAAAGGTTTAAACACTTAAAGATGTCTGAAAGCAACAAGGAAAGGGATGTCACTCCAGGTTTTAAAGGGTTAGTACACTGATTCTGTTCCCCACTTGTGTGTAGACAGGCTATAAAAGCTCAATGTGAGGTTACAAAATAACACTTCTTCTGTGTATCATCCTTGTTGTTACCATATTATAACTCAGAGCTCATGAAAACACCAAAGTCAAAAGAATGACCATCTGAGGAGCGTGTTTATGGCCTTGGGTGTTGGCAGCCTCCACTCAAGGCCTAATTCATCGGTTCATGCTTGTTCATTCAGTGCCACTGCTGCACTACATTACGACATGTTAGGGAATCGTGAGCAGTCAGGTGTTAAACAGACTGACCTGTAACATATCGGCCAATAAAAAAAGTCATTCAGTGATTTGTTGGTTCATTTTCACTCATTTCCAATAGCTAAATGCAACTATTAGGAAGCTACCTAGCTCCACCATCTCCATTTTTAGCTGTGCTAGTGACATGGCCGGCTAGCTTCATGAAACTCTGTGCAGTCAGGTCGCCACAGGACTTGTAACTTTGGTGATGACCTGACCTTTGCTTCAGCACCATCAGAAGGTCAAAAATTTAATTTGCCCAATACTTAAGACCTGCAACAAAAGTAAGTTTAGTTTAGTATTTAGTTTAGTATGCTAAATTAAGATGGAGAAATTGATTAAACCCAGTAGACACCTGCATGTTAGCATTGTCATTATGAGAGTGTTAACATAACAACATGATTAGCATTTAGCTTAAAGCACTACTGTGCCCTACAGAGCCTGTATCATGGATGCCATCAGTCTCCATGGATGAACAGAAAGACGACCAGATATGGCCTCATTGACTTTGCATGCACAATACTGGCAACACAAATAACCTGCAACAGTAATTGACTTTGGAAACGTAAACATGAGTAAGTCAACATGTTTTATGAGCAGGGGATACTGCATTTTTATCTCTACAGATATGACTCCCAGAGACGGGCATGCATGCAGTCAAACCACACTGCTCTTAACTGTTCACTGCTGCAACAGCAACGTTGTGCAAGTTTCCCTTTTGTATATCATTTTATGTTTAATCATTCAAGTGAATAATCCTCAATCCTATTTAGGATGGGTGAGAAGTTGATTTTAGCCACTTATGACTTAACAGCCAAATATGATTTGGGGGTGAACCGTCCCCTTAAAGTACAAGTCTCTGTTGTCGCAAACTGTTTTGCAACATAAATTAATGAATTTTCAACCACTTGAACTGAATTTGGGCGTAATAAAATATGTATGTATATGTATGTGTTCTCAAGGTAGACTTAACTTACAATGAACCAGAAAAAAAGGAGATATTTAAGACTTCTTGTATTCAAAAGAAACCACAGAGCAGAAGACAGTGTAAGTCTGGCTGAGGGCTGAATACAGTTATTTAAGAATTCACCATATCAATCAGCACTTTCAGATGCTACCAGTGAGGAGACCATCAACTATGATGATGACTTTGCAGATTTGGATGACAGCAGCATGTGAAAAGAGTGAGCGCAATTAGAAAGCCAGGAGGGTCTTATGCCAAGTCGTTACATGTTGCCGTTCTTTGGTGGACTATATATTATGTTTTTAGATATCCTTCTGTATCTGTTGTTGATGTTCTGGGATGGCTTTACTGTGATGTCAACAATTGCATATGGTAGGATTGCGTGGCATGTGGTTATGTTTAGACAACTTAAGCACATGGCAACCAACACCAAGACGTCAAAAAAGTACACACTGGGACGGATGGTGAGAATTAGGGAAAGGAGACACATGGTAAGGTAAAGAAAATAAACATCACATTCACACGAGAAGCCAACTCCGGACTTCCTCATAAAAGTCTTGGGTTTGTTGGACCCATCCACCACCCCTCCCACCTGCCCCATAGCATGTGCACGTATAGACATGTGCCCTATAGCTTTCTGCTTCTTTTATTATGTAATTACGTCGGTATTTCAAACTAACGCTGTCTTGCAGTGTTTCATTCGGGTGCGTCAGGTTCCCTCCAGCTGGGTTCTCAGACGACGCCACCCCTACGTGCATCGTGCGGACACAGCAGGTGCAGTCCATAATGCCTATAATAATAACACTGCGACCGGCTCTGTCTGGCCACGTTCTCTGCTGATGCCGTCCATCTGTGTTTTATGCACAGATGTAAGATTGCTTTTGGGGTCACTATATCACGCCAAAATACTGTCAAAGTAGCAGTACTTCACAAGTTTGGAATAAAGGAGTGTAAGTTTATTTGGAGCATTGTCTTATCTCCTGCTCCAATTTCACTCCAGTACCACTCACACCGTGAACTCAAAGCCAGCTAGACCCAGAATCAGCACAGACCACTAACAGACCACTTTAAAATACTCAACGCATATAATCGATGTTATTGTATTGAATACATTTTAAATGGCTGGAGCTGTAGGGTGCACCCTGGGCTGCTGCTTGCCTGACGCTAAAGCTGTTGGTTGCACACACTACAGTGCAAGACGTTTTCTTTTAATGCACAACTTGAACAGCATGGTAGTGCAGTGGTTAGCACTGTTGCCTCACAGCAAGAGGGTTCCAACTTATGGGCCAGCTGGGGCCCTTGTGTGTGGAATTTTGATGTTCTCTCCATGTTCTCTTTCCGAGCTCTCAGGCTTCCTCCCACAGTCCAAAGACATGCGGGTTAGCTTAATTGGTGGCCATAGTTGTGAATATGACCATGAAAAGTTGCAAGCCCTGTGATAGTCTGGCGACCTGTCAAGGTTGTACCCTGTCTCTCGCCCAAAGTCAGAAGCAGTTAAGAATTAAATGAAAGAAATTAGAAGAACTAATGGGTTTAATATTTTACCGGACTTGTATTTTATATGGAAAACCTGTTTACCATTAGGTAGGCCTGTTTCCTCCTTGTGGACCTCGCTGTTGTCTTCTAACCTTTACTGACTGGCTTTTTTAAAGGAAACTATGGACCAGCCAAGATATTTTTGTCTCTTTGTTTTATTTCATATCAGTATTGGCTCTGAAAATTCAGACAATATCATGATGCTACCCTTGATTAATTGTTAAAATGATAGAAACCTTTGTTTTTCGTCATAAAAGTTGTAACAGGGATGGGAAGGGCCTGTTTGGACCTGGAGTTCTTTATTTTTAAATTGCCATTGCCTATTGTAACTTTGTCCTAGACTGTTTCAGCATTGACCATGAGGATTAGTTTCCACGAACTGAATTTGAAACTTTTTATATTACCAGATATTTCTCAAACAAGAGCTACAGGCCTTGCACACCCGATTCTGAATACCTTTCCTCACACTCAGACAGAAGAGGATGGGAGCCTTTAACACCTCCTGGTATAAAGAGTACACTTGGCTTGAGTACTCTTGGTGCCAGGATCCTGCACATTGTTTTTGTGTGCAGGCATTTTTCACTCCCCTCTGCTCCTGCAAAAATGTTCTCCACAAATGCTGGTTTTTCAAACTGCAAAAAAGCCATGTATAAATATCAGCCGGATCTCGGAGAGGAAGAAGAAAAATCCAACCATGATGCTTGAGTGCACAGTTTTTCTGAAGCCATTTAGTGAGCTTTTCTATGAGCTGTTGGGATTGTGGAAAATTGCTATGGCCCTACTTGCAAGCACAGCTAATTGGAAATGCAGGTTGTTTGCATTGAATTGATAAAAAACATAAAAGGGATGATGAATCACCTATACACCACTGTGAACAATGAGAGACTGGCTCACCTTGGGGTGCTAGGTGTGGAGTCTACGAAAGCCTTTGCCGTTGATATGGATGACATCATAAGGTTGTGTTGTAGCCAACCTGGAAATCACAAGATACAGGTGTTTTTATGTGTCTGTCCCTCTAAATGATGAGAACGTTTCACTGTGCGAATGGCAACTGCTCTTTATTCTGCTCGTCACCAATTACTACACAGAACAAAATGAGGCTATTTACTGATTAAAATATTGTTCACGCTGTCATTAAACAGTGTGAGTCATATGTGGGGGGGGGGGGTTCAGGCCACTTGGGAGTGCAGTGTGCACATAGTTTAAGTACTAGCCACAAGTTTTCTGAATCTGAAAGCAGAATAAGGTTTTAAAGATCAACAAGGGAGGTAATGACCGTTGCAGCAGCCATCTCTCTCTGTCGCTCCTGACTCATTCCACTCTAATCAGTTCTGTGAAGCTGCCTAGCAGCACGACGTGATGCTGAGCGTGGCTTTCTGTTCCTGCAAATGAGTGTGTGACTAAATCACTGCTTCCTATTCTGCTCCGATACTGGAGCTGTGTTGTTTTCTCAGCCATGGTTAATGCGTTTGACAGCGAGGCAAATAATAAGAGTGTCTACCTGTTGCCTCCCAATTTCCCCATCCTCTAACTCTCTGTGAGGAGGAGGAGATGGGAGGAATGAACGCTGATTATCTTCACCCCAGCAAATCCAAAATCATTCACTGAATGCAGGCACGCTCGCTCCGTCATGTTTATTCTTTCTCTCTATGAGACAATCAGTGCTATTGTTGAGAAAGATGGAAATCTGTGCTGTGCTTTCTTAGGCTGGAACCCCAGAATGCCATGCAGGCTAAGTGTTAAATGAGTGAGTTACAGAGAAAAGAATGAAATCCTGGCCACGGACTCTCAGCCACAGTTAGCTGGAATAATGCAGACTACAGTTTGTGTGGACGCCACACACACACCCAAGGTCGATAACACTATTCAGCCCACATGTGCAGAACGAGCAGAGACAGCCAGGGAGATAGGACACCTGTTGTTGAGGTTTCCTTGGCTCACAGTCAAGCAGGAGAGAGAGACAAAGAAACAGAGACAGAGAGAGAGAGACACAGAGAGAGAGAGAGAGAGAGAGAGAGAGAGAGGGGCAGGACAGCAAGCACAAAAACTCCTCATCCTATTGATGACCACTTATCATTCATAACCACAGAGTAATTTCAAAGGTAAACCTGATTTGGACACTTATTATTTTGACATTCCAACTCCTACAAAATACCGTCCCCTGAAATAATGGTCATGTTCGCAGAAAAGGAAGGACGTGCCATGACTTCCAAAAGTTACTGTAGATGCTAAATCTGTCCATTTCTGCTCGACCACAGGACAGCGGACAAAAAAAACCCCCAATATTTCCCTAACGTTAACCAAAGTGTTTCTTTTTTCTTTGTAACTAAACCTGTGGCACTTTCTTTACATATATTAAAGGGTTCTATGCGAAGATCCCGACATCTGAGTTGTCCCAGCCTGTACTTATTCAAAGCCAGAAACTTTTACAGTGTTAGAATATGCCGCAGAATATGAACCTGTCACAGCTATATGATATACCGGTGGACAGCGTCAGTTGAAATTCTGCCAGTAACAACCTAATATGGTGATGGAAGGTCCTTATAGGGCAAGTGGAAGGGGTGGTGGATGGATCCAACAAACCCTGGACTTTCACTCAGGAGCCCGGTTCTCACTACCCGTATGAATGTAGAGCCAACCAATGATGCTTTTTTCTAAACCAAACCACTGACTTTTGTTGCCTAATCCTAACCATGTGTTTTTGTTAACATCCCAGCATTGTTTATGGCATCTCAGAACATCAACAGCACATGCAGGAGGACATCTAGTGCATAATATCACAAAAGTCCACTGACAAAGCAACCATATGTGAGGACCCATCCACCGCCCCTCCTGTCTTCCCCACAGGCGCCCTCACACTCCTTTTATTATATCATTACAGGCAGTGTTTCAAACAGACTCCATCCTGTCACGTTTCATGTGGACACAGCAGGTGCCTTCCAGCTGTCAACTGGCGTGTAATAACACCGCAAATGTTTCTGTCCGGCCAAGTTCATTTTAAATGATTTATGAGTGATCATTTTTGTTTTATTTACAACTAAGCCATTATCTCATTGTTTATTTTAATGTAATTGATTGATTTGATTGCTTTGTTTTAGTCAGCATCATCATTAGTACTGATTTTTTCCATCTTTCCTCAAAAATAAATTTTGATTGAGATCTTACTGTGATGATGGTTTGCAGAAACATGGTGGATTAGTGGTACGGATGCCTCAGATATCCACAGCCATGCTTAATGATGGCTGCTCTGCTTTCGGAGAACCTCACGATGAATTTGCACTTTCTTTGCCGTGTCTCTCATTGACGGGTCTAATGAGTGGTATCTATAGTTCATTTCTGCAGCCATTTATTGCTCGCTGTGGGAGTGGAAATAAAGCTTGTGCTTGTGCTCCCAACTCCACAATGACTGAGCTTTATAAATCTGATAAAAAGAATGCGTATGCACATTTCTGTCTTTGTGCATGCACACAGTTTTAGTCATGAATCCACAGATTTTCATGCATTGAGCCCCTGAACTCAAATATGAAGAGAATGTGCTCTTCCCACTTCATGCTCTTTTTTGACATCAGTTGTAGAAAAAAAATAAGGGTGTAGACATTATTCAGGGCCATTGAACATTGATTGATACAAGACAGATTAAAACTTGAATTACTCTTTTTCTTCTTTTACTGAATGAATTGCATTTTTTAAGGGCCCAAAGGTGCTCAGAAACTCTCCAAGTTTTGCACACGCACAGAACTGGTGACAGTTTACATTTGCTATGGGTCTTGGGATTGGGTGTGAAAAAAGTTGCTCAATAGCGCCCCTTAAAAATTTTCTACAAAGCAGCCCTTGCTGTAAGTTTCTTCGAGGTGAACAAAAATCGGGAGGCATGTGTAACATTCTAAGACAGTAAAAAAAAAGTCTCTTAGAGCTGAAACCCAAAAGAAAGTCAGCTATTTTGAATGTATTGTGCAATTTTTGTGCATTTTTGGCCATTTAAGGGACTCATGCTTTTACAAACTCATTCTTGAGAATTCATCAGACTGACTTCATTTTTGTTCCGTACCATTTAAACACTTTGGACATAAAAAGTTGCTTGCATTTTCAAAAGTACTGCCCCATAGACATCTACATGCAAACATTTAGTTATGGTTATAATACCACCTACTGGTAACAGGAAATGACATTTTGTAGACTTTGGTGTCACACTCCTTTCATTTTAAGGCTTGAATGTGGTAAAGGAAGTGTTTACCACATTCAAGCCCTAAAGTGTTGATCATGCTTTAATATAAAGATTTTGTATTATGAAATAGCCAATGTCTTGTCAGTACCCTCAGGTTGCGCAGAAGTGCAAGGGCTCATTCATCGCTGCTTGCAGCTTTAATTTATGAACGCTTTTGTATTTATTTATTTTTGCTCATTGCATTATACATATGGTTTGTACATTTGTGCCCTGGAATGACAAGGTTGCAGTGTTTTTGAGTGGATGGCCGCAGGCAGCAAACAAAAAAGTGACCGTTGACACATACTAAGTGGATGCTAAAGTTATAATGTGCTTAATAATTCTGGAACAGATGGACATGCAAAGTTGGGATTTGAAAGACAGTGGCTTGAGAGTCATTGTGACAGGCATGGGTGTGATATACTGACGCCCAGTTTAGGGACAGGTGTCATCCGTGAACGAGCTTGCATGTTTCAGTCCACGTCCCAGATTTTTTTTTCTTTTCATTTTTAAACTTGTAATCTGTGGTCAACTAACACTGACTCAAGTGAAATCAATTGAGGACATTCATCAGATTTCTGACCCAGTTCCCTGTGGAGACAAAAGGCTTTATACAACCTTTTTCATGGTGTGGTGGTGCTCCCCTAACTTTTATCAGTTTCTCTCTGATCAATGTGAAATTGCAGATAATGTGTGTCTTGGTCAGGTTTCACAGAACTCTGGTTTTGGTTACTTGAAAGTGCCCCCAAAAAATCCTAGGAGGCAAAAGTATACGTGCACTTAAATTAATTCAACCAGTCACACTGACAGCTGCATTTACAAGAACACTGTCGAGAACTTGAGTTACGGCACAGTACCTTGGAGTCAGGCCAGCAGGGTGAAGGGGATCTGAGAAGCTGGGATAAGTCTCATAAAATAAAGGCCAATGTATATTCAAATGCGTCCACAATGTACCATTATCACATACTCTTCATTCTTGTATAGGGGACAGTCATTTCCTATTTAAAAAGTCTAAAACCAAGTTAGTTCAACGTTAAATTTTGAAGAAATATCTTATTCGTTGTTAAATGTGAAACTCTCAGATTCCTGAGGCAAACAATAAAATGAGAGTAAGTCTTTGTTTAACCCTTTGAAACCTGGATTGATATCAGTTTTCATGTGCTACATTCAGACACCGTCACATCTGCTAAAACCTTTGAAATCTGAGCAAATTGGTTTGCTTTTTTTCAAATATGGGGGGAAAAGGAATGAGCAACTTGCCAAGAACTGTTCTGCAAATTGCAAGGTTTTAGTTGTAAGTATTTTTTTAAAGAAGCATGGGGAAAATGTCCAAAAAACTATATTTTATGATTACTACATAGTTAACATTATTTACAGAATTATTGTTGTTTTTAATCACTTTTTGACTAAGGTTATTTCCTTGTTTTCTCGCTCTCTTTTTTTTTTTTGTTTGCTAATTTTTGGCACATTCTTTTTTGGCTTGTACCTATGTTTCTGAAAGACATCAAGCCAGTTTGATCAGGTGTCAAAGGGTTAAAAAGCAGACACAATTTGGATAACCCAGTATAGACCTATTTTGTATGCAAATCAAAAATCTAAATAACAAAGAAGTGCATTTTAAACAGTGTCAATATCTGTTATTCAAGTGTCAGCCAAAGGACACGAAATAAAGCCCCATTTGGACACCATCACACAGGGTGGTGGGAATTAACTATGCTGCTCTGTAATTTTACCCTTTGAAACCTGGATCAACATCAATTTCATCACCTTTTTGCCGCGTTTAGATGCCTTTCAGTATTTAAACCTTTGAACCCTGAGCCAGTTGGTCTGCTTTCTTTTAAAAAAAAAACATGGAAAAGTAGCACTGAGCAGCAAATGTCCTACAACCAAAAATCACTAGATTTAAAAATCATTTCTTTAGAATTTAGGGAGGGTTTCCAAACAACTGTATACTCATATTAGTATTTGTTTTTCATAGTTTTATATTTTAAAATTATTTTAAGTAATTATTAGAATTTTTAAGCATTGTTTTCAGGGCATTTTTTCCACTTGCCCATTTTTTCTTGTTGTTTTTTTCCCTTTTACTAATTTTTGCTAAATTATTGGCTACTTCTTCTTAAGTTGTTCATTGCCTTCTACCCATATTTTTTAAACAAATCAAGCCAGTTTGCCCAGGCTTCAAGGGATTAACTCATTGTTCTGGAGGTCATTTCCAACAGCTGAAAATTGCAGGATGTAATTGAAATGGATATTCAGCAGTCTATAGGGACAGCCAAAGGCCTCCCCAGGGGGGTGCCAGAGAGATGAAGGAGAGGTGGAGATACACCGAGAGGTGAATTTGAGTCGAAACTGTTTCCTTTTTAGTTGCCCATTGTCTTCTTTCCATGTTTTAAAAAATAATCAAGCCAATTTGCTCAGGTTTCAAAGGGTTAAACACATATTCTAAGTAAGATTGACAATAATAATAACAAGAGTGACCAACTGTATACATGTTAATTATTTCATATTGCATTTATTAATATTTTTTGTCATAACTAAGGCTGAGGATACTGGAGGGGTAAATTAGGGTGCACATGCCGTCAACTGTCGTCCATCTGTGTTTCTGCAAAGTATATATAGCGTTAAAAACCTCAAAAGATGAGTATTTGAAAGCAGCCAAGGTAACAAGGCAACCACAAAATAATAATTTTGCAGTGTCAGTGTAACGTAAATATGTTTTTAGCAGTGGGATAGGCCAGCTTGCTAATGTATATGTGGTCCTACATTTCAGAATTGATGCCTAGAATTTGGTCAAAAAAGCTCTAAATCAGCAGTCAACCACCAAGGAACATCATTTTCTTTAAACGGCCAAAGATTTCACCACATTCATCTCAAGATTGTCAACTTTCACCAGAGACAGTAGAAAAAAATTGCACCATACACTAGCAATAAGTAGGCAGAAAGTCAAGTACAATTTTTAGGTTGCTGATCTTCTTTATTTTTCTTACTGTCAACAAATCCCATAAAAAGACCAGAACCAGCACTGTGTTCATCCATCTCTCAAAGCTTTAACTTTTTTTTTTTGCAGTCTGTGGCACTCATCTCCAATGCCACTGGCTCTGGAGAAAGATGGTTGGTGGTTCGGTCTGTCTGCCAACCCTAAGTATTAGTAACTGACGGCCTGGAACCCAACAATCAACTATCTTCCAGAGTTAGTATCCAGAGTTACATAGAGCAATTTAAACAACAGCTCACATTTGATTTTGGATAAAGTTTCAGTTAATTCATAAAACAGCTGTCCACTGTAAGACATTATTCAATCAGGAAGGATTTGTGCATTTCAAAGGGACTATTTTCAGTGGTGGATTAACACACATTTGGCGCTCTAGTGAATATTTCTGGCATAAGAAGGAATATGTGGAATATAGCCAAGATTAACCACTGTGTGTATGTGTGTGTGTGTGTGTGTGTGTGTGTGTGTGTGTGTGTGTGTGTGTGTGTGTGTGTGTGTGTGTTTGTGTTTTTTTTTTCATGGTAATGAAGAAACATGTCACCCAGTGCAGCAGCGTGGCTCATTGATGAAGCTGTGTCTGTGGCACAGAGGAATTACAGATATCAAGCTTTGGGTAAACTCAAACGACTTATCCTTCAAGCATAAAAGTCCCAAAATCGCTGTGTGCCAGCTGATATGCATAACCACAACTTCAGGCACACCATTATAGCCGGCTTCCACTGCAGACTTTAGGCCTGGGGACCCCAGGTCTGCAAGCCAACGGTTAGAGAGGTTCCCCTAAAGTGAGATGCACCACTCCCCTTTTTATCCACAAAAATACAAAACCAATGCCTTTTATGGTTAATTTGGCTCATTTCCAGTCAGAATCAGAGGGTAACAGTACTATTACTTATGCAAAAAATAAAAACTAAACATAAACCTTTGAGTGAAATACTAAAAGAGGGCCTCAAAAATAGTGACTTACTCATATTTTGCAGGGCAAATATAAGCTAATTTCAATCTTTTACTCATTTGTACTGAAAGACTGTATTAATTATCATAAGGAAAAATGCCACACATGTTCTGATTAGTCTTGGGTCTTAATCCCGTGCAAATCTGCCATGCGTGTAATTTGTCAAGTAAAAGTTCCACTGCAAATTACCCTCTTTATTTTGCCAAATACAGTCATGTGAGGTCATATGATAATATCATGATGGAAATCATGAAGATCATCATCGACAGTAGTGCTGTGTTTCTGTGTTCTGTAGAGTGGAGTTATAAATGACTGTGAGCATCATCCGGGGGGATAATGTCAGTGAATATGAATTAAATATAGATTTTGCATATCCTGTGCGAATGCTCTGCACCAAAGACAGACATGGGGGGTCATTTCTAATCACATTATTTCCCCAGATGATACCAGTCCTGTGTGAACACAGCTAAAGTCAGTTTAATAAATGGGGAACTATCAGCATTGTGTGTATCAACAGTTTTCAATTCAAATTTTTTGTCTGTGCATATCATATCGTTTGCATATCTTTGATATTCAACTTGTCATGAGTTCATAGATATGAAATATTTGTTTTTTGCTTCTTGTAGTTTCAGAGATACAGCAAGTCTTTGATCATAAGACTATAGTATTTTCCTATTTTAAAAAAAAAATGCTTTCAAAAGTGCAATTTAGCAGTGCGAATTAACATTAGCAAGGTAACAATAGGCTAGTATCCAAGTAATGTTAATGTTAAATGTTAGCTGGCTGATGAGCAAAAGATTGATTTGTTGTAATGTGGTGATACTACTGTTCTTATCTTCGATGGGAAGGATTGATTTTTAACTATTCCCTGAAATCATCGGATCGCGGCACCATAAAAAACATGTTTGTTCAATAAACAGAACTTCAGATGCTCCAGGATGAAGCCAGAGTAACACAACCTGTCACAGTGACTTCAAATGTGACATTAACTTGGCTGAGTCATACACAAGTTTGGACAAGAAATAAAATATAGAGTAGTGTGTGAGCTAAATGTGGCAAATATAATGGCATAGCTATACGTTGTAGAACTGTTGTGCCGGTAATTTGTGCTGAGGGAAGTCTCAGTGGCAGCTGGACCTGCTACAGGTTACATTTAAAGGCAGAATGAGTGGAGGCACTAAAATCCAACACTGACAGCTATAGTTTTCTATACATTGCAGTCAGTTCTGAGCTCCATGCTATAGGCGAGCTGTCAGACTGTGCGCTCTCAGCTGGCAGCGGGGCTGCACGACGCAGGTCAGCCGAGGCAGACTGAAGGCCCTGGCCCACTTTGATCTAAGTGACAGGACAGCCCTGAGAAAACATTTGGCTCTCACCGAAAAACACTAACTCAGGGAAAAGTGCACATCATCCCCCCTGCCTCAGCAGAGACGTACAGTGGCTGTCTGTAACACGGCCTGTTCCCATCGCCAGCACTCAGAAACCACACTGTGAGCAAGGCAAAAGATTTCCTGTCAGAACGAAGAAAAGTGTGTGTGTGTGTATGAGCACCTTTCTTCTCACCTCATGCCTCCCTCTCCTTCCACTCCAGCTTCTCAGGGATTTCTTAATGACATTCCACTTTAAGCTTTTGCTGTGACCCGTCAATCATCAAAGTTAAAACAAAAGCACTGCACACTTGTCGTTTAACAGCAGGGCTCTTCAACTAATGCTTTTCCGCTTCCAGAAACACTTTCAGATAAATTCCTCTTTCAACTGAGCAGATGCATCCTGCAGAAATCACTTATCTATCATTCTTAAATGGTTATCCCAATCTCACATCGAGCAGTTGGCATCCTCTTGTTAAACAGCCACGCAGCTCTTTTCCCCTCCTCTTTCGCCCCCCGTGGACCAGCGAGCACAGCAACAAATGTCTTAATGGCTGCATTTTTTCACTTCTCCCCTCCACAACGTCATGAATTTTAAATTGCTCCTGTTTAATTTACTGCTGCAGAATGCCTGGTTTTTTGCAGAAAACGCTGAGGGCGAGCAGCCTCCCTCTGTGGAAGGGGGAAAAGAGGGAGCGCTTGATTTCGCTTTATCACTCGCCACATGCAAAAAAAAAACATCTCCACTACTCAACAGGTAATCAGAAATGCTAAGAAAACCCGAGGCAAGTGGGAACATCTCCGATATAAAGTCACCTTGGGACCTCCATCTGTTGGAGCATATGCTCTGTGTGCACCTGACTGCATGGAAAACAGGCCTGGATGCTGCTGCTTTGTTATTCTTTGACTTCTTCATTCTGTCTTTTGCCCACACCACACCTGCTCTCTAGCCTCCTCTGATACATCTTAGACTCTGGTCTTGTCACAGCTGTCTTTTTTCTTTTAATGGAGTGTTATGAGATCTCTGCACTTATGAAATGATGAAAAGATGTGGATACGATCTGTCAGATGCATGCTGGTCATGTCCTGTACTCCCTTAGTCCATCCGATGTATTTCCTCTGATTGTCTGCTGTATGTCCGTTTGTCTTTTGTCTAACAAACAGTCAAATCAAGAGCATAAAAAAGACGATCTGTGCAAGCAAGAAAACAGTTACTCGAAAAAGTGATTAAAGGCCCAGTGTGTAGGATTTAGGGGGCTTTATTGGCAGAAAAATTATGTATAATATAATACATTTATTTTCTTTTGTGTACTATCACCTGGAGCTAAGAATCATGTTTTTTGTTAGCTTAGAATAATCTTTTTATAACTTCATAGAGAGCGGGCCTCGTCCACTCTGATCGACATGTTGCACTGCTATGTTTCTGCGCCAGCCTTTGTTATTCCCACTCCCTACATGATGAAATTTTTTTTTGGAAAATTTAATGAAATTGATTAAATAAATTAATGGATAATATATTATAATATTAAATTATTTTATATTTATATATATATATATATATATATATATATATATATATATATATATATATTTTTTTTTATAAATTATTATTTATTATATTACAATAATAAATTGATGAAATTAAAAATTAAAAATATTAAATGAAAATTTAGAGAAGCACAGTGTATTTTGGCATTTAACTGCATTATTCTGTGTGGGTTATTTTTTTACCGGTGAGAATCTCGGGCCAGTTGGGGGCCCCCGAGGGCCGACAAACTATGCACAAAATAGCAAAGTTTGCAATGACAGTGGAAATACTCTCTAAGGGGGCCCCATCTGATACCACTCACTCAAGCGTCGCCCATGCAATTAATTTAAAAACCTACATTTGTTAATGGAAGCCACTGAAGGAAAATTAAGAGTGGTTACCTGTCTGGGAGTGAAAAAAAAGAAAGAGGCAAAAAGGAGAGAGGAAAATAAAGCAAGACAGCAGTAAGTGGAGCAGATAATGATGATTAAATATAATAGTAAATAATAATTCTATGGTGGAGAGACACTTGAATAACATGACGGTAGCAGCAGTGCATGATGACGTTTGTTCTTTGACATTTAACATTAGCTTGTTAACTTAGCTAGCAGAGCAGCCAGCTGTGTGCCGCTCTGTCAGCCGGAGTCGCGTGCGCGCTGCCAGGCGGAGTGGGGACACCGACGGGCAACTTGTTAGCTTCGTTAGCAGGCTGAAAGAACGTGAATAAGCTAAAGGCAGTAGTACACTTCAGCTGTGTACCAATTCAGGGTCTGCATCCTTCGAAGGACGCAGCCTACGTGGTCTACAGAGGTGCCTCCGAAGGAGTCGCCTCCTGTACTAAAACAAAGAAAAGAAAGACATGATGGAGCCAGAACTGTTGCTGTTATTTGTTTTTTTTTATTTTGCTGGAGGAGGAGGGGGGGAAGTGCCAATGTCGGTGTGTCGGTAGTGTTGCCAACTCCTCTGTAAGGGAAGTCGCTATTGGTTCTCCCAAAAGTCGCTAGAGGTCGCTAGATGATGTCATCAACTAATTTGTATAATATGAAATTCTGCAGGAGGCAAAACTAATAGAAAATGCTGACCAGGTAGTTTACAAACAAACTGTTTATGTATTTACAAGCTTGTTGTTGTTGCCATATAACTATAATGTTAGCTTTTTTTTTTTAGAGACCTGAACGCAGAGCAAAACAACAACTTGTGGTCTTGTAGCTTATATTTAGCCAGAGGAGGAAGGGGACAAGAAACTGACTGAGCGTGTGAGTGAGACTGACTGAGACAGAGTGAACTATGTGAGGGATTTTGGGGGTGTGAAACTAAAAAAGAGTGAATATTTAAACAAAAACATAATGTCTCTGCTGTAACTGTACAAAATCATCATCTGTGAGTGGTCGTAAGCTGCACACGCGTGATTCATCTGCAGGGCCGGCAGCTCTCAGAGCGGTTCGCTGCAGGTCGGCACTGCGGGGCTGCTGTTCAGACTGGCTGCATGAGTGCTATGAGAGTGATGAGGAGGAGGAGACGGCACACGCCCTCGCTGTACTCGGCTCTCGTGAGCTTGGTTGTAATGTGAAGTGCGGAGCAGGATGTGTGTGTGTGATGCTGAAGCTTTGTCAATACAAGTCGCAAGATTTGCTTTGTCAACACAATCATTCCCTAGTCTTTTTTCAGACTAGAAAAAAGTCGCTAGATTTGTCAGTGGTCGCTTTTGACAAGTTGCCAAGGGGGTTTGGAAAGTCGCTGGATATAGCGACAAAGTCGCCAAGTTGGCAACACTGGGTGTCGGCATCCGAGATGGCTGTACATTTCCATAGCTAGTATGCAAGGTGGCTACATTTTAGCATTACTCAACGTCACACATTACAAAAGAAATTATGAGGTTTTAATGTCCCTCTAAGTTTCATACCTGGCGTTTGATTTTCGAATGAGTAAAAACCCACATTAAAAATGAAGTCAGCGCTCTGATCTCCGCTCTGTGCTGCCATGATGACAATTATTTTTGAAGATCGAGGGCGCGCAAGGAATCTTGGGAAATTGAAGGCCGTGAAGGACAATAGCGATGTTTCCTCCAAAAGAGGGAAAAGAAGGCCACATTTGTGGGCTGCATTTGAAGGAGCCTTTGAATAGGGACAGCCTTCGCGCAGCAATTTTTTAAACCAGTCACCTTGGTCTTCTTGGGCAATGTTACTGAGCTCCACACTCCACTTCTGGAATAACATTTTACCTTTTACCTTTTACGTTTTATAAGACATCAGTAATGATTTTGAGGGGGAAAAACAGCTAACTTAGACTAGCTTTTTCTGCACTGTTAGCCAACTGATTAAAGCTGTGGCCAAGCTAATTTTTAAGCTTTGAATGCTGTGAAATTTAGATGCAAAGAAATTTTAACACTTGTAACTCCACTCTAAATTACTAAATTGTATTGGCATATGTAACTGTGCTATGAGCAGTTGGGTGTGTATTTTATGGTATTTTCCATATCTGTGGTGATTTTACAATACTGAACATTGTATATTTCCATTTGGCCTATGCTGTTGAATGTAAAAGCCTAACTTGCCATAATGCTGGCTGCAGCACGAAAATTTTATCCTCTGTATTTGAACTACATTAAATTACATTGTCTCGAATTATACGAAATAATAATATAATATAATATGAACACTGACAGCTACAGCCAAGGGGAGCATTCAAAGGTTGAGTTTGAGGAATTCTAATTCTTTTATGTACAACCATTTTAAATTGACTTCATCGACATGTTACTAATATAAGTTTCATACACTATATCACTTTTATATCTTTCTTCAGTTTCTGACACCAGCAAAAGAGAAGGACAACGTGCCCCCTCCAAGTAATAATGGTCAATTTAAGTTTAGTATTCCACTTTTAATTGATTATAATGTATATGCATTGCACTGTAAAGCTGGGTATACACCAGGCCGCCAGTCAGGGCTCAACCTTTGTCAGATTGTTAATAACACAATGGTGATGGTGTGGTGTGTGGTGTGAATTTTTGCCAAGGGCCTAAACAGACTGTAGTATAAAGTATACAGTGGCTGTGTCCTCGCTGCAGCAACTGCAGGTTCAAGTCCAACCTGCGGTCATTTACTGCATGTCATCCCCTCTTTCTCCCCCTTTCATGCTTAAACTCTCAAAAAAGCCAAAAAAAAATGTATCTAAAACCCCTGCAACCAATCTCTGGATCTTAAGTTATCAGAGAAAAAAGGGGAGCACACATCAGCAGGTGCTGGGCTGGTGGCCCATGTCAGCAATGCCAAACAGCATAGGAAAGACAGTCATTTGTAACATGAAATAGCACTATTTCGTTTTTTTTCTTATGTTATTGCCTGGTCCATTTGTTTTGGAGAGTAGAACACATTTCAGCACCTAGTAAAAACCTCCTTAATCCTTTAAAACCTGGACTGACATCAGTTATCCTGTGACATGTTAAGACACCTTTAACAAGTATTTAAATCTTTAAAACCTGAGCAAATTGGTTCATTTATCTAGAAAACATGGTATAAACTTGGAAAGAAAGAAATGTCCCACAAATTCCAAGGGATTAGTAGATTTAAAAAAATATTTTTTTAAAAGCTAGGAAAATATGTCCATAGAGCTATGTTTATATTTGTCATATCTTTATATGTTAAATTATTTTTAATTTAATTCATGTCTCCTTCTGCTTTCTTTCTTTTGTTTTTTGGGGTTTTTTTTGGGTTTTTTTAAGATTATTTTTTGGGGCTTTTATTGCCTTTAATTGACACGACAGTGTGAGCATGAGAGGGGGAGAGAGAGAGAGGGGGAGATATGCAGCAAAGGGCTGTGGCCGGACTTCAACCCCACTTTTGTTTTTTGTTTTTTACTTTCCCTTATTTTTGTTTTGCTTGTTTTGTTGTTAATTTTCAGTTAATTTTCTTTTTAAAAAACTTTTTTTTAAAAAAAAAGCTCATTGCTCATTGCCATCTTCCCATGTTAATGAAATAAATCAACAAAGATTCAAATAGACACGCACATCCCGTAGTGGGTGCTGGATCCAAGATAAACCAAAATATGAAAAAAAAGAATGTCAATCTGAGGAAGAGCATTTTTTAGCTCGAAACATCACTTATTTTCGCAGAATAAAATCCTTTAAGGGGAGCTCCCTGGTGTGCGAACCACTATTTCTTTTCATATTTTGTCACAATGAAATAAATCAAACCAATTTACCCAGGTTTCAAAGGGTTAAGGTCTGTATCAGAAAACAGGTGAGTGCATATTAAGTGATCAGAGAAAAAGGTGTGCACACATTAGCAGCTGCTGGGCTAGCAGCCCATCTGTGACGTGCCAAACTGTGTTGTAGAAACAGTGATTTGTAACGTGAAACGATTTTATTCAGTGTTTTTACTGTTTTAAATCATTTGGTCTGTTTGTTTTGAAGAGGTAGAGACCTCTGCTAATAATTCGACTCCCAGTAAAACCTTCTGAACAATCAACACCAAGGGAATCCTAACATGGAGACATTTCAGCTGCAATCTGCAATTGTCACCACTAGATGTCACTAAATTCCACTAAATCCTACACATTGTAACTTTAAGCTCTACTAAATAAAAAGTATTACCAGATATCCTAAATGACTCTGTTATACCAATGCTTAGATGCTGCACATGTAATACTCTTGCACAAGCATGCATGGCAAGAATTTCCCTACCTACTGTAATTTAAGCTTATTTATTACAACTATTACTGCAACATGTTGAAGTGTTAACAATGTATTTTTTTCTGTTGGACAAAAATAGCTACTGCAGACAAGAACTAGACTAGAGATAAAATCCCTCTGCCTGTACACTTTTTTTAATGGGTTACACGTCTGTATTTGGTTCAATTTGCTCAATTTAAAGCAAACTACGGTGTGAATACTGTAAAAAAAAATGTATTATTATTTGGGTTTTTTTTAAAAGTGAATGTTTGGGCTACCTTAAATTTTCAGTTTTAATGAATTTGAGAAGATGTGTTGAATCATAAAAAATTACCTCAATTTGTCATTTCAATTCAGTCAGCTTAATATTTTCAGTCAGCCTGGACATTAACTTCTTTTAAGTTCAAGCAACTAGTTTACTTTTACACTAAAATTACAGTATTATGATTCTCAAGTGGCTTGTTAATTAGATAGTGTGCCACCACAGCACATCTGCACACCCTCTAGGACCTGGAACACACTGCAGGTGTGAGAAGCACATGACGCCAACCTCGCCAAATTGTAGCGTCTTACACGCTTGTGGTGTTCACACTGACATTGTCGTTGCTGCAATGCTTTCACAGAGCTACCTGCTGGTATAAGAACTGTATTTCCAAAATTATAAGCACATATTCCACTCATTTATGATGTCAGGAAACCTGCATTGTTAACAACATGGTCCTGCAAATTTTTTCACAATAAAATGCCTTGTGTCATCAACTGATGGGATTCTGTCAACAGAAACTTTGTCTGAGGACTTTCATTTTAAAATGGAAACAGGAAAATTTGAGTAAACAATCTGCTTTTCTATTTGCTCACACAGTGTGTTCCAGCCATCCAACCTGTTTGTTGTTCTGTTTCTTTATGGTGCAGCTGACCTTTCCTGGTATTCAAAGCAGGTGTTAAGAAATCTCTGTTTGCAGTATAAGCTTCAGTCCAGACCTCATTTTCTAATGTTAGGCTTTCCAAGCGTGAGTTACTGATGACATTATGCACATGAACATGTCCCTATCCTGTATTTCATTCACACTCCATTTGGACCACGGCTGAGTTCTCTCTGACGACGACTGTAAGCCACATTTCTGTCAGGGTTTATTTGGTAGCACTCGACTTTGAATGTCAATGTTTTTCATCTCGCCAAAACTCCCAAACAAGCACATCACACTAAACTGCTCTTTACATGCTTGATGTGGACCAGCAGCGAGCATTTGGTCTCAGACATTTTCACTGAGTGAGCCGTCAGCAAATGGAACATGACAGGCAAGCTGGAAGTTGGTGTGTATATACAAATCTGTGTCTGATTTCAAGGGCTAGCTCCTTCAAAGTCTGGATTTCAAGGCAGAGTGTGAGACCCAGTGGTCAGCGTTCCAGTTTACTGCCCGTCAGTTGTGTAGTTCTGGTCTGTGTGTGGCTCAGGGTGATTTCACTACCTCATGAGAGAAAATATGCAGATTCAGTCCTCCAGCCTTCAGACTTCTGTACCCACATCCAGAGGGCACCTCCTTCAAAGGCCACCTCTTACATCATGCATCAAGTCTCCTATGCAGAGCAGGGTGTTAACTGTAGGCTGCAGAGCCTCACAGAAGTGCTGAACATGTATGCATCAAGAAAAATAGTGCTGCCAATCAAACTTGCTGCCAATTTGTCCCAGTGGCCATATGCAGCATTGCAGCAATAAATCCACGAAAAGCATTTTACCTGTAGACTGCCAAAGGGAAAGGTGTTTAAAACTGTTGACAGGACACTTTGATCTGCAAACAAGGTCAGTTATAGGCTTGGGCAGTATCACGGTATTACAGTATTTCAGAGTATTTAGAAATCCATCATAAATAGAGAAGAAGCTTCTCTTTCTGCTAACCCTTTAAAACTTGGATGGATATCAGTTTTCTTGTAAAGTATTCAGTGTTCAAGTATTCTGTTCAAAAACATGGAAAAAAGTCAATTAACAAATGGGTAGGAAAGCCCTGCCAATTGCAAATATATATATATATATATATATATATATATATATATATATATATATATATATATATATATATAGGTGAATGAAAATAAAGAAAATAAGAAAATGATCTAAAAATTAGCTAAAAATAATTAAATAAATAAATATTCAATGAATAGGGAAAAATATCAAGGAGACTATATCTACAATTATTGTAGTTATATGTTTAGAATTAGATTTCAGGATGAAAATGCTTTTATTATTACTACTTGTTATTTTTATTTTATTTTAGCAATTTTTCAGGTCATTTTATGTTTTTGTTTTTTCTTTGTTGCTAATTTCCTTGCAACTGTTTACAAATTTATTGCTAATTTTTGGGCCATTTCTTGTTAAGGTGCTGATTGCCTTTTTCTATGTTTTTGACAAAAAACAAGCCAATTCACTCTGATTTCAAAGAAACTCATTGTATGTAGTGCACAGCATGCACCACCAGAGCTCAGTCTCAGGTCTTTTCTGGTGGAACAGGCAGCTGAGTTGAAAGACCCAGCAACACCTAATGGTTGGAGGGAGAAGTTACAGGACTGTAAACAGCCAGCGGGCAGAGAGAGACTGTGGGGGCATGTTTTTTACATGTAACTTGGTGATTTAAGGGTTTATTTTCACCGAACTAGAGCTGGTGATTGATGGAACAGTGGACTTACTAACTAGATTACCAGCAAGAGTAACACAGACTGTTTAGGTATTTCCATTGTTTTTCTGTCGAGTTTGAATAAAGTGTGTTTTATGATGAGTTAATGAGGCAATTAAGCCTTGTTAGTCTTTCATAACTGATAAGCGTAATAAGCCGAATACGTACGGGTGTTGACACATTTTAGGACAATTCTTGTACTGGTAAAAAGTACATGATCTGTACTAGGTATTGTTTCATTCGAATATTTGTCTCAACCCCAGTGACAAACATTCAATCAAGATTCAATAATGTAACATAGACCTAACCATGTGATCAACTATCAAACAATGTAAGAAACCATCACTGCCGTCCTCTCAAAGCATAGCAAAAACCATTCAGCTATCACAGCGTGATCATTCATTTAATTATACTTGACAATAAACAGTGGACTCATTCTAAAGACAGCATTTTTATACGAGGATTCTCTTGAACAAACACGTCCCCAGGGACACAAGCAAACCAGCTTATGTTGTATTAGTCTCCAACCCTTGATCAAATAAGTCTATTTATACACAAAAATCAAAAATGCAATCTGAAATGCACACATATAGCTGATCTCTCTCACACACAGACTTTTCTCTCTGTCTGTATAGAGACACTTGATACAATAGTAATTGTTTTGTCATGCTGTAGTACACTGTTTGGAAGAGCTGATTGATTTTTCGTTTTCACACTTCTGAGAGCATAACTTGCTTGTCTCCACTTTCGCAGCCTTTCACAGAGGCTGAGTATTAAAAAACCTTCTTCAGCCTTATTGCCAGTTAGGCTGAGAGAGAAACTTTGGAGCCTGCTTACTTATTCCCCCAGTGTTTCTAGAGTTAGGTTTGATGAATGGCGCCTCCGGTGTACCACCTACCTGTGTTCACCCTGCACAACAGGGGAGCATTATCACTCTGTTCCTAGCTGGTCAAACACACACTCAGTTTGTTCCAAACATCATTTCACAAGCCAAACGCACTCTGTTCCATCACATTCTGCTGTGGAGATCAGATAATGGGGCTTTTGTGTGAATGAGGTATTGAAATATCGAAGTGGATGATTACTTATGGATGGACATATGGATATACTGCCCCTCAGTCCTTTAGAAGTTGTGAAGAATCTGTGTTTTGCTATCACCTAATAATAATCAGTGAAGTCATTGAAAAGCCTCCAGTACACAATGAAATAATCACTACATGAGTTATTATACATATGTATGTGACTAATTGTTGCATTAAATCAGTAAACCACTTCAACTTGGTCAGATATACATGAAATTACCACGACTTCTTGAAAACACATAAAGTGGTGCTGGCATGTATTGTGTTGAAATGTCAATACCACAAAGAACAGTGCCAATCGAAAGTCAAGTAGGATCCTTTATTATGGTGGACCAGCCCATTCTCATTTCACAGTCATCCAAAATTTGATTCGGGTATAAGACTCCGATGCCAAAAACCAGTGTTTGTGGCAGTATGATAGGCCTCCGAATGGCATCAGTTTGTGGCCAGATTTTGTGCTGTTATTAAAAGCCGGATGGTACCTGGTGTGGCAGTATGATTCGAGGACAGGCAGTGTCAGTTGATGCTGCAGCCAGACAAAATGTGTTGTGGCTGCATGGTAAACCTCACCATGTGCTTCTGTTGCCTAAAGCTAACTACCTGTGCCTTTGTAACCTTACCCGAACATAAGCTTTTGTTTCTCGGCGTTGGTTGCAGTATCCTGGAATGTCTTCAGCGGACGCAGAAAGACACCTAGAGCATAAAATGTAGAAGTGAAAGTCCACTGACAAAGTGGCAATATGTGATGGCTTGGGATGAGAGTGTGTTGGGTGAGGCACACTTTGTCTACTTCACTTTAGAATGTTGGCTTGTGAGCTGTCATGAAATAGCATCTGACCTGCTTTGCAAACACAAAACATGCTTCTTTTATTAAAGATTAGAGTTACTCGTGTTTGCCTGTAGCACTGTTCCTATCACATACTGATCTTATATGAGGTACAACCAAGCAAATCCTTCAGCTTCTAGTGCCCTACTCGTCCACCCGACACTAAAGTCAGTAACCGTTCTGTAACTGTGTCTTAACCTGCTTTAAGCAACATTCACAGAAACAGAAGAAACCATCCATGCTGTGTATTCCATACCAATGCCAAACACAGCTGTGGCACCTTTTAACACTATGAATTAGCAAAAGCCACATTTTCACTTTAATTTGTCCAGCAGACAGAGGACCCCTGTGCCGACTGTATGCCAAAGGGGTCCTCAGATCATAAAAGACAGGGTGAAATATGATGAGTCTGTAACTAAAAAATTCATTGGTATAGATGCATAATTTAGTTTTGGGGTGTGCCGATGGATCTTTAAAGTCCTGAATTACTCGTTATTTCTGTGAAGGAGTTGGACTTGTCCCTGTTGAATAGGAGAGATGAAAACTAATGAAAATGAGGGGACATAAAACACTCACACTGACATGTGCAATCTGAAGGTAGGTAGGTGGATGATATAACACATCTGTTTTTTTAAAATTGCAAAATTTAGCTTGGTTTCATGTCTCTTGTCTCCTGTTGGATGCCTTATGCCATTTTAACACATATGCTTATTGTTGTGCAGCTGCCCGTCAGCCGAGCCGGTTCACACCAGAGCCAGGTCAGCAAGCGGTCCTGCTCTGTTCCAATCATACATAGAGCTTTATCTGTGTGTGCTTGTGTGCTCGTGTGTGTGTGTGTGTGTGTGTTTGTGCATCTCTCCCACCCTCTGTTTAGAAACGAGTGACAATTATATGGAAACCTGGAAGGAATATTTTATCATTTCTCATAGCCAGATCATGTCATATGTCAGAAATCCTTTATATAATTCATACCAGATTATCAGATTGTTTTAGGCAGATTTTCTTTTTTTAGTTTCCAAATGCCAAAATGGGATTTTGAGCCAGCTGCAAAGCCAGAAGTTATGAAATACTGTCGGTATGGCAGTGCTTAAAGCATAAAATCCTGCCAGCAAAAGCCACCTTTGGCATGTGCATGATGCATCACTAAACGGCATCAGTTGAAAACAAGGCTAAACAGAACTGGTCTCAATGTTATTTTACGCAGGTGAACAGCCAGACAACACCTGCTGTGTCGGCATGGTACGCCGTCTGCATCAGGTTAAAACACTGCCGGTAACAATGTAACAACCTTCTGTGTGAATGTGATGTTTCAACAACTTACCATGTGCCTCTTTTGCCAAATCTTAACCATATGTGCCCTTCTTGCCTAATCCGAACCAGTAACACCACTGGTTCTGTCCAGTCACAGAAAACAGATTGGGAGCTTGCATAGGTGTATGTGTGTTGTATGCATGTCTGTTTGGGACAGACAGACGGACAGACAGACAGACTGGGGACAGTGAGAGAGCACTCTATAAATCTTACCTGGAATGACAGTTTTAATAATACACTTTGTCGTGCACCCTTGGATGTTCTTACATACACTCTGCTGCCATTTTTTTTGTTTATGTACCCAGGGGTTAAATTTCTGTTTGTGAGAGGGGGAAGCCCCAGTTTAGTGAGGTTGCAAGAAGGGGCACAGTTTTCACAGCAAAGATACTCATTTATAAATCCAAAAAAATGGATAATTACAGTGGCAGGCACTCTAGATATACAGTAGATTTTATATATTGTGAAGCAGCAGAGCAGAAATCATTGTTGTGAGTTTGAATGAATACACAGCTCGTCCTCCAGACTCCCTGGGTGTTTGTGTGTGTATGTGTCCCCAGTGAAGCGAGTGTTATCAGCAGCTCTGCTGAGCCTCAGCAGGCTGATTATGTCTATTCTAAACAAAGCCCGCAATTCTTTCTGCTGTCCTACAAAAAGCCACCAGATAACAATACTCTAACTCTCAATGCAATACTCTAACACTACTGTCACTGTGAAACCACGCATAAAGTAGAAAGATACAATTCTGCATCTATCTATCTATCTATAAATGCCACACTTCTGTTTTTGCTTGTGTTTTTCACAGTTTTAGTGCTGTTTCAACAGTATATCTGTTCACAAAACCAGTAAACCTACAAAATTAACTTTGTGTTCATGTATAAGAAAAATTGTGCTTTGGTGTGGTTGATTGTCATTATAATATTGATTTATTGTAACAGCACAGTTTCATAAATCAAATTACAGGGATACTTTGCAGATTTTCAGCTACCTTTGTGTCAAAACAATGCGGGCAGTATGTGTAGATGAAGTGTGTTAAACTCTCCTCTATCTACTGATGCAAAAAAATGTCATCAGACCGAGTTTTGCGGTCTCTCCTGGGCTGTCGTCTGAACTGGAGGCCGTACTTCTGCATTTTTGCATTGCCTGCCAACCATGCTTCCAAACAGCAAAACTAAGTAGTGCTTATTGAATATATCCGAAATATGTTCCTGCCTTGCCTATTTCTTGTCTTAAATGTTCTTAGATACATTTTTTTAGTACTGTGTTAAGTTGTAATAGTTAGTGAACAGGAATTGGGCGCCAAACTGCTTCGTGCAGTTATAACTGAAAAAAATGAGTTCAAATAGTAAAACTAAGCAGTGCTGGCCTGGCCCAGCCATCATGCAAGTTTTCAAACAGGTAGAAACTGTATCAGCTATGTAAACTACAAAAAATCCTGTAGTGGCATCTTGTGTCTGCTGTTCATTGCTGTAGATCATATTGTTGTTTCTCCGTTTTGTGTGTGTATTTGTCTGCCCGTATTCAGCTGGATGGGTCAAGTCAAGTCAAGTCAAGTCAGTTTTATTTATATAGCCCATTATTACAAAACATGGTTTGCCTCAGAGGGCTTTACAGTGTACGACATCCCTCTGCCCTTAGACCCTCATGGGATGGTGTTGGTGTCGATGGTGTCCTAAACAAAGCGTTGTTGTGGTTGCATTTGGTGCGCATTTATGTGCCTTTGCGCATTGGTTTGGGCCATGCTGCTATTTAGTTGTGCTACTTTACGCTGTGTTACGGATCATGCTGTTCAGTTGTTGTTTATTTGTGCCTTTTTCTACCCCTTTACAAAGCGCTGCTGGTCATGCTGTTGTGTTGGTTTGTGTGGATTTACATACAGTGTGCATCTTTACTTAGTATTGATTGTTGGTCGTGCTCAGCTGTTTTTAATCTGTCTTTGCGCCATGGAATTGTGCGCCAGCTTCTAGCAACAAATGCACCTGTTGCTGCTGTTGAGTTTAAGATGTGCATTTGTCATGATACGTTTGTCGCCCCCTCCATCTAAATCCCATGCACTCTATACAGATATGCCCTGGTGCTAGGGTTTACTTTGGTGAATACTTTTTTTTATCAAATGTTCGTTTGCCATTGTTTTACATGTACTAGTTTGCATTACATCACCTACCAGCAGGAGCGATTATTTATCTGGCACAGCACAGTGCATTCAGGTAGTTGTAAGTCATCTACCTCTTGAGCAAAAGGTACAAGGTAGATTTATTGTCATTTTTCTAAAACATGGTTTAAGAAGAAATGAAATGAATGTTGACCCTAAATCCTGCTACATGTTTTTGGCATTGAAGGAGGAGTTGAGGAGTCTCACAGCCTGGGGGAAGAAGCTGCTCTGTAGTCTGGTGGTTCAGCAGTGGATACCTCTGTATCTTTTTCCAGATGGCAGCAGGGTGAACAGACTGTGGCTGTGTCCTTTTTCTCTGTTGTCTCTGGTCATGTAGCACCAATTATTTGTTACAAAGTATTTGTGTCCTTCTACTGTATAGATGGCCTAGTTTTATTAAAGTCTATCTTTCCAGTAATAAAATACTTTGAATTTTGTATAAGCTGAGGCAGAATGTCGATGAATGGAAAATAGAAGAATATTTGTCATTCTATACTAAGAGGTTGACAAATGATACATTCAGGAGATAAAAGATCAGTGATGACAGAGGCTGGGTATTGAAATTAGTGTCACGGAATAAACAGACTTGGACCAGTGAATCCATAACGCGCATTAAAAAAGTCTAATAGAACTAACTGTTTTCACCATTATGACGATGACGGGGTCCTAGTTCTGTACTGTGTTGTAAACACCCAATCAAAGGTTCAGCAGACCATAGCTATAGTTAATGTGAACACAAAATGAGTTTGGTTTAGTTAAAAGGGAGTTTATTTTGTTGAAGGTAATTAAATAAATGAGGCAGATTTTTACCTTGGGAAATGGCTCATTGGCAAAAACAAACTCAGAACAGCCGTGGCTATGTCAAGACATTAATGAAAGCTATTGAATTCAATGACTCAGACATTGTTGGAACAGTCAAAAAGGTTCTTTAACAAACAAAGCAGGGCAAAAAGTTTCTTTTAAAGAACTGAAAGGTAATGACTTAAAGCATATATGCATCAACTTTTTCACAAGGTGTGATGGCCACAGCCACACATGGTAATATTGTCCCAATTCACACACTTTAGACTTATAAGTTTGTTGTTAATGTCAAACATTCATTCATTTCATTTCAGTTGAGTTAACTCTGTTTGGTTGTCATCTTTAGTATACTTATATGACATTGCTCATTTTTAGGCCTAGTGGTTTAGTTCTTGGTTTATAATGTTTCTTGCATTTTGGGGGGTAAAAAGAAACCCAATTTATTTTTTGTCGACAACTCTTTTGTCCTCGTTGCTTTACTGCTTGCTTTCTTACACAAGGCAACACAAGTTGTCAGGATGTTTAAAAGCGATAGCATCTACTGGTACAACATGTTCTGACTCCCAACTCATCAAATATTGAAGCTTGATCTGTAGCCCTTCACATCAAAAGGTAACCTCCTGTGACCCGTTTTCAAAGGAAATGTACACTTTCTGTGAGTTAGATGCATGCAGTCTGTCAACCAAACTTACAGTGCAGGTGAAAAAAACTCTATTTCTTGGTTTACCATCTTTGGTTTAGGCATCAAAAGAACATTATGTTTAGAAAAACAGATTATGGTTTAGGCTTTTCTCACAGACAGTTTTTACGTTTTTCTACGAAAAATGAATGCAACTAAATCCATGCATATCCTATGTATTTTTAAAGGCTGCAATCACATGACCAAGAAAGCGGCCCCATGCAGCAGCAGGGACGATAGTGTGATGGATCAGTCACAAAAATCTGAACTTTCTTCCGACTTTTACTCCTGGAGACGTGCGTTCAGAACAGTATGAAAATTGAATCATTTTAAGATACATCCTCACCATGTTTCTTTTCCTCATCCTAACCATAGTGACTGTCATTGCCTGATTCTAGCCTCCATAACGGTACGTCATTATGTTATGTTACGGATGGAACATCGTTCATTGGGCGCTTATTTGCATATCAGTTTTGTACGATATCATGTGAAACTTTCTATGAGAATACGTTGAGTGGTTTGGCTTAAAATAACTGTTTGCTCATAATGTAATGTAACGCCACATAACATACAACATCAGCAGTGATACTCGTACCAGCACACTACGTAGGTATTTAAGTAAGTCAACTGACTTTTAGTTAAATGCAGGAAACAAACGACAGGCTCGCAGGTGAAAGTCCTGGGTTTGCTCTCACAATGTAGACTTTCTTGCCCTTTTAAAGTATAGTAGTTGCTTAGAGTGTCAGCAAATGCCGCCAACCATGGCATCTCATACTGTCGCTTCAGGGTGCCTCTGTTTGTTGGTGTCTGACTCTGATGGCCACTGGCCATGCCTCTGTATTTGACGAGTTTGGAGTGAGGGGGTTGACTGGGATAATGTGGTTTGATGTACGACGAATTCACACTGTCTAGTTTTAAGCTGATTCAGTAGATTGGGGATAGATTGATGCGTCCCTTGATCTCTATAGAAAAAAAATATGCAAATAACTTAATTTTGTGTCAACGAAGTGTGAATTAATGTATACACGCTATATATAAAATACTTTTGCTACATATATATGTGTGTGTATACATGTGTCATTCTTCTAGGTATTCTGTACAAGTGAGTTGGCTGCATTGCAGTGTTGATTAATTTACTTCTGCTGAAACAATCTAAATGTAAATAGGACCTCTCTATCTGTGTCTCCCAGACTATAATGAGAAGAGAATTTAAATGACCTGGTTGCTTTTCATCCATTCTGACGCTAAGTTTAAATTTACAGAGAAACAACTTCTGTGTAAACAAAAAGAAATGATGTATAGGAAAGAGGGGGGAAAACTCACATGCTATGCTGGAGACTTATACAATTTAAATATTATGTCAGGATGGTTGTACATAGTAAGTGTTTGGCAATGGTTTGAACAGAGTGAAGGTCAGCTGTTTCAGAAACATGGACTGCTAGGACATTTGCTGATTTTTCTCAGATCATGAAGCTTTTCCATTGTTGAGTCTCCATTAAACTTTTTTCTTGCACATAGCACTGTAATGTATTGAAAGTATTTTACTTATTAACAATGTTTTGCCAAGAAATCTGTCCAGCAGATTCTGTAAAATAATAGATACATTACTGAAGGAAGACAATCAAAAATCAGTAACAAAAAGACATAAAATGACTATGAAGAGACACAAAACAACCAAAAATACATTTCATCTTTAAGATTCCCAGATGACAATAAAAAGACAAATCAGCTTAAGCTCCACATAGTCTGATTCTTGGTCATTTGTAGGGGTGGGGCCCTTTGCCTATCTGTGCTCAGGGGCCCATTGTCTCATAGTCTGCACATGTGTAAAACTGGTTATACATTAAAAATATGGTCAAGTTACAGTCAAATCAGCTGCTCAAATATCATACTGAGTCTGGATGAAATGGAAAGTAAAAGCCACATGCTTCTGCTCTGTGGAATCAGTATTACTTTTCTTAAGCTTAATTATGAAATTCTTATGTTTCAATTGCATTTTGAGAGGCATGTCAACACAGGATGGCCCAGGGGCCGCTTAAGACGAAGTAATGTGGTTCCACTGGGCTGAGTGCCATGCAGCATATCTCTTGCTAGCTTGGTACTACGGTCTGTGGTCCAAATTCCACTGTCATAGTACAAATACAAATAACATTATATGTGTATATATATATATATATATATATATATATGTGTGCGTGTGTGTGTGTTTTACATTCTTTCTTTTCTTCTCTGTTTTTTTCCCTAAATTTCACGTATTCTCTTGTTTTTTACACCTTGACACTTCATTCCATGTTTTTGAAAGAAATCAAGCCAATTTGTTTAGGTTTAAAAGGGTTAAATCACAAAAACTACAGAACATTTACAAAGCTAGTAAAAAGCTGGTGAGCATAGTGGAGCATTTAGCAATTAGGGAGACAGAACATTTTTTCTGGAAATGGTGGAGGATGGAATCCTAGGTACAGTAAGAGTGAGTTCTGGGTGGGCCTCCATGCATCAAGTTCCAACAGATATGAATCCTAATGAATGCTAATGTTGATGTGTGTCTGCTGCATGAATATATAAGCAAAACTTATATATATACAAAAAAAATACAAAAAAAAAAGTTAGACACAGCAATGCCGCTGGCTCCCAAGAGGACCAAAATAATCAAAGTATTTAGTTTTGTAAAAGTATGTTAAAAAATGGACGATGGTAACATGACAGCTGTTACCAGCATAAAAAAGTCAAATAAAAGCGTTTGATCTACTATCTGTATTGTTGTGGGAGTCGCTTTTCTACATTTTTCCATTGAGTCAGAACCTGAATATCTTTCTGATATCAGTCCAAAATAAAGTTACCATAAAATTTACTCTGCCAGTATAAGGTATTATGAAAAATATGCATTGGTCTGGACAAACATATAGTCATTTCTCCAGTGCTTCAAGGGTATATTTAATCTTCTGCTGTAGTTGTTGACTGTTGGACCCAGATTATCCTCATTCAACACTGTCTGAGGACATGTCAGTCCACACTTTCAGTAAGGAACATGTGGAGGGTGTGATGGAGTCAGTGAGCAGCAGGGGACACACTGAGTGCTAGGTGAACCTCATTTGATTTACTTTCAGTTTCAGTAGTCACCTGACACAAGACACCCGACCTCTTTCCCTCTCTCCTGTTCCCTCCTCAACTCCTGTTTCTCTTTTTGTCTTCTCGATCATGCTCCTTCACCAGCCCTCCAAGTGTGTGTGTGTGTGTGTGTGTGTGTGTGTGTGTGTGTGTGTGTGTGTCATGGCCATACACACACACTTTAGGTGAAAAAATGGGTCCCCAAATCAAAGCTAATTCGGCATGAGTTGAACTGGTTGTCTTTGTTGTTTGTCTGTTCCAAAGCTGCTTATGTTAAGAGTTCCATTTTGAAATTGGCTATAAAAAGCGCCTTCCACTTATCAAGTCCTTTAAAAATAGTGTCACCTTTCTTGTCCCAGAACTACGAGGTTCTCTTTAGAGGTTTAGAGGCCGAAATCGATCTGTGAGCTCTTCCTGACGAAATCCTTGATCCTGAGTCTCAGCTGAGAGAACATATTTTAAATGCTTACCTGTTGAGTCGCAACATTGTGTTGTTAATGCCACTGAAAGAAGCCGTGCAATGACAGTGGCACTAACTATTTGCATCGGATTTGGTATTTTGGACACGGGACACTACATGCATTTAATTAGTGATGTCGAAAATCTCTGCAAGACGTTTTTTTTTTTTTTTTTAATTTGCAAGGTTGCTCTTGGTTTCACTGAACTAATGAATGTGTTTGTAATGTTATCAAGATCATCATTTGCCCACCCAGGCTCTAAAATAAGCCTTTTATAAAACACCCCAAGTGGCCCACATTTCAATAGTAGCTCACCATATAAAATGTGGATTTATTCCAAACCATACCATTACATCACCACTTTGGATTATGCTTTTTCACTTCTAGTATATTACAGCTAATTAATCAGTGATTAATTATTAATTTTGATTTGACCACAAATTAAAGTGATGTGTTTGGGACAGAGTCAGACCTGAATGCAGTTCTTTAGTTTGATGTTTAATTGTGCTGCATCATGTTTAAAGTTAAAGAGCTGCAGGTAGTTTTTTAATATAACAGTTTTTATGTAAAAGGAACACAGCATATTAATGAACATCAGTATAACATACAAATGTAAATATTCCATTAGGAGCACTGCTAAGTTACATCCACAGACTCTTAGCAAGTAACAGAAAAAAGAAATATCAAGAAAGAAAGAAAAAGAAAGAAATAGAGAAAAAAAAATACTACAATTCATACAGAGGTTGGATGTTGGATGAAGTATTGACTTTTTCTGACTACAGTTAAGTATAAATTTGTAAAAATTGTACTGCTTTATAAAAATTGCATGGTTGCAATAAGATTTATGAGAAAACCACATTTTAATAACACTTAACAAAAGCTATAACAGTCAACAGTGATATAGCCTATTTTTAATATTATTTTATTCTAGTTTTAAACATTTTAATACATTTGAAAGTAAGGCAATAGAGGGACAGTGCAGTGCTTTAGATTGATTGTACCTACAGCAGTCGAGCAGCAGCTGCTGCTGGGGTGCGGAAACTCCACTTGAACAAACCGCACGCAGAAGTGGAGTAATTCTGGAACTAGTAGTGATAATAATGGCAATTTGTTAAGTGTAATTGTTAACATGATTTATATTTATTTAGTGTATGTAGTGTAGTATTTGGGACAGTGGTATGCTATACATGTATAGCCACGTATCAGGGATTTCTGGGAGGTGATCGTCCATGATGTCAAAGACAAATTGTAGATTCAAAACTGCATGATACGCTCAACTTTTGAAAAGTTATGAAATGCAATAACACCTCTTGTAGCACTGTTTTTATGATAGTTTTTAATTTAACATTATACCATACTACTATATTATATTATGACATTTTCATTATTTTTTAAACGACATAGTAAACTATAACTATTTTTATCATTTTATTAAATGGCATGCTATAGTATGACACTTTTATAATTTTATTAAATGACATCCTATACTATGGCATTTTCATGATTTTTTTAATGACGTCCTATATTATGACAATTTTATGATTTTTAATTACATGCAGTACTACTACATTTGTAACAGCACACAATACTATTATGTTTTCAGAATTTGTTAATGACATACCACACTGTTATATTGTTACCATTTGTAATGACAGACAGTCCTATGATTTTTTAATCACATAATCACTTCTGTGATAAAAATAATTTTAATATTTGGTTGATATCCCTTACCTTTAATGAGGTCTTTACAGTGTACTTAACAAACCTCTGTCTGCATATGCATCCAAAACTTTTAAAAATGCTTTTATTTCAATTCACATGTGCAGTGACCCAGTTTCCCACATGGATCATTGAAGTTGTCAAACCCCATTGTCGTTTTCATTTTTTAACACATCTGCCTGTTACTGCTGCTGTTGTTTTTAAAGGCGCTGATGAGAGGCCTCCCCCTCCGCTGACTGGGGACGTTTGACACTGGTTTGCTGATAAATTGCAGCTGCTTTTTGCTCCTCTCTCTGTTGGAAGAGACTATGAATTCACTTCATTAAAATTCCACCCAGGAAGATGACACCTTTTATTTAAGGTCTCCCATTCTCTCCCTCCCTCTCTCGTTGTCTTGCTCCCTCTCTCTGCCCTTTTTCTTTTTTTACACAGGGGAGATTGATTTGAATTTTAATTTGCCAGCACAATGTCACAGCGTCTGTTTGTGAAATGAGGTCAAGGAGCTCAAGTTGTTTTACAGGATCAATACGAGGGGATGTAATGTGATAAAGGAAAAATGCCTCGCCAATACTCGGAGGCCTTCAAATGCAGTCTTCCTGCAGAAATATTAGCAAAGATATCACGCTGATGTAACCAAGGTCTTTTCATTATTCGCCTTTTCTGTCAATGGAAAGCCTCCTATCAACCATATTTTATTCAGAGACTATAAGAGGGCAGCCTGTTTGAATGACTGCACTACAGTCAGACAAAGGGTACCTCCTTCATATCCAGCTGTGGAGGCTCAACCTGTGGGATGTGTCTGTTGTGGGAGTTGTTGATTGAAACAGGCAAGCTCAGCTAGGCTTCAGAGAGCATCCGGCGGATTCACTTATTACTGACTTCATGAGGCTTTCAAGTCCCCGTTAACCTGTGACAATTCTAATTCCATTGTGATAATCCATGTTCAATTCTTGATGGCTTTGTCTCTCATCAAATCTAATCCCAGCGTACTCTTTTCCCACCGCACCCAAACTATAAAGCTGATGACAGGTTGCATTTACAAGGCACTCCACATTATGCACTTCTGTCAAGTAGGACTACATGTTTTATTGTTTCTATTAAAAACACAAATTAGCATTATGCTTGGGCAGTAAGATATATTTCATACCTTCCTGAAATTTCACCACAGTGTACGTTATATGACAAGTGTGCAGCGCTAACCTCCCACCCCAACAGTATGCTACTCACAGCTTTTCTAATATCACACTAATAAATACACAATAGAAACCCGTCATATGTTGAGAAAAGTAATATTCCCACATCTACTTTCCTGAACAGAGAGATGCAACAGTACATCTTTTAAATCCAACTTTCTCTCGGTCACAGAGGACTGATGAGGCTCAATTGCCTTGTTAACTAATCATAAAACACACTTCATTCAAACACGACAGAATCGGCCTAAAACTCATTGTCTTGGTTACTCTTACTAAGAATCTAGTTAGTAAGTCCATTGATACAACACTCGCCAGCTCTGGTTTTGTCAAAATAAATCCTCAAATCACCAAGTTAGATGTAAAAAACATGGCGTTATTCCCCATGGTTTCTCTTTGCCGTTGCCAGTTGTTTACAGTTTTGTAACTTCTCCCTCCACCACTAGGTGTTTCGGTGTCCTTTTTCCAAGTAGAGACCAAAGACTGAGCTCTGGTGGTGCATGCTGAGCACTACATAGGAGCACAGGAGTGTTGTTTTAAAAAAACATGTCCTTGGAGCATACCTTTGTGAGATCCCTATCATATCATTCAGCCGTGATACCACCCAAGCCTAATGAGCATATTTTTTTTTTCAAGTCTGCAAATGCCTATGTTAATTTTTCAATTATGTTTCATAAGAGGAGGAAGGCAATAGACAAAAAAGAAGAAATTACCAAAAATGTACCCTATCTTTTTAAAAAAAAAAAAATATCCTGCAGTTTGCAGACCATTCGCTCGAGTCTCTTATAGTCTGTCCCATTTCTTCTTACAGAGTTCAATGGACTGAACTTTGATCCAAGCCATTTCAAGGCTCTCCAATCCTGGCTGATTTGAGAGTGATAATACAGGCAGCAGATAAAGAGGTATGTTGCCTAGCATTGATTGCAAGGACATTGATAGAGATTAATGACAATAGTTTGATAAGAAGCTGTTGAATGTACATGTATGGATGTTCTTGCCAACTAGGTGTAATAGCCCTTGCAATGGATGAATTTAACCCTTAAATAGATCTAAAATAAAAACCATGAAGGCTAGAACATTTATTCTTTCTGCTGCAGAAAGCTAAGGCTTCTGTCTTCCCTGTCAGTATGTAATTACTTTATCTTATCTTACTTTTAGTTCAGTGCACATGTAGTTTTTGCTGTAATTACGCCATAATTTCCCTGGTTGTTGTTTGTAGAATATAGATTTTAAATAAAAACCATAACAGCGAGAAAATTCATCTCTTGCAGCAGCAGAAAGCTAAGGTTTACGTTCCTCATGTCATCATCCTGTATACTCCTAATAATGTCATAATGCTACATCACCTGCAGGGCAAAATATTTTGTTGATGTTGTTTGTTATTGTGCTGTTGTTAATATCAAAACAGCACATAAACACACAAATGTATGAGCATTACATCAAAAGCAGAGCACACCAGACTGCCTGCTAGGGATTAAATACTCATCAGCAGCACAATAATTTCTTTTCACAATTAAGACATTAAATTTGAGGATTATATATAAACAAACAAGCAAACATCAATAAAAACCTAATTTTACGTACGATCCCCAATGTTGAAGTTACTAAAAATTAGAAATGCAGAGCAAAAGGAGCACATCATCAATATTTTAGCGGCCCCCAAAATTTCACAAATCATGTTTTCAGGGGAGCTCATGTCTTATTAAGAGCAGCCAGGCTCCCCCATGGCTCCCCTATGGTTCGTATCCTGCTCAGCACTACTCTCTATTTATTCCAGGTGCTGTTTTGATGGGAAAACTTTACTTAGTTGGTGAAATGAAGAAAACTTTTCATTTTCAGCTCTCAGCTGAGATACGTCTCTCAGCTTGGATTGCAATCACCGAGTGATTGTCTCACAAGGTTATGATGTGAATGCTAAGCACCAGCCTATACTTTTCATCATTGTTAACCACGCTGAAGATTGACCTGGACAGAGATAGGCCACAAAATATCCTGGGGGCTGCTGTCTGATCTTCACAAACAATAAACAAGACCCGAAGTCCTGTTTGAGTCCTGCTGGACCCGAGAGGCTGCAGTCTTCATTGGCACACCCCACAATACACAAGTGTTGTGCTCAATGAACAACAAACTGAGGATTTTGCTATTCTTAAAATGGTACCAGGGCATTTAAAAATGTAACGAGTGTGCTGAAGCTGTCACCACATGAAAGGCTGTGGGGTCAAAACAATCAAAAGTTTCACTTGGGAGCAAAACTGTGCTCAGAAACTTCCAAGGCAATCTGTCTGTTAGATTATGAAATATTGTGTGTACAAAATTGACAGTTTAACATGCAGGTGGAACAAGTGAAATGCCCAGATGGGAAAGCAGTCATCCTCTCGGTAACATAACTGTGATCAGTAATTTTCCCTTCCGTCTACTTTCTCAATTAAGATATTTCTGGCATAGAATATAAAATTTTGTCAAAATGAAGAGTGGATTTTTTTATGCATCAAGCTATGAGTTTTAATATTAGCTGTGTCTCAGTGCCACGCTATAAACTATTTCTAAGCAGGTTTTGAAAATGTAGTATGTTCCCAATGTATAAACAGCCCTTTCTCATTCCAAAATTGTCAAATATGTCCACTCTGTCTGTGCATTCGGTGTTATTTGGCATCAGAGTCTGCACAGTAGCAATCTCCGCTGTGGTGGAATTCCTGCCGAAAAACACCCATCAGAACAGTAACCAGCAGCGCTATTGATCACATGCACACTGATTGGCTCACATAGCTGTCAATCATGCTTTCAAATCCCGTATTTATTGTGTTGAATTAACACATTAAAAAAAAAATCTTATCAGAAAAAACAACACCTGAACCAACATCAGCATGAAAAGAACTACCTAAAATAACTGAAGCATCTTTGGAAAAAACTTATTTGTCATCTACTTTAGGATTTTAGTTTGGCCCATGCCCAATCTGCTAACATGGAGGCAGTGGGGATTATGACCTGCACTGCAGCCAGCCACCAGGGGGCGATCAAGATATCTTGGTTTCACTTTGGGGAGCTGTCGTGTCATCCATCTTTATATACACTCTATGCCTCACACTAAGCACCTGCATAGATCCCCACATTATGTTCGTATTTAGCTCAAAGCTCTGCTCTAACAGTTTTTCCTTACTGTACTAGAGGCACCACTGTTAGCGTGGCGGACGAAGCATCCATAGGATCTCTCCTGCATTGATACATTCTGTGCCTATGTAAAACAGTGAACAAAGTCACAAAATGTCATTAGGCTACTAGCAAACATTGCCAACAGTGCACTCTAGTAATGCAAGCTTCAGGGTAGTTGTGCTGCATATATGCTCCACCTAACTAATCTCCCTATTGCAAATTTTTGCATTACCATCACATATAGCAAACAATGCCAAACAGAACATCAATTTTGGAGAAAAAGTATTTAATTCTTTTGATACATTATATACTATATCGATGTAGTTGTGTTTCATTTTAATTGGTCAGTAATCCTCCTGTAATTCATCTTTTCAAACCCCCCCCCCAATCCAGTTCCTGGCCACTACTTCAACTGGCCAATCGTTTTTTCCCTCATCATCCACTAATCCAGCCATGCACTGCAGCCATTCATCTCTTAATCTATGTATCCACGTCTCCCCAGTGTTCTTTCTGGTGGCTCTGGTGTCATGAAGAGTTAACAGTATTCCCTTTGAATGCCACTCAGCCCTTCCTTGTGTAAGAGCCACTGAAGATTATTAGGATCCTCATTAAAGATGATGTAAGACCACTGGAAGACCAACCTCTGACTTCCCTATCTCTCTATTTCTCTATCTTGCCTTCAGACACTCACTCAATCACACTTTTACATCCTTCCATCCATTTTATGCTTCCCATAATCTGTTACCAGAATATGCTAATGGCACAGGGACTTTGTTGAATTTTCATTAGGTCTAATGTGACTGTGGTGGCAAGATGATATATTGCAAGTCACCACTGATACGAGATCTTTCCACAAGTCAGAAATTAGTGTCATGCTGAATCGGTTCATGAACACATTTCAATCAAAATTTCAAACTATCACTGTCAGGTTGTGCTGCATTTTAAACAGTGCTAATTGAACTGACTCATAACACAAAATAAGCATTCAGGACAAAGGAAACAGTTAGCTGCTGACCTTGGCAGTCATATCAGGGTCGCCCTGGCTGCTATCCATAGATAGACCTAATCAATCACAGTCAGAATAGGCTCAATCATTTTCTAACTTTTTTGTTTACTCAATATCTATTGCTCATATGACACCTAGAGTCAGTACTAGGATTGTTGATCTCACTCAGCAGCTTTTGTACTTTAGAACCCTAGCTTTCTAGAATCAAATAACCATTGTTCTAGAACCATAACATTCGAGAACCCTCACTTTCTAGAGCCCTAACATTCTAGAACCCTGACATTATAGTGCCCCAACATTCAAGAACCCTCACATTCTAGAACCCTAACATTATCAAATCCGACAATCTAAACCTCCAGCATTCTAAAACTAATGAATATTTATAACTTAACATTGCACAATTCTAGTACAGATTCTAGTACAATTACATTTTAGGACCCTGACATTCTAGAACGTAGAGATTTTAGAACCCTAACATGTCAGGACACTAACATTATAACCCCTCTAATACAAAAACCTGCAATCTAAAACTCCAACATCCTAGAAGTCACAAAAATTCGTAAGTCAATCTTACAGTATTGTACCTTAATATTCCAGAACTATGACATTATACAACCCTAACATACAAGAATACCAACATTCTAGAACCCTAATATTCAGAACACCACCGTTCTAGAACCCTCCTATACTAATACCTTACATTCCAATATCCTGGAATTAACAATAATTAACAAGTTGATATTCCACAATTGGGCCTCTTAGAACTCTCACATTCTATAGGACCAATATTCTAGAACCTTGACATTCCAGAACACCAACAATATAGGAGCTTAAACTTTTTAAACACCAACAATGTAGAACACCAATATACTAGAAACCTGGCATTCTTGAACACCAACATTCTAGAACCCTAACATTCTAGCACAGCAACATTCTAAAGTCTATCAACCTTAAACTTCCAATATCATTCATTACGAATGAACATTCATAACTTACCATTCCACAAATGTACCGTAACATTCTAGAATCAAAACATTGTGAAATACCAACTCTCTCAAGGTCTTACATTCTAAAACACCAACACTCCCTTCTAAAATCCAACAATCTAAAGCTAATTACTAACTTATGATTCACCAACTGTACCTAAACATTCTAGAACTATGACATTCTAGAAACCTAACATTCTATAACATCAAGATTCTAGATCCCTCACATCCCAGGACAAAACATTCTAGAACACCAAAATTCTAGAGTGCAACATTCTGTCATTCTAAAACACCACATTCTAAAACCATCCCCTCTAAAATCTGACAATCTAAAGCTAAATATTTAAACATAGACAGAAAGATTTAACATTACTGACTTAACATTCCACATTTATACCTAAACATAAGAGAATCCAAACAACAAGACAACTTAAGGATTTAAGAACCCTTCTATACTTAATCCTGACAATCTTACAAGAGTTCATAACTTAATGTTACACAATAGTACCTTAACATTCTGGAACTATGACATTCTAGAACCCCTTCAAACTAGGACGCAGTCATTCTGGAATCCCCATCCTATCACAACATGCTAGAACCCTAACATTCTTGAACCAAACATTCTAGACCCTTAACATGTTAAACTCTGACAGTCTAAAACTCCAACATTCAAACACTGATATATCTAACATAACATTCCACAGTTGTACATATTAGTCTGGATACTGCAGCACTATTATTATCTGTTTCTTTATTTTTATTTTTCTTCCTCTGTATGTTTTTTGGTATCTAACTACCTCTGCATACTTTTTAGCTATATAATCCAAGTACCATGTGCCCAGCAGATATAGAGACCTCATGACTGACTACTACAGTAACTTCAGAAGAAGAGTCTCTGCAGGAGAAGTAACATCAGGCTGGCATAAGGTAAAGGTCGGTATTATCACAGGGTGCACCATTTCGGTGAACACCAATCAGGGCGTTCATGGATGACCTTACAGTCACTACTGAATCAGCCCCAGGCTGCCAGTGGATTCTACAGGGGCTTAAGAAGCTGGTGGAGCGGGTGCAGATGTGTTTCAAACCAGCCAAGTCAAGATCCATGGTGCTGAGGAACGGGAAGGTCAAGTTTTGGTTCCACATAGCAGACACAGCCATACTAACCATCTCAGAGAAGCCAGTCAAAAGCTTGGGCAAGGTTTTTGACAGCTCTCTTCGAGACACAACATCCATCCAGATGGCCTGCACTGAGTTAGACAGCTGGCTGAGAGCAGTGGACAAGTCCGGCCTGAAAATTCAAAGCCTGGGTGTACCAGCATGGCATCCTTCCCAGAATCCTGTTTGCCGCTCCTCATATATGCAGTTCCAATCTCAGCAGTTGAGAGGTGCTGGCTGGACCAGGAGGAGGTGAGAGCAGAGGTGAGGAGACCAGGATATGCAGGGCGGTGGGCATGAAGCAGCAGGTTGCTTGGACAAGAAAGGAGAATGCGGTCAAGAAGAAGATGACCCGGGCTGAACTCTGGAAAGCAGTGCTCAGCATATCTGATTTCTTGTCCAGGCAGTGTATGACATGCTTCCAAGCCCAGCAAATGTGCACAGGTGGGGCAAAGCTGATACAACAGCACGCCCCTTGTACTCCAAGCGAGGTACCTTGGAGCACATCCTCAGCTGCTGTGCGAAGGCTCTTGGAGAAGGACAGTACCAATGGAGACACGACCAGGTCCTGAAGGCTATCGCTGAAGCCGTCAGCACAGGAGTGGAGTGGGTGAAGCGGATCCAACCTTCCAAGAAAGTCATTGCCTTCGTCAGAGCTGGGGAGCAGCCAAATCCTGCAAAGAGAACATCGGCAGGCATCCTGACCTCTGCAAGGTACTGGAAGCTCTTGGTGGACCTAGGGCAGCAGCTTAGATTCCACAGCCACATTACAGCCACCACCGTGCGTACAGACATTCTGGTTTCTGAGTTCACCAAGCAGGTGGTGCTGATGGAGCTGACAGTCCCATGGAAAGATCATTTGGAATAGGCTATGGAAATAAAGATCTCAAAATATGCAGGACTGGTCAGTGACTGCAAGCAGGCGGTATAGAATGCAAAGTACCTCCCTATGGAGGTTGGATGCAAGGGATTTGCAGCCTGGTCTTGTAGGCCAGAGCCTACAAACAGTTGGGCATCAAGGGAGAGAGATTGAGGAGAGCCATGCTCAGTACCACCGAAGCTGCAGAAAGAGCCTCTGGATGGCTATGGCTGAAAAGAGGAAAGCCATGTAGTCATAAGTAGCAAGCCACCTGGACACAAGCAGGGGTCTGACCAGCCCCAGCTGGGTCGCCTGGAGGAGGGTTTATAATGTTACAAGACCTGAAATACCCAATGATTCCAGGAGCATCACTGAGGATGTGTCCAGATCGGCATCAGTGGATGTGTGTATTCAACATTTGAGAACTATGACATTGTGGAACCCTGTCATCGTTACATCCTTTAAGATAAAGATTCTAGAAACCTCACATTCTAGAAGACCAACATTCTAGTACATCACATTCTAGAGCCTAGCATTCTAGAGCTCAAAGATTCTAGAGCCCCAACGTTCTAGAACCCCCTATACTAAAATCTGACAGTCTAACCTAATCCTAACTCCAATATCCTAGAACAAACGAACACTCATAACTTAATGTAACGGTTATATTTCTAAGAAAAAAAACAACTAACATTCTAGTAAATTAACAATATAGAACTCTAATATTCTACAACACCAACATTCTAGAACCCTACCATTGTAGAACATACACATTAGAACCCTTCCATTTTACAAAACGACAATCTCAAACCCAAAAATCCTACCTAACAAAGAAATACTTGCTTCCACAATTGTGCTTTAACATTTGAGAACTATGCTATTCTAGAACTGTAACATTCTAGAATGTCAAGATTCTAGAACCCTAACATTCTTGAACACTAACATTGTAGTGGTTGAGTTGTAGTGGTTTTATACTTAAAATATATTATTATTATTATTATTATTATTATTATTATTATTATTATTATTATTATTATTATTGTCACATTGTACAACAACAAACACAGAGCCCCGGCATTCTAAATTCTGACAATCCAATTGTGCAACATCTTGAAATTAAAAAACATTCACATTCCACAATTTTTTTTAATGACTATTACTACTATAAATTCTAGAACCCTAACATTCTAAAACACAAACACTGTAGAACCATCACATTCTAGAGCACCAACATTTTAAAACCCTTGCATTCTAAAATCTGACAGTCTAAAGGTACAACATCCCGGAACTTACAAACACTTCTGACTCAACACCTCACAATTAGGCCTTAACATTCTATAATTATGTCATTCTACAACTCTAACATAATAGAACACTAGCATTTCAGAATCATCACACTCGAGAACCCTAGAATTTGAGAACCCCAACATTCTTTAACCCTTACATTCTAGAACACTAACACTGCAAATTCAAGTGCACTGCAGGAATTGTATGATGCCATCAGCAGCAACATCACCAAACAACCAGATGGAATCCTTATAGTAGCTGATTTTAATCACACAGACCTCAAATCTCTCTTACCTAAATTCCACCCGCATGTCCAGATCCCCACCACAGGAAGAAGCATCCTGGACCACGTGTATACAAATATACCTGACAGCTACAAAGTCCTCCCCCACCCTCACTTAAGCCTGTCAGATTATATTTCTCTGCTCCTCCCGCCTACATATTAACAGCTGATGAAAAGGGTCAAAACTGTTAAAGTGTGGACAGTTGAAGCCACAGCAGCTCTACAGGACTGTTTTGAGCACACAGATTGGCAGATGTTCAAAGATGCTGCCACTCAAGATAACAAGATCAATCTTGAAGAAAATGCATCTTCTGTGACATCATATATCACTTGGAGCGAGAGCTGTTCCTCTACCAAGCCTTCTTCTGTCTGGTGTCTGGTCGCTGGAGCGTGAAATGGATGGGATTTGATTTTGGCTCACTCAGCGGCAGGGGGATCTGGGACTGCTTTGCGCGCATCTTCATAGAGACGTGGTTGACGCCTGACATCCCGGACATGGACTGACTTTGTGGGGGCCATTTGGACAAGGGACTCTAATGCAAGTTCAAAAAATGCATTGCAGGAATTGAATGATGCCATCAGCAGCAACATCACCAAGCAACTGGATGTAATCGTCATAGTAGCTGATGATTTTAATCAACTCAAACTTGTTGCAGGCAATTCAAAATGTCACAGGCTATGCATCATATGTGAGGCCACACTGCCGGACGAGCTTAGCACATTTTACGCTTGCTTTGACCTCTTCAGTAAGGACTTAACTGTGAAGTCTACTCCGCCTCCAGAGGACCGGCCACTTTCAGTGACCACACCAGATGTGAGAAAACTCCTGCTGCGAGTGAATGTAAACGAGTCCACTGGACGTGTACTAAAAACTGATCAGCACGTTAATGTAATAACTGACATATCACTCTCACAAGATACTGTTCCTGCCTGCAGTCAGCGTTCCTGTACCTAAAAAATCTGCTGTGTCTAGTCTTAATGACTACTGCCCTGTGGCTCTTACCCCCATCCTGATGAAGTGCTTTGAGAAACTGGTTCTACAATACATCAAAGACGACATCCCTGCCAGCCTGAACCTTCACCAGTATGCTTTCAGAACCAACAGATCCACAGAGGCCACCATATCTACTGCTCTTCACTCAGTCTTCACTCACATGAAGAATAAGATGTTGTTTGTTGACTTCAGCTCAGCATTCAACACAATCTCTCTCATAAAGCTGATTGGAAAACTTAACACTCTGGGCTTCAGTGCAACACTCTGCAACTGGATACTGGACCTCCTCACATGCAGACCCCAGAGAGTTAGGATTGGTAATCTCACCTCCTCTACATTAGTGCTCAACACTGGAGCCCCCCAGGGCTGTGTGCTCAGCCCCCTCCTGTTCACACTGTACACCCATGACTGCACTCCCAGACATCATGGGAACTCTACTGTGAAGTATGTAGACGACACCACCATCATTGGCCGTATTACAAACAATGATGAGAGTTCATACCAGGCGGAAATTGACAGTCTTGCAGAGTGGTGCACAGAGAACAACCTACTGCTCAATGTCGGTAAAATCAAGGAGCTGATTGTTGAATTTAGAAAGGAGATAAAGATACACACCCCTGTCTACATCAGTGGAGCTGAGGTGGAGCAGGTTAACAGTTATAGGTTCCTTGGAATCACTATCACTGAGAACCTATCTTGGTCATCACACATCACCACCCAGGTTAAAAAAACACAGAAAAGGCTCTACTTCCTACGGAAACTTAGGAAGGCTAAATTCCAGAGCAGGATCCTAGCTAACTTCTACAGAGGAGCAATAGAAAGCATACTGACTGGAAACATCTCGAACCGGCATGGTTCATGCACGGCCCAGGACAGGAAGGCTCTACAGCGGGTGATTAAAACTGCCCAGAACATCACTGGTTCCCATCTACAGAGCATCAATGACCTCGGTGAAGTGAGGTGTCTGCACAGAGCCCAAAGGATACTGAAAGACACCAGCCATCCCAACCACAGTCTGTTTACCCTGCTGCCATCTGGCAAAAGATACAGAAGTATCCGCTGCCAAACCACCAGACTACAGAGCAGCTTCTTTCACCAGGCTGTAAGACAAAAAGATGTAGCAGGATTTAGGATCAACTTTAATTTCATTTCTTCTTAAACCACATTTAAGAAAAATGACAATAAATCTACCTTGCACCTTGTACCTTTTACTTGTACCTTGTATTCTTGAACCCAACATTCAGTCCCAACATTCTTGAACCCTTACATTATAGAACACCAACATTGTGGAAACCTAACATTCCAGCTTAGTGGTAACTGAATGACATATTTATGAGACAGGGGCATAGTTTAGTGTGCAGTCTTTGTTTTTTCTTGCCATATATTATCTCTTGTCCTTCACCTTTTTCCTTTTTTTTCTTTTTTCGTCTGGATGTGCAAGCTTTTGTGATTTTTTTTTCTTAAGATGACAACTGAACATTAGTCAAAAAAAAAGAAGAAATCACAGATCTTTTTGTACAGGGGAATTGCAAATACATTAGTTATCAGGAAATATCGGGTATCTGTTAAATAAACAACTATTTTTTTATACATAATACAGAGGTTAAATTTATTATGTTGGCACCCTTTCCAAGTTTATTTCAAATAATCGGATCCTGGCTTACTATCTGCTTAATAAATCTAGTCATGGCAAGTTTGCACCTCACAAGCAAGTGAGAATCCCTCTGGTGTAAAACTGCCTCTGACAAAGCTGTTAATCCTCAGTTATGACAACCATTACTATGCACTCTCTGGTGGCACTTGCAAAGGGGATTAGAGAAACTGATGTGATTGGCCATTGTTGAGGCGTACCACAAGGCCTTTGCTGATTTACTCCCACTTAATAAGGTGTTCCATCTGCCCCAAGCTCCTACCACACTGCACCTAGTTCTCTGTCTTTCAGGTTACAAAAATTGCAAAAAATTGTGTTACAGCTGTGTCATAATTTGGTGTCTTGATGTGTTTCCCTCGTGAGTGAAAGTGTTAAGGCACTTTGTGTGGGGTATGTTTCTGGGAAAGTAGGATTGTAGATTGTACCAGTCTGCAGAGATGATTGGTCCACCGGCAACCTACAGTATACCTGCCGGTGATCAGCAATGAGAAGGGCCAGTGTTGTGGTCGTACTGCATAGGGCAGAATTTATCTCCTTCTCCATTCAGCTTTCTAAAGTGATTCTTTTACTTTGAACTTAAATCTTTTTTTTTTTTTTTTTTATGTAATTTGGTATTACCGCTGTAACAGTAGCACAAGTAAGTTATAGTAGTCATCACACTAATGCATTTGTTTCACATCAGTGTCTTGAGTATTTTAAGTTTGCTTACATTTGTCACCATATCATACCAAACAAAGTAAAGGGGTAGCAAGGAAATACAGCAGTATATTAAATTAAGCATGGATGTGTTTTATTGCCTCGTAATTTAACTTTGAGTTTAAAAGAAGATGTTTGTTCTCTCTGAAGTGACATAGTCTCACTTCAAAGAATGTGATTAACAAAGTCCTTGAAGTTTAAAGTTTTTTTTCATTAAATTTGAACACTCTATTATTCTTGCTTGATAAACAACTTTAAGCTTTACTTACAATCTTCAAGCCTTGTTTCCAGTTGCTGTTTATGCATGTTTAACAGTTTTTTTACCATAGTTGAAAAAAAAATCTTGTGACAAATTTATTTTGAATCCGCCAACCTAACTTAAGATGTGCAAGGACTGCAAATTGACATTATTAATTATATTGTATGTGTATGTTTATATATTAATTAATGTATGTTTATAACACACTGTTTTTAAAGACCACCTACCTATTCACTTCTCATAAGTTATTATTTGAGCAGAAGAGACCGACAAGAACAACTAATTGGCATTGTCAGTCACAACATGTTGTGGCTTAATGGCCTTATGAAACGGTCACTTTATGCCTGGAAATGTTTAATAAGATAAACACACAGCAACAGAAAAAAATGCAATGATTCACTGACGGCAAATAATTATTCTTCCACCAATCAAGGCTGTTCCTCAGCAGAATGGTTGCCTAGTAATACACGGATGCAGTGTAAAGTTCCAGTAACTTTACACATCTGTGGCAACATGGAGTCAAATAAGTTAACCTGTACCTAACATTAGGAGAGGGAAACATTAGTTTTGATCATATTTTAGTTATATTTTTCACCACATATGTATCTACAAAATATTTTTCATCCCAAGTCATCACATATTGCCGCTTTTGTCAGTGGACTTTTGCATCTAAATATTACATTCCAGCTATCATCTGCAACTGCTTTTGATGTTCTGAGGATCGTATTGCCACCATGACACCTACTAGTGCCCGTGCTTTGACTTGTTACTTGGTGTTTTCTTTGTTGTCGAAGGGGTGGGTATTTTGTATTCCTGAGGTGAGCATTTTGCTTTTGTGAGATTTTGGTGCGTACACATTTTCTTCCATAATCTTCCAAACTGGTAAACCTTTTTTAAGATTCATTTGCTGTCAGAGCAAGTAGGAGTCATGAAGTTATAAAAAGGTCTGTCTGCTTTTAAATAACTGCCTCTAAAACTGGGAGATATGGAGCTGTATGGAAATGAAGGAACAATGGAAAAAGGAAGAACTCAGCTGAAGGTCTTATAATAATAACAACATGTGTTGTTGGGCATAATGTGTATTCATGACTCTGTCATGAGAGTGAACTTTAACTTTAACAGAGTGAACTTTAACAAACTTGAATGAATATATATTTTTCATTTTGTGGGACTGCAGCCTGAGGGCAAAATCCCTCAGTCGCAAGTTGTCAAATACTGACACTTTGTCATGGCCCTCAATGTGTGATATCGATGCCAGACGCCCACCTCAGCATCTTTATGAGATGCTTTTAACTAACCTGGATGTAATCTCATCAGAGGCGATAGTTGACGCTGAAAGTAATTATATTATAGTAATTATATTCTGAGGAGATAAAAAGTTTACTTGGACAAGAATGAGGGGAGGTGGTTAAACAAAACCAGACTTGCATGGTTTTTACCACAAGACGGCAGTTTGTGTTGCATGTAAAACCAAAGGTCAACGTTTTTACTTACATTATTTTTATACCATTGTTGCACACTGACATTATTCACATGATATATTTACATTATGTTGCATCATTAGGCAGGCTTCCATTGAAACTCAAATTGAAACTGCGAATATAAAATAAATCAATGCTGTGCCACACTGCTTCCTGCAAAGTTCCAGGTCACAGAGGATGAAAAAATGGAGATCACACAGTAAAACTAAGCAGTGCTGATCAAAATCAAGACTGTTATTGCATTGCATAGGTTTCGTCTCAAATATTATCAGAGCAATGTTTAAGCTAACTATTTAACTGTAACTCAAAAATGCCACAGTTGTTTTTCTCGGTTTTCTCTGGTCATGTAGCACCAGTTTCAAATGTATTTGTGTCTTACCACTGCATAGAGTTTATGTGAGGACTCTTTTTATATGAAATACGTCTTTCAAATACAGATTGTTACCTGAAATCACTGAATAATTTCTGTAGTAGAGAACAGCATAAACGTGCAGCAGCCGTGTGAATCAGAAATAAGTACCAGCACAGCTTATGTTAAAATATATAATACAAATAGTATTAATAAAAAAAAAAAACAATCAGCACTAAAATGTTAATATTTAAAAGTCAAGCATGTATAGTGTTTGGGTATATAAAGTCTGTAAAATATAACAATATGTACAGTATATACAGTATGTATGCCTAATTAAATATAGACTACATTCAATAGTTGAAAGTATAGTGCATATTTGAATTATTGCACAGGGGGTTTTTGTTGTAAATTGTTGCATCAGAGTTGACATCACAGCTAAGAAATAAGTGAAAAAGCACTGAGGGCATCTGAGGTGGCTCAATTGTCCTCTGTGTACGCACCAAACAAAGCATTATCACCTGATACGGCCTTTCTTATTCATACCACTGCAAACAAACCATGATGCCAATATCAAAGGTGTATATATATTTTGCTTGCATGTGGTAGCTGCCTGTGCCGCACTGCCTCTCAGCTGCTTTTGTGTATCCCTTGTTGTATTTGTTTTGCTACTTGGGAATACATTACATATTCACATTTCTGCGGCAGGAGAATCCTTTGAATATTAGCAAGGCAGGGAGCTGTCTGACTTGATCAAATATTGCCCTGCAGTCGTTTCTTTATACAAGCCAGGGTTTTATTTCAGATTCACACTGCGCTTTTTCAAGAAAGGAGCAGAAAGAGAATATGTACAGTGTGTGTGTGTGTGTGTGTGTGTGTGTGTGTGTGTGTGTGTGCGTGCGCGCGCATGCGTGCGTGCGTGCGTGCGTGCGTGTGTGCGTGTGTTAGATAAAAATGTGCAAAGCATGAGTGAGTGCATGTTTGTACTTTAGCAGGGTGCAAATGGAGGCCCAGAACATCTTTCATCTGACTAATGCATAATTAATGTCCGGCGTGTTTGCTGTAATTATGGTACTGTATATGTACCATGCCTGGAAAAATGACTATTTGTCGCCCAGTGCCAAATCTGCTGGCTCAAACATTTGCATGTTTTTCAGGCATCTGAGGACGGACACTATTTGGAGACCAGTTGGTTTAATTCCCGGTTAAGCATTTATTGAGTTAAACATTTTAACTGTTGCATTTCACCGTTTCTGCATGTCTGACCAAATTTTGAGGTTGATTTTTATTTTACATCATAATAATGATGTATAGTCTGAAAAGAAACTATCCATAACATATGTTTTCCTCCCTTTATTGTCCTTATGTAATATGCATGTGCTCTGTTCCATCACACAAATTACATGTAATCATCTAATATCCTAATTTGGACCATCCTCACTGCTGTTAGATGTGAGTTTATTTTTTAGGTTCTGAACATTTCCAAATTCTGAGCGCCTGTTGGCTTCACACAGCAGCACCTGCAAGAGATCCTTCAAAAGTAGCCCCAAACCAATTAGAAATCATAGAAATACAGCTCAGGTGCTGCTGAATCCCTTTTTAAGATCATTGAGATTAAGTCAGCATTTGCTTGCAGAACTGTGGTTGTTAACTGTAAGTTCTTGCAGTTTCTGCTGTTTGTGTTAGTAAATAATTTGTACAGCCAATGTATTATACAGTAATATCAATCGATTTTGGTCCCAACAGTGGTCATTTGCCTTTTTTCCAGAGAAAATCAGGTGATGCCCATTAGATTACCAAAAAAGTCTGTAAAAAATCTATGATGTTGCCTTGGCCAATGAAGTACAAAGCAAAGTTGCAAGCAGGGGTTGTTTAACCACAATTCTATGAATTGTGGATGACTGCCAGAGGTGTTTTTCAGGTATTAACATGGCTGAAATACGCCACTGTGCAAGGGGAAAATATGGAGAGAATCAAATATCAGTGTTGAATATTGTGAGGTAACCAAGGCTAGATTACCAACTGGGAGAAGCAAGTTACTGCCTAATTGGTGTCCTGTCTTGGAAAGACAGATTTATAAGACTTTCAGTTGTTTCTGTTATCTGCTCATTTTTGTTTGTACGATTTTTTTTAACCTGAATTTGCCTTTATTTGATGGTGACAGTAGAAATAAAGACAGGAAACATTGGTGGAACATATAGTTTCAGAAATATCGCTGCAACATAGTATTTGTCCAGTGATGGACGAAGTTTTCAGCTCCTTTATTTGAGTTAAAGTACGTATACTACATTGTGAAAATACTCTGTTACTAGTTAATGCTATTTAAAAGAACATCCAAAAAAAAAACCCTCAAAATTGGCCCCCAAAAAGAAAAAAACCAAAAACAAATCAAAGTTGTCAAAAAAAGAAAAAAATCTAAATTATTAAAAAATATATTGAAAATCAGCCAATAAATTAAAAAATCACATTATTTTTAAAATAATAGGAAAAAAAACACCTCAACAACTTTAAGTAAGCAAAAAAATTAGATAAAAATTAAAATTATTTCTAAAGAAAAATTGTTTATTTTTTGAATTAATTTTTTGTCAGTGACGAATGTTTAGGGTTTGTTGGACCCATCTACCACCAGTCCTGCCAGCCACATGTGGGCCCTCTAGCTTTTATATCACATTGTCAGTAGCAGTGTCTAAACCTGACGCCATCCAGTGATGTATCATATGATCGCAAGAGGTCTGTCCAGTTGCATTATCAGCTGATGCTGCACATTTGTGTTTCATACTGCCACAGACTGAGCCACCTGGTCATCCAGGGATGTATCATACCGCCACCAAGGATGGCTTTTGGGGTTGGTATCTTATGCAGAAATCCCTGAAAAAGTGTAATTGTTTGATGACTTCAGAATAAGAAACAGGCTGGAGCAAACCAACCTTTATGTGTGAAATAATCAGTGAAGTCATGTTGACATGTGTATATGTGCACTTCCCTGCAGCATTGTGCAAATAAATGCATCCAGTTTCCACTGTCATTGAATAGCCAGTGGAGAATTAAGCAGGGCTTTATAGATGCTACTGGCTGTATGACTCCTTCTGTATGTGGCCTCTGTGTTATTTATGTGACCTCTGAGGAATTCCACTTTGCCACAGTTTAATTCTAGAGAATTTTGTTATTCCTGAAGTCCTCCAGTATTGCACAGCAGGAGCACAAGCCTGCATTCTCATTACAGAGAACATACTTTGCAGAGGAAAATGTGTGTGATCAAGTGAACATTTGCTTAATACTTAAGATGTATTTTAAGTGAACAGATCATGTAACAAACACAGTCCTCAGGATGTGTTTCAGGGTAATGCACTTTTCCAATTATACAACCTCTGCTCATTAACTCTCATGTTTTATTCACTTTAACAGCCCATACTGGTCATGCAGGCTGTTCCTTTGATTTTTTTACCATGGAATGTGCAAATCGGTTTCTTGAGGTTACCAGAATCAATTTGCTCCTTATAGTCTCGTGTAATCATACACATCACCGTTCCTCTCTTAATCTTCAAGTTGAGCTCTTCCTTGAAGGGATACTTCGCCAATTTTCAACCAGATTTGTATCAAAACAGTGTGGGTAGTTTTTGTAGATGAACTGTAGTAAACTTATTCCCATTTAACCCATGCCTATTACACTTCATACTATAATGTGAGAATGAAAAATGTGTAAGTAAGTGGCACAGCGAATTCTGGTAGTTGTAGGTTTTCTACCTTCTGAGCAAAAGCGAATGCACAATTCGTTTTCCCATTTTTCTCTGGTAATATAGCACTAATTTCAAACGTATTTGCATCTTTCTACTGCATAGATGGCCTAGTTTTACGTGAGGACCCTCTTTATATCAGTGAAATACTTCTTTCAAAGGTCTGCTGGACATCTCTGTCTGTTTGATTGAACTGATAAATGTAGATTACACACAGAGTCTCAGTTTGTTGAGTTTATCTGTGATAATCTTTTTTTGTGTCAGTTATATGTATAAGTTATATATGAATATTATATATTCAGTACCATATGCTTTGACTCCATGTTGAATGTAAATATTATCTTGTGAATGATTTGGGCATCAGACACAGATGCAAAAGGCCCCCTTTCGCAGCACTATGATATGCTGCGGGTCAGACTGAAGGGCACCTGTTGCAGCAGTTTGATTCGCCAGTGAGCAGGATCAATTTATAAAACTGCAAGACAGCACCTTCTACAGCTGTAAGATATGCCACTTGACAGCATCACTTTGAAACGCTGCCAGTTACACTGTGATTTAAGTAGCTGGAAAGTCCCTATTGCACGGACAGGGGGTTGAAGTGGACGGGTCCAACAAACTCCAGACTTTAACCCAGGAACCCATATAAGAAAAGTTGAGAATGTGTCAGACAAAATGTATCACTGGAACTAACACTTTTCCATCAGTCAATAATGCATTAGGCCTACATTTATTACCTTACTGTCTTCAGTGTATTAATAATTCATTTGGAGGATTTCTGTATGAAGGCTTAGTTCCTTAATTTCAAACAAGGTGATTTGCATTCCAAATCAGTGTTTATTCTGTTTGATACTGTGCTAAAAATTCTTCAATAAAGCAATGAGGAACACAAACAATCAGTAACTAATTAACCCACTGTCCACTGAGTTAAAAATTATAGTAGACTGTTTTCAAATCAAAATCCTAACATTTCATTTTAGGGCAAAAAAACTGTTTTGATGGTTTGGAAGTTATAAGCCTGTATTCTTATGATTTAGTGTTGTCAGGTCTCCCTCCTGACATGTAAGATGTTGCAGGATCCATCAACAAACCCAGTAAAGTGCCCCAACTATAAAAGCACACAAGGAAACATAACGAAAAACGCGGTGGATCACACTGAAAAAGCTAATTTTTACTTTAAAACAATAAAAAGTATAACAAAGCGACACTGTTTATCATGAGATCTGGAAATATATATATATATATATATAAGTTATAAGACCGATATATAAGACCTGTATATATAAGACCCGTCCACTGTGCATAATTTTCAATAAATGGCAGCAACAGTCAACAATAAAATACACTAAAAAAAAAGAAAATCATAAGAATCTTAGGCTCAGTCCTTTAAAATCTTTAATCTATCAATCCCATTTACACAGCAAGACCAATCATTTCCTATTCAGAAGAAAGGGGAAGAAAAGGAAAGAATTCTGCCTACACTACTGCTTCTTTGAGTGGAGCTGTAAAACTGCTGGATGGACCTGTGGTGGAAAGGTTAGACCTCAACCACAGTCTCCAGCCCAGGGGTTATGTATTTTGAGGGAATGGGGCAGGGGCTGAGATGTGGTTCATTGCATCCAGCATGTGCCGCAGTGACAGATGAGGCTTACCTAGAGAGCTGACCACTTCCATCTGTAACATGTCAAAACTGGAACACCGCATGTCCCAGAAACCTTGCTTGTCTGGGCTCCCAGTCAGACCATGACCACCTCTGCCCTTTGCTGCTAGGATGACATGTGAGAATATTCCCTTCTCCATCTTTTCCTAGGCCTCCTTGGGGTTGGGTTCCAGGGAGGCCAACAAGAATATTTTGAGCAGCAGTGCTGGTCAAAAACCTATCCTTTACCTACCACCTGACTGGCACTGAACCTTTCCACCTTTCTTTGTCAGGAGATGGCCTCCCGAAAAAGAAGCTAAAGCCAACAAGTGGTGCAGGCCCATGCCTCAGATGCTCACTTGTGAGTTTCCCAGTTTCAGGTAAGGGGACTCTTTGGCCATTGTAAAAAGGAAGTTGAATCTCTACGGACGTATGGTCATAGTCCGATTAGACCATTTAACTAGATTACTGTCCTTGTCCCAGTACACATGCACTTGGGGAGAATTGACTTATTGACAGAAGAATGTCTGACTTTGCCACGTTTGGTGGTGATATGCCCCCTTTCAACTAGTTGCCAGTGAGCCTTTTTCTAGTTGACCTGTTATGTCACATAACAAACAAGACAGCAACAGCAAACGGGTTGTTGAACAAAAAGAACTTGGAGAACTTTTCAGAGCTGTACATTTCGTAGGTACTCTACGCTTTACTTGGTACCTTTGTCCTGTTCTGTTTTCTTCCCTTCTTCTTCTTTTTCCTCCTCTATTGTTTGTCCCGGCTTTCCTCAACGAACTTATGCTGTTAGGTGTCCGGGTCAAAGCCCGGCACAGGGACTATGGAGCATGAATGGGCAGAATGCCTAGGCTGGTTTAGGTCCCATTGAAGTATATACATGAAGTGTAAATCAACCCCGAGGTGTGTTAGTCCGACTTCTAGAAATTCAGCTTACAGTAGTACAATTTCAGTCACACTAACATGTTTACATGTAATTTGAAAGTCTAGTCTTGGTTGGACCAACACAATAATTTGACATTTTCTAACATCATGTAAATGTATTGACTTTTGCAATGATTCTTGAGGGATCATAGTTTGCTCATCCAGTCTACATGTGCTTTGTGGACTTTGAGAAGGCTTACAATTACATCTCTGTCTGTGTCTTCTGGGGTCTTTACTTTTCAGCTGTTGTATAACCAGAGAAATACTTGTTTATAATCTTAAAAGAAACGTGCATGCTTGGAAAAAGTTGGACTCCCAGGGTTTTGCCTTATCCCTGATTTTGTTGGCTATCTTCATGGACAGAATCTGGTTGAGCGACCTACGGATTTGGTCTGCTTTATTTTTTAGAATGATGTAGTTTTGTTGGCTTTATTAAACAGTAACCTCCAGTATGTATAAACTTTCTGCAATTTTTGGACTACACAGCTGAGATACAATGCCAAAATCTACATTACATGAAGGTTTAGGGGAAGTTAGAGAGCCCAGAGCAGAAGTGCTGCTTTTATGCATTGAAAAGAACCTCCCATTAGGATGCCCCATAGGACTTCTGCCTCATTTCTGATGGATAACTTCCAGGACCAGAACAACCCAGGCCGTTGGTTCTATCCCAGTCTACTGCCAGCCACCACCTGAGTAAGTTAATGTTTCAGCTCAGCTGAGGAATACGCCATTAATGTTTACATCTTGCAATGCACGAGACTCTTGTTCATGAGTGGATGCATGCTTTGTTTCAAGTAATATATTTAGTGGGTGTAGTTGGGTAGAAAGAAAATATAGTACCCACATGAAACTGCTCACAGCAAGGTTTGTGGATTGTCTTTAGTAACCAGATCATGATTCCCTGAAAGACACATTGCATTTTTGTGGTTTGTTTTATAAAATTTATCAAAGCATTTTACTAGCAACAGTTGCATACACCCAAATTCCTTTATTATTCAGAATATGACAATATTCTGAATAATAAAGGTCATGTAAACAGCATTTTCTTTTAAAATATTCCAAATGAGGCAATTTCCGAATCTGATTAAGACGTGGGATATGTCAGTATTATATGGATTTTCGGAGCATTATTTGGGCATGTAAACAGCCAATGCCAAATATGCGTCTCAGCTGGGGTTTTTACTGCAGTTAGCGACACACAGTCTCTTGTTTGTTTACAGACAGCTCTTTGCGTTGTGATGGATACATTGTATACAAACCAACTTGCCAACAGTTTGCAAAGCTGTGGGGTAGAGATGCATGCCAAAGAAAAGCCACCATTTCTGAATGGAAGGAGGAACACACCTGATTTTAAACTTTATGAAAGACTTTGATATCAACAGGTTTTTGGATGTGCACAAATATCGCAGCACCGACCTTTTCAAGTCTAACAAGGCTAAGTCCAGGAAGCTTTGTAAAAATCCTGTTTTGATAAGAAGCAAAATGACAAGAGGCTCCAGCTGTTCTGCTTCTCCATGTTTTGACGTGATAAATGACATGTTAGGGCACATTAATCCGGGTATGCACGGCTGCATGTAAACAGGAATGTTAGTGGAATATTCATTTTAATTAGACATATAAAAAGATTAGTAGGAATATTATCTCCTTTGGAATAAGGGCAAAACTGGACTTTTTTATGCATGTAAACATATTCATGTTTGTAATTATTTCTTGACATAATAGAATTGATAGAATTAGCTTCCTTGATGGAAGTGGAATATTTTCACTTTCTCTTACCTCTACTGAATGTCTTTCTTCTCTTGGACCATCTCTTTTCACTGCTTTCAGAAAGGTGTTGTAGACAGAAAGTGCATGGAGAATATTATTTCCATGTCCTCATATCTGCTGCAGCCTCCAAATGTATTATCACATTGATAGAAGTCGGGATGAATCCAGTCGTAGCAGATGATCTGTCTTATTTGAAATTGTGAACATGTACAGAATATTGTTTGAGCCCCTTCACTTTCTTTTGAGCCACTTTGTCCTTTTCTCCTTCCCCATTCTCTCCAATTTCCTCTCACCTCCCATCTATTACTGCGGGCCTTTGACACAGCCTATTTAAAGGCAACTAAAATATTTCTATCCCACATTAAGGGTTCGTGCCTTGGATGGGTGACTGTGATGTGAGTCTTGTTAGTGCCTGACCCTCAGGGCGTCTCGCACAGGTGGGAAACCATCAACATGAATCTGCAGCGACAACAGCAACCATATAGCTGCATGCCTGCTTTCAATTTACATCTGCTCCCTGTTACTCTCCAAGCCCAAGAACATAATGAGCACAAACAACTCAGAGGAAAATTAGATAAATGAGGGCTATAATTGTGTTTGGAATTGCAATTACTGTTATCACAGCCTTTTGTCGCAGGGATTTAGTGTAGCCAGATGTGCTAATGGAAAAGACTGCCATTGTTTGAGTGGATTGGATCAACCCCACTCTGAGCTTCCAGCTCTATCGACTTGTAATTACTGAATTTTATTGACCAACCACAGCTGGTGCTGAGAAATAACAGGTAGTCTCAGACTTAGCAGTGCTGAGATGACTCATGTAGCCTGCAGGTGAGTTTGCTGACTGCAAAGGCACGGATCAAGACAATAGGTGGGGACGAGGAAAGAGTCACCTTTTTTTCATTTTACTTATAATAAGTTGAACCGAGCAATACGTAATTTAACTTCAAAATCTGTCATAGTGACTGCTCAGCTTAATAAAACCCATAAACAACTGACTTTTATGCAGGAGTTCAGAGTTCACTTTCTGTGTGGATGTGAGTGTGAGTGTTTTTTTTCTACACCTTACCATGTGCCTCCTAACCATCCGTGACCTTGGTGCCTAATCCCAACCATAGTGACAGTCGACACTGTAGTGTAAACATAGGGACCGTGCTGCTTCATCCCACCACATGTGCATTTGTTGTCACACGGTAACGGGCTGAGTCATCCCACCATGGCGTCAACCCACCGTGTGCATTTGTTGACATCACTGTGAGGACATTTCCGGAGGCACAAGGGTACCTAAAACGTCATGGGTTGACGTGAAAGGTCCTGACAGAATGGCACCATGTGACGAGTTAGGAGTGAGAACGTGTTGGTTACATTTTTATTTTATTACGTAGTGGTTTCAGCAAAGCTGTGGTTGATGGGTGGGTAGTTTTATGAAATGTGCACATGTAATGTATCCGTGGTTTGCAGAAACAAAAAATGCCAAGATTTTCTTTTTTTAATGTTTATTGCTGAAATAATGTGTCAAAAAGGGGGACATGTGAATAACACAAATGCAATAGACGTGCATACATGCATACATACATACAACATATATAAAGGCTATAACATGAAGCACTTATGATGTGTGATGTGTCTAGTAGAGATTATACATGAGATAATATAAGGTATTGTGTGTATGTGTGTGTGTGTGTGTGTGTGTGTGCGTGCGTGCGTGTGTGTGCGTGCGTTATGATATTTGTATGTAAGGGAGAGGTATGTGTCTGTGGTTACTGATTCTGGTGAGGATTGTTTGTGGGCTATGGAGCAGGATATGGAATATGTGGCAGAGATAGAAAAAAAAGCTGTGTCATTCTTAAAGGTGACATGAAATATATCTTAAATCACAATATGTCTTTAAAATAACACACTGATGTGGTGTGATAATAATTACATATCAGTTATTGTTATAAACAACCCAATATAACAAGCATTACTGTGAAAACATTTGCAAAGATGCTGTGATGGGGAGCTGGGCCCGACTGGTGCAGAAGGAAGGGAAAATTTTCCTCTGTCAACTGGACTGTAATAGGACACCTCCAATTTTGTAAAAGGTCAATTATTCCTTTTTGATTCATTGACTTTTGATATTTACAAAACCTTCCCAGAATGAAGTCACATGCATGATTATTACTATCAATATGACAGTGCCTACTCTCTTGTTGCCTGTGTAAATCACCACTGACACCAGAGACAGAGGTACGGCACTTGAAGAGAAAAAGATGTAACTTCATCCTGTGAATGTGCTCTGACACTGAGTTACTACTGCTGTTTCATTCTACCACCAAGAGTACAGTATGTTCTCTGACTCATCCTCTATCAGTCATCAAATAACTTCTCTTTTGTATTTATTTGTTTTGCCCCTATCTTTCAGTAAGTTATAAGCTGTACCTTTGCTGCTGTTTGTTCTGCTGCGATAGTGACAACCTGGAGTGTAGGGGAGGCTATGAAGTACATGAACGCTGTTTACCCAACTCTCAAAGCTGAAATAGAGTTTACTCACATCTCCCGGGGTGTTTATGAATTCAAGGGTCATTTCACAGGTCGCTGTCTTACACTGTGTTTTGTAAGTTGTGGGATCGCTTGTTTCGTTCGCCATATGTGGTCACAGCACAGCCATCAACAGACTACACGCGCTGGCTCGATGGAGACAAAAATCAAACATAACCTCCATGCAGCAAAGGAGGGGGGTGCACCTTACACTGGCTGGACAACTGGCAGTGTTTGAAACATGATGGATCGCTGATAATGTGTTAAGATAAAAGCCCACACATAAAAAGTAACAAATATGTAACTCAGCTCTTAAGTACAAATGACATTTTCCTTAAGGAAGCTTAGAAAGCAGTTTCAACCCTCTGAAACCTGGAGCAACATTGCTTTTCTTGTGCTGCTTTCAAATGCCTTTCACAAGTATTTAAATCTTTGAACCTAGAGCACATTGGTGTGTGATATCTTTTTTTAAAAAAATGGGATAGGCATTAAGCAATTTGTTGAGAAATGTTACACACACTGCAAGGAATTAGTAGATTCAGAAAATTATTTTTTAAAAGCTATAGACAAAAGTCAAGGGTGAAAAAAGGAAAAAGGGAGAAGAACACACTCTAAAATCTGACTACTTCATTTTTCTTAAAAAATACAGGAAACAGATTGCCTTGGAAAATGTAAGTAAATATAACTATTGATCTTCATGTATGTTTATTATAAGTTTACTTAAAATGTAGTCTTATTTACTTAATTTTGCAAAGTTGTTGCATTGACACAATAATTAAATCAATATTTCTAAGTTTAAACACCTTCAGTCAATTGTCCTATGAGTAGAGGCAAAAAGCCCCCCCCCCCAAAAAAAAAAAATCCTTTAAAAATATTTAATAAATACAGTTATATATCAATAAAACGAAACACTTATACATAAAGTTAACAAATATTAAGATTTAAAGTAATATTTACTTTTCTTTTTCAAGAAGATGATTGTAAGATCAACTTGTTGAATTTTACAGTGCATGGGCCTATATAAAATATAAAATTATGTAATAATGTAAAAATTATGTTATAATTTTTTTCTATTTTTTCATCGTTCATTGTTTTCTGTGTCTTCAACCCTATTAAACCTGAAGCAATGTATTTTTAATTGTGCTACTTTAAGGATACCTTTCATAAGCCGAAAAATCTCCAAAGTCCTAAGCAAATCGGTGCGATTTAATTAAAAAAAACAAAACAAAAAAGTGAAACAAAGGAAATAAGCAAGTTGGTAAGAAGTGTTCCATGAATTGCAAGAAATTAGTAGATTAAGAAAATGATTTTTGGAAAGCTAGGGAAAAACAGTATTGTAATTATTCTAATTACATATTTAAAATCAAGTTACAGAATTAGTATACATTTCTTCTTTATTTTTATTTATGAATTTATTTTTTGTTTTTCTTTGTTTTTTTGATGTTTTTAGTTAATTTTCTTGTACTTTTTACTAATTGCTTCCTATTTTGGGGGTAGTTTCTTTTTTAGTCTCTAATTTGCCTTCTTCCCTTTTTTAAAAAGAAACCCAACCAATTTGCTCAAGCTTTAAGGGGTTAACTAGTGTAAGAACTGATGGTGCTACCAACATCCCATAGTATAATTAGATCATAATTCCAAATTGCTATAATTATCTACATGCAAATTTCAAGTTATGAGAATTATACACGTTGTACTTTAGTTCTTGTATTCAGGCTCAGCTACTGTACTGCTAATCGATGAATTAAATATTGTGGCTGCCAATTATTTCTGAAACACTTCCCCTCCCTCTCAGCAGAAGAGGTGCTATAGGGCCCTCATCATGGGCTCCTAGCTGCCCAAAGTCATCATATAAAATGAGTTTAGAAAATTGACAGTACATGGATCCCTGATTATGTTTAATAGAAAAATTGCTAGAGTATTAAAGATAGAGCACAAAATGGTCAGGTTGCTCTCTTGTGCTCTGGTTGGTTGCTGCGTGGCTTCATAATAGTCTCTTTCTGTTGCAATTTCAGGTGATGACGTGGAGGCAATTTGTTCTCCATCAGCAGCCAGCCCTCAGTCAGCCCTCTGAATTTATCCCCCCTGCAAAGGATGTGCTTTAAAAGGCGCCCATGTACAAAGGTTCAGCAGTGGTCAACATGACATATTTTTTGGCCTTGAGGTTTAAAGGAATAGATTGACATATTGGAATGTGCGCTATTTTTTTTTTTTTTTACTGAGAGAAAAGAGTAAAACCACTTTTCTGTCTGTCTGCTAACCTGTTCAGATCCCCCATCATCAATTCAATGGACAGAACTTTTTTAGGATGTCTAGATCTATGATTACCGTCATCTGCCTCCACCCAAATGCACAGACTTATTTGATGGGATGTCTGTAAGCCACATCATCTAAAGTGGACTGTGGTAGAGTCACGTCCCCTCCTTAACAAGCATGGCCGGCCGTGTGGAAAGGAAGAAGCAGGGCACTTTTCAGTCTATAAATCCTTTTAACCCTTTGAAACCTATTTGGCTTGATTTCTTTGAAATACATGGGGGAAAAGCATTGAGAAACTCTCAAAAAATTACCCGAAAATAAGCAAAAAAAAGGTAATTTTTTTTTTTTAAATCAAATAAAAATAAAAACAAGGAAATGCCTAAAAATTAGATAATAACTCTAATTTTAAATATATGATTCTGATAATTATAAATATATTTGATTTTAGCAATGTTTCCCCAGCTTTTGAAATTTAAATTTCTAAATTATGAATTTATTACAAATTGCAAGACAATTCTCGCTAAGTTTCTTATTGCTTTTTGTTGCCATGTTTTCAAAAGAAATCAAGCCAATTAGCTCAGGGTTCAAAGGTGTGAATACTTGTGAAAGACATCTGAACTCGGGCTGGGGCGACGCGTCGACGTAATCACAGCACGCCTCACGTCGCTCCGTTTTACACAGCGCGCGTAAAGAGAGGGTGAGCAGCGGGGAGCGTGCTGTTTTTTGTTTCGGCGCTCGTATAGAGCGTGCACACTGCTCACCCGAGCAGCGCTTGTCAGGCGCGTCTGAGCTGCGTGTCAGCTGCAGCACATCTAGAGAAACGGTGACTCGACGTTTTTTCACGGTGACGCTCGTGTTTGTTGACTATACCACTTTACACTGCAGTTTAAAGTCTCTCTCTGTCACAGAGATGAGGAAATACAAAGATATTTGTTTTACCTCAACTTCCTTCCTTCCCTTTCAAAACAAAAGCTATCTGTCTGTGTGTCTGTGGACAGAATACCATCAGTTGCTGATACAATGCATTTTATTTTGAAACATTTACAGGATGGGCTTGTCAGCTGTGCAGGAGCTTGTATAACTTCATAAATGAGTGGAATATGTGCTTATAAATGTGAAAATACAGCACTCATATCAGCAGGCAGCTGTATGCCTTAAGGCCCAGTTAGGGCTGGACTATTTTGATGCAGAAAGAATGTATTAGTTATTATTATTTCTGTTATTTCTGAGAAGTTAGAGTGTTATTCAAATTGAACTAATTTTACTGTAAGATGTTTTGTTGGGCTGCTAGATTTTAGGTTTGTTACTGTAACAAAGAGAAACTGTTTTGTTAATCCCCCTAGAAGTGATTTGAATTTCAAATTGTTTTATTTGTTTTGCTGTTGGATTGTTAAATGTAGATTGCACTACATTCCTTTTACTTAAGTGGAACAAGCTCTTGCATTAATTTTATTTTGGAGAGACTTTATATCAGACTGTAAAACACAGATTACCAGTTAATACTGGGCTATATTTTGTTGGGGGATAATGCCACAGTATATAACAAGTTTTAAAATGTTATTTTTTGTATATTTGTTGTCATATTAATCGAGTAATAAAAAAAAAAAATAGTTGGATCAATAAAAAAATAATTGATAGATTAATCATTTAATCAAAAAAATAATTGATAGATTAATCGAAAAAAAAATAATCCTTCGGTGCAGCCCTAATCTGAAAGCAGCAATAGAAAAGTGACATCATACAGGTTTCAAAGGGTGAATGAATAATTAAAAAAAAGGGTTCTAAATAGTTTTTAAAGAAGTAAACACACCAAGATAATGTATTACTCATAAATGTCAAAAAGCTATATGAAAGATTTAAAGCTTTTACTTAGATTTTTTTTTACAAAAATACCAGTTCTTTGAAATGTCACTGGAAAATGAATAAAGGAAATACTGTTTTGATTTGATTTTCTAGAGATAAAATCTGATTAAAATTCATATTATTGATTATATTCACAAAATATTCATCTTTGGAGGTTTTCACCATACTTTTTCCTGAAATGAAGGTTGCAATTAGTTTTCTGGTAGTCTGAAGTGTCAGTAGGAACACAGAAAGTCCAAGTAATCAGTTCCACCAGCATTCTGCAGGCAGTTTGTGTTACTGTTTCAGCCTGAAATCTCTGATTTCACCACAGCTGGTCTGAATAATTACACTGCAAGTTGCAATATTTTTAGGCTTTTTTTTAGAGTTTGTATTTCTTTAAAGTTACTGTTACAGAGGATTACATCCTGAAATTATACATTTTCAGAGCAAATATTGGTTTAAGATAAAACAAATATTTGAACAATTTTTTTTAGCTGGTCCAAAGTTTTGTTTGTCAAGTTGGAGCCGATCAGGAAGATTTAGAAACAACAAGGCTGACGGAGATTAGACGGACCAACATGATTGTAAACACAGTGATGTACAGGAAGAATAGGATACATTACAGATAAGAGAGCGACCACCGTGTACTTCACAGCTTCACCATCAGGTGAGGGACAGCTCGGTGTGCCTCCAACAGCTTGGCAGCAGCTGTGACACTTTATAGTTTGTAGAGTTAAAAATCTGCAATAGTTACTTTGTACAGCAATCTGTGTCCAGTTTCTGAAGTGGTTTTAACTTTTATGCGTGTCTAAAAACTGTGAGAAAAACAGCACAAAGGAAAGGACATATATATTAGTACTCCACAACACCTAGAAAAGCACTTGCTGAAAGAGAAACTAAAGCATATTTCTGTAGAGAAACTGTGACAGCTGTTTGGAGGCTGTGTGCGACACGGGGCGCGTACTCGAATGGCTGCTGCAGTCATGTTGCTGCACTATCAGTGGTCCGTGCGCTGACTTTATGTTCAGTATCCCACTGTCTGGCTACCTGCAGAAAGTGCAGGTCCGCTACAAACTATCCAACGTGGTCTGCCTATGGCGAGGGGGAGGAGGGCTCTGTGCATCAGCTGTGTGTTTGAGAGTGAACGTACTCCAGTGGTAACTCACTTCACATCGACTGTAATAGCAGATAACTTTGGTCTTGTTGAGAGAACCATCCGGTCATTCAAAAAACCCCTTTCTTTAACCATTTCTGTACACTGAGGTTTGTTTCTGCTGCCATCGACAATGTTACTGCTGCACCCAATTTCCCAAACTACGGGGTGGGCCGAGGGTCATAATGACAGAATGTGCATGCATTAATCGCGCGTCAAAAAAACGTGTGGCATTAAAATGAATTTGCGTTCACGCTTATTGAGACGTTAAATTTGACATCCCAAAAAAAATACTCTACTATGATAAATATTTTGTTTAAAATGGTTCTTCAATATCAGAATCAGAATCAGAATTACCTAATCTATCCCCAATGGAAAAATTGTGGTTAGTTGGAGTTGCTCTTTATTATACAAAGTACAAGTAAGTACCATCACAAGTGTAAACAATAGACAATAGAAATACAGAAACAGCAAACAATTGGCACTAGTGTGTAAATATTTAGAAGTAAAGTTGTGTATAATATGACGGGTATCTAAAGTGTGTAAAAATAAAAATGTAAAGAAATACAGTAATAAACAATTAGCAGTAGTAAGTGAATATTTAAATTGCAATATGGATGATTTGCTTTGTGTGTAAAATTTAAAACTGTGTCTTATGTTACAATGTAATGTATAAAACTAGTATGTAAGTTAAAAATATAATAAATATGAATCTGTGTGCCATAAATTCACATAAAAAGTAAAAAGAAAAAACATCGCTCTTGGTCTAGGTCTTGTATTTCCACTGTGTTTTACAAACCAGTGTTGTGAATATAAATCACTGAAACATGTGTAGCATGTGTTGGCACTTCCCCACTATATACCGTGAAAAATATCTCACTAAGATGTATAGCACGGCAATTTAACACGAGGGGAGGGAAAGACAACACAACAGGCTTGTGTAAAATATTGAATCAGTATTTTAACTTGTATATCAAAGCACTCACTTGCAGGGATTCTCTGAACACACATCCTGAGTTGCTTAACCCTCTGAAACCTGGAGCGGCATCACTTTCTTTGTGCTGCTTTTAGAAGCCTTCCACAAGTATTTAAACATTTGAACATTAGGTAAATTGGTGTGGTTTCTTTCAAAGACATGGGAGAATTACCAACTTGGTAATAAATGTTTCAAAAGTTGCAAGACATGAGTATATTTAGAAATTATTTTATTATTATAATTACATATTAAAAATATCTTGCAAAATTCTTAGAATTTTGGGGCACTTTTTCCATGTCATTTCTGTGTTTTTTACTATTATTTTATTTTTTAATCTTTTTTTTTATTTAACTGATTTTTGGTTAACATTCTGGTATTTTTTTTTTAATGATTTCTTCTGTCGCTTAGTGCCTTCTTCCCATGTTTTTGAAAGAAAAAAGGTTTCAAAGGTTTAATGATTAATAATATCGCAAACTTTATGTATTGGGTATGTAATCAAGCAAGTGCTACAAAAAAATTGTTGACATCCACAGTGCAGGCCTGTGTGTGTTGCTGAGTAGAGTCCTCCTCACTAAAGTACCCCCACTCCCCGCCAAGAGCTGACCCGTATCATTAAGGCGGCACCGGGAGGAAGGGGATTCTCCAGAGATCACAAACCCTCTCTGAAGCTGCTGGGGGGGGTGTCGGCCATCCAACTCCACTAACAGGGTGCCTGAGAGAACCTTTCTGGGTTTTTAATAGAGAGCCCCCTTTACTCCACGCACACACAAATACACACACACACACACACACAAACACATCCATGATGAAAGCTTTTTGGGAGAATGTTTCATCTCAGTGTGCCTTCAGTGAGATGGGAAGAACAGGAGTACAAGTTTGAAGATATCTTTATGTGTGAGGTCTGTGTGAAGAGTGTGTGTGTGTGTGTATTCGTGTGCACGTGCGTGCGTGTGTGTCTGTGCTTAAACGTGAAGTGTTTGTAGTGTGCGTGCGTGTGTCTGCACACACACCTGACGGCCCTGAGCTAGCTCCTCACCAGAGTATGAGTTTCACACGCATTTCATTTCCTGCAGTCAGCATCAATTCAAACCCTCCGAGGAATTAACTCCTATCTACCTGCTTGTCGTTTTCTGCTGTCGCTCCAGGTGCACCTCACACACACACACACACACACACACACACACACACACACACACACACACACACACACACTACTGCACTCACACACATGCTTTAAAGGTTTTCAGCCTCTCCAGTCAGTCTGCAGACTGTGCACAGGAGAAAAGACAAGTCACAGTGATGGATGGTGTGCACAGCTGTCTAACACACTATACTATTAATGCATTATTGATTAATGTCTGTCATGGCCTCCCACTATATAAGTACCCACACGTGTTCCTGCCCAGCCCTCCTCCATGCTATCATTAGCAACCGACACTAATTTGGCCCTGAAGGGTTACGTTGGAGTGATGTTAAAAATAGTTCTACCTTCGCAGGAATTTGGAGGGTGGTGTCAGTGTTTTTAAGATGGAGCTGCTGATAAAGCTAAAAATACTGCTGACATTTTGCAATATGATCTGTATTTTTATATGTCCTGTAATTTTGTGATGTGATATTTTTGAAAACAACTGTTCAGTGTGGCCACCACAGTTGTTTTATCTCTGTCCAACAATTCAATCAGAGAAAAATGTTAGGTGTGCACAATATTGGATTTTTGTTGATATCTGATATGCAGATATTTTCCAACTAATTTTGGACAATTGCTGATGCAGATACCAATATATGCACGTGCATGTATGCATTGTTTATCCACCTTATTGCAGATAACATCAGGTCTCCTCTGTAGTAAAACTGACCAGCCCGTCATTCTAAAGTTGTCAGCTTTTGCAATGTTTTCGGCTTAAGATCCCGGCACTAAAAGCTATCTTTTGCATCCACATGATGTGCTGCTAATCGGCATCAGCTGATAACGCAGCAGGATGGCACAGCGTCATATTCAGACAGGTGGCATCAGGTGATAGTACAGCCAAATGGAACCTATGGAAGCATCCATATGAGATGCCACTTGACAGCGTCAGGTTGAAGCGCTGCCAGTAATGATGTGAAATAGAACAGGAGGGTGCCTAAAGGGCGGGCAGCAGGAGCGGTGGATGGGTGCAACAAACCCTGGACTTTTGTGCAGGAGTTCGGTGTTCACTTCCCGTTTGAATGTGATGGGAGTTTTTTCTACAATTTAACATGTGCCCCCTTCCCCTTATTTTAATGATCTATGTCAGCATGTGCGTTTGTTAATGTCATTGGTTGATGTTGATTGGTTTCCATGTGCTATTGTTGCCAAAACATAATCATGTGCAGGGTAATCCCACTATGTGCTTGTGTTGACATGTAAAGAGCAGAGCAGGTAGAGCAGCGGTAAAGTTACTATGGTTGGGTTTAAGAAACATGCTTGGGTGTCTTTGGGTTCAGGCAAGCTAAGTGACTTTGGTTAGGTTTACAAATCATAAAACATGTTGATGACTTCCCTTAAATGACATAAAAGTCACATGGTTTCACATGATTCCACACTCTGATCTATTAGGGAAAGTTCTGGAGAAAAGTCTTGTGTTTTGTGGCCCACCAACCCTACTTGCATAAGTATTGGACTGCTTCCATCTTTACTCCCGCCAGTGCATTGGTTACGTGATCAAGGCTGTCCAAAATACTGAAGTTATTATTTGCTCATGATTACATAGGATATACAAATTTTGGTGCATTACTTTTTGTAGAAAAAAAACAGTGCGTGCTACATGTAACGATGCTGGACGAATCACTCAACTCAGTGGAGTGGGCGGATTCCACGTGTGGCAACTAGTAATGTAGATTGGAGTCTGTGAGCTCAAGCAGAGATGAGCAACAGGCCACAGAGGTCTGGTGAGCTCACGTCTCTCTTTCTCCACACCCCAAGTATGTTTTTTTTTTACCTTTTCTAACTTGTCTACAGCTCCATCTGACGCTGACCAAAATTACATCACTTGAGGACATTTATCAGACTTCACATTTCTTGTTTGGAGGCAGAAGCCTTTATAAAACTTTTTCACATTTGTAATAGTACCCCCCAAAACCTGAAAACACATTTTTGTGTGTTTCTCTCTAATGACCCTTAACCTGGATCTTTCCACAATCTGAACTTCAAAGTTTCCCTCCAGACACATTTTACTTTGTTGTGATTCATATTTGGTTTTAACATGGTTTTCCTACATAGTCCTCAATTCTCATTGAGAAATGCTGGATTTCTCCACTCCGCTGGCCAACAACTGCCGCTTGCACCAGGTTTCGCTTTTGCGTTCCTCTTTCCAGAACAGCACCTGCCCCTAAACACTCATCCTTGCAATGGTTCTCTGCACACACATCCTGAGTTACAAACCGCAGTGTTTGCCATGCTGCAATCTGTTGCATTCCTTCCCCCAAAAGAGTACTTGGAACTTGGATCCTGATCAGTGCCAAAATTCAGGTCCAGGAACATGCTCCCAAAGCAGGGGCAGTACAGTGGAAACAAACAGGCGACATAGGTACATGTTAAGTCACGGGTAGTTAAGCTCTTGAAGTAGGAAAGGCCTGTTACTGTTTCTACCCCTTCAGTCACCCCCATCAGGTCAAAATGACTCCACAACAACTTCTCTAACCTGTAACAGACCAGAAAAAGTGCACATACTGCTCTCATTATGACTTGTGTCCAATCAAGTAAAATCGCTGCAAGATAACACATTTACAAATCATTGCCTAATCATTAATTATGTTAAAAATCACAGAGTTGATTATTACTCACTGTCAGAAACTATAAATATATACATGTTCTCTGTGTGGACTCCACTGTTGGCATCTTTAATCCACTAATTATGACAAAGTTAGAAGCTTGTTTATTTGTTTTGTAGATCATGAGGGACTTCATTGTTCAGAATCTGGAAAATTGTCATTGGCCTTACCACTCACAACAAAGGAAATTAAAATCAACACAATTAAGAAAAGACAAAGTAATGAACAATGTAACTTAAAAAAAAACAAGCAACCAAACAGAAAACAATTAATTACAACATACCGTGCACAATTTTAGTTGGTGATGGAGGCTGATGATGATGATGAGGGTCACTGATCAATAATTTCTGTGGTACCTTCATGCATTTGTTGCACTTTCCATTACATTTGCTGAGCACATTGGAGCTCTGTAGGCTCAACACATTCTCATCCCAACTGATCACATGATGCTGCTCTGTCAGTGACCTCCTGCATCTATTTTTCACACTTTAGGTATCCTTATGATTTCAGCTGTTTACACTCACCGTTGATGCCGTCACGATGATGTCAACAAATGCACATGGTGGGATGACACAGCATGTTTACACCAGCATATAATAAAAACACCACCGGTTTTGTCTGAGTGCGTTCTCATCTGACACCTTCCATCAGTGTTCGTGTTGGATGCAGAAGGTGGCTTTTGGCGTCAGACTCATACCCCAAAAGCACTGATAGAGCGGACATATTTGATGAGTTCAGAGTGAGAACCGGCTGTTGGATTTAATGGAGCATCTCTTTGTTTACAGCAAGACAATAGACAAGATTTTTTTTTATTTTATAGAATACAAATGTAAAAAAGTTGTCTACAGAAGTCCATTTTGAGTGTAAAAAAAGTCATTCTGCATTTGGAGCTGAGTGGACATAGTAAGTTCCAGTCATCAGGCCAGTTCAGATATATAACACCTCATTGACACACTTTGGTCAGTTAGTTATTCACTGGAACAGGAACCTCTGGGGGTCTCTGAGGACCGGAACCACTGACTTAGCAAAAATGTAAACGATAAAACCCATCGAGGGCATGGATGAATTACCAAATGGGCCCACAGGGCACAGGGTGCATCACAGCGACTGTGTGAAGTGACTGCTGTTGAATTCAATATGACAGGCTTAAAACTCCCTCGGAAAAATGCAAGAAATAGCCAAAACATTAACTTCGATGTTGTCACAAGAAGGAAGCAATTATGGCATCTTTAATTGGAGAGTTGATTACCTTAGACAAACATGGGAGCCCCACATCTGCTGAAAGACATCTTTAAACTCTGTAGTCGTGATTTCACTTGACCACCACATGCAGCTGGGAAGATGAGAATTACGTGAGCTATTTGGTCCTGAACCAAAATATTGAAAAAATAACATTTTGACCAGGGGAAGAGGGGGATAGCCGTAACAATTAATCCTCTGATAGCAATAAATATCTGAACCAGATTTTATGGTGATTCCTCTAAAAGTTGTCAAGAAATTTTGTTAGAAAAAGAAATTCAAGCTCAAAGGAAAGGGTATAATCTTTGGGGACCATTGATGTTTGTGCAAAGTTCTATGGCAATCCTTCCAGTGGTTGTCAAGATATTTTAGTCGTGACGAAAGAGATGGACCACTAGATAGACATTGCTGTCCCTAGAGCCATGACATAAACATGGCTAAATATATATACATATATATATATATATATATATATATATATATATATATATAATGATTGAGTTCTGTGCAGAGTTTCCGCCAGACAATTATCAGCAAGGAGGTCGATGGTTTTCATGGTGGGTGACGGGTCCACTGTCAGTGTGTTTGTGAGAGAGAGAAAAGAAGAGAGTGAGAGCACACCTTCAAAAACACAACATCACGACATGGGGGCAATGTTGATATTATGGCAGGCTGCCAAATATACATGTTTGTTAAGTCCTGGACTTTGTTCGGATTGTTCTCAAACTAACTGATTGAGTCAGTGATAGACCAGCAACTTCCATGTTCTGCAAGGTTGGAAATGATTTGCTCCACAACTGTAGTGTTTTTGCTCAGAAAGTTCTGGACACCTCTGTTCTGCAGAGTAGGAGTGCAATAAAAAAGGTTTTTCCTGAACCAGTACTATACCAAGACCAATGGAAGATAAAATTGAAAAATGTATTCATATCAATGTTATAATGTGGTATATAAAAGCTATTTAAGACTGACTGAACGAAGCGAAAACATCACAATATCTGCCTCTTTAACCCTTTCAAACCTGGCTCGACATCCCTTTTCCTGTGCTGCTTTCTGACAACTTTCACAGGTATTTAAACCTATTAGATGATTTTGGAATGAGAACAAGCCCTTGTAGCCAGTGGTACTGTGTGTTTTTGGTAACTTTGTGGACACAGTTTTATGGGCATTTTATGGCCCCTACTCCCCAGAAATGGGACTTCCTTCTCCCATGGAAAGTCTCTGTCCTGAAGAGGCAGCTGATTTGGACACATGCTGCTGGATGATGTGCAGGAATCCTGTTTAGAAAAAAAAGACAAACATATTTTGTAAAACTAAAGAATACATTGACAGTGAATGGTTTATCAACTAGCAATTAGTTATACGAATGCACATGTTAGGAGACAGGGTTCACCATACCATCTGGGTCTGATGCTGTGCGCATTTATTTTTAGTCACCACCTCATTCTTAAGTGGCCGAAGCTGTCAGTGTTATAATGCAATTAATTTTTACTGCAGCACATTCTCATGAAAATACCTTGAAATAAACAGCTTTCTTCCTCTGGGATATTGAAAGGCAAGACATCAAAGGAGTGTGATGCACTGAAGGTGAGAGCTCTCCTCGCATTAAATAATACAGCTATAAAGATCAAAATTTAATGCATCGCCTACTCATCAGGACTCATTTGTGATTTAAAGCACTTCTCCAGGAATAAAAACAGCCTAATTTCAGAATGGAGATCATGCTCAAATTGCTTGAAAGTAGGTTTGAACTGCTTTTTTGTGGCAGAACAAAGGTAAGATATTCCGAGTCTATTTTAATGTCTACTTTGAAATAAATTAAGCTCATCAAATATGGGGGTTTATTGATGCAGAACTTTTTGCCCTCCAAATCAGTGTCTATTTGATCTAACATAAAGGAGTTATCTCCCCCATACTGGCTTTGCTCACTTCTTACAGGGAATTTAACGACTATATCAAACACATGAAACTCATCATCTCGAGAGTTTCAGCCATGCTAATGCTGTAATCCAATTAGCAAAGTCATGTTTGTAGATTATGAGCACTCACTCCAGACTTTCAAGCCATGTTAGTTCATGCACACAGAATGAAAGGAATTTAAAGATAATATCATCATTCTCATAATGTGATATTTTGGCCTCACTTATAGTGTGTCTCTGTGAAACACTGGGGGTGTTTAATTATTCAGAGAACACCGTGCTCTGCTAATGTCTGTTTTGTTAATCCTTGGGTTTAAAACCACTTCTTATAGACACAGGGAGAGCATATCTGCTGAAGTTCCATACTGTCTCATTATCAGTGGCTCACTTAACCCTTTGAAACCTGAGCATATTGGCTTAAAAAGATACAAAACAAAAAGAAATGACATGAAAAAAGACAAAATTGGAAAAAATTACTTATTAACATAAAAATAATTGTTTTGGTTTTTTTTATAATGTTCAATTATAGGCTTTAGTGCTTTGGACATTTTTTTTTTTTTAAAGATTATTCTTTTTTTTCCCAAATCTGTTTATTAAATTTTTCAAACAAGACATTTAAGGACAGTGAAAAAAGAAAGTAATAATGAGTCAAACTAAAGGGGATTTAACAAAAGTATCTGTAGCAAGTGAAAGAAAAGGCAATTCGAAACCAAGATAGGGCAAGACAAATACTACAAATCAAATCAGTACCCAGACAAAAACAAAAACTTAAACTTAAAAATCAATTAAGATAAGTGGCCTAAAGCAACAAAATAAATAAATAAATAAACATTGAAATGTAAACTGTTGTTGATTGGACAACTGTCTTTCATATCACAATTTAATGTCTCTTAAATACATGGTCAATCATTCTGGAATATCTGGAAAGTCCAGCTCTTGTACATGTTTGAAAAAGGGGTCCCACATCATGTAAAAAAAAAAAAAGAAAGAGAGTGTGTGAAGAGGGTTTCAGAGACTTCCATTGAAGTAATATCAGGCGTTAGCAGCGTGACAAAGGCTGGAAAGTTTGCTTAAATGGGATAGAATGGCACTGTGGGTGGGCTTACACCGAATTATGCAATTATAGCATTAGGCTAAGGATTTGGGGAGCGTGTTCATTTTAATGGAACTGATTCGGGCGACTAAAGATAGATTCAGTACCGACCATCGGTCAAAGTCTTCTTGCACACGAATCAGAATGGGAGCAAAAATAGCTTTATGTAGGTCTCTAAATTTGTCAGTTACCTGAGCTCCTAGATAAGTGAGGCAGGGATTTGAAATCTTAAATGACAGGCTGTGTAGTGGATACTCATAAGCAGCCCTATTTAATGAAATAATTCACTTTTATTTAAATTTAATTTATAACCAGATATAGCACCATGAGTCAAAAATGGTAAGAGCTGCAGGGATAGACACTGAAAAATTGGAAATATAAAGGAGAAGATCATCAGCATATAGCTAGACTCTCTGTTCCAGTCCATTCCTGAAGACGCCTGTAATAGATGGGTCACAGAGGAAACAGCTGCAGAAAGTTCAGTCCCAGTAATTGGATTTTCCAAAGTTTTAACCATTTCAGGGTGAACAAAAGGGATTTTAAGTGTAAAAATTGTCAAAGTCTTGTGTGTCTGAATGAACCTTAGATGTGTACAACAAGACATAGTAGTTCTTAAATTCCTGATTAATTCTTTTGGGGTCTATTGTGATACCTGAAGATGTTTGAATTTGCGGGATTTACCATCTTTGTCACCCTGCTCATAATAACTAGATCTGGACTTGAGGAGTAGTTCAGCAACATAGTCTGCCATCAGTGTGTTAAATTCTGATTAGGGAGAGGGGTTCCTTATACACATCTGGGGTTGGTGAGGTAGCATATATATTGTCTTGTTGGGCAATACGGTTGGTTAGTCCAGCCAATTTTTCCCTCTTCTGATTTTTTTTTAGTTTACATAAGAGACTATCAGCCCACTGATGTAAGCTTTCAATGTCTCCCATAGTACAGATGCAGAGATGTCCGGGGTTTTATTGATACTCAAAAACATATCAATTTAATTCTACAAAGTTTTCATCTGACAGCAAACGCTTGTTAAAGTGCCAGGGAGGACGTAGTTGAACACAACCATCAAACCCAATACTTATAATGACAGGGGCGTGGTCAGTGATGACAATAGCCTCATATGAACATGAGCTTACAGAAGTTAGGAGTCTATTATTGACGAAAAAATAGTCTATCCAAGTAAATGTGTGGTGCACCTGGGAAGAAAATGAGTATACTTGGCTAGTAGGGTTAAAGAAATGCCAGGTATCTGAAAAAACTCATCCATGAAACCTCTGATTAGCTTAGCAGAATTTGAAAGTGAGGTGGCCTTCGTGGACGACCGGTCTAGCTCTGAGCTTAGCCAACATTAAAGTCTCCTCCCAACATAAGCAAGGACATATCTGGAAGATTAGAGAAGAGCCGTCTAAAAAAAAATCTGCACTATCCCAATTAGGGGCATACACATTCACCAGTAAGACTGGGGTATCAAACATCCTGCCAGTGACCATTAGATCCATTTGGATCAGTGACCACATCAGAGCATATGAAGGGAACTGATTTTGTAATAAAATTGCAACCCCTCTAGACTTATTATGAAATGATGAATAATAGGCATATCCAATCCACGTACTCTTAATCCTCGAATAAACAGATGGCTTTAGGTGTGTTTCTTGGAGGTAAATTATTTGAGCCCCCAAATATTGAAGGTGTTGTAAAACCTTGCTACACTTTACTGAGGAATTAAGTCCCTTGCAGTTCCAACTAATAAACCTTAGTTCTAACAAAAACTCGACATTGCTACCATGGCTGAAATATGACTCGTAAAGGGCTGAGGTGGATTCCCGTCTTTGAGTTTCACAGGGTCCGGTGGGCACGATCAAGCAGGGGCTTCTCGGTCAGTCCAAGCAGATGCTGACGAAGCTGGGCAATAAAAACAGTGGCATGGGGTCCCTCCTGTCCCTCTGGCACCCCCAGCACACTTATATTATTACATCTGGATCTGGCCTCCAAATCTTCACATCTGTCATCCAAACGTTTCACCTGCGATGTCAGCGTGCTAACGGTGGCTTCCAGTTCGTTTATCCGGAAGCTATGGTAGATTGTGACACGCTTAAGTTTACCAATCGTCACCTCATGAGCATCCACTGCACGCTGGAGTGGTTCGATTGAGTTCCTTAATTCTTGTCTCACAGATGATATTTCAGAGCGCAGGCTCAGGAGGTCAGTTTTCCCGAATATATTGTTCTTAGGGGTGTCCATCATTGACTGCAGCAGCATAGCATCAAGGGCGTTAGTAGCGTTAGCATCCTCTGCTACCGGTGTGATTTGCTTGTTTTGGATGAGAATTAGACATCGTTGTCGATTAAGAACCAGAGTGAGTACGCCAGAAGGTTCAACAAAGCTGTACAATAAATAAATGTATTTGAGTCACATTCTTTCGGAGCAGTTTAGGAAGCCTCTACTGTCCTCCGTGCTCCATAGCGCCCCTCCATTTAAGATTATTCTTTTGGGCTTTTATTGCCTTTAGTTGTCAGGACATTGTGAGTGTGAAAGGGGGAGAGAGAGAGAGGGGGAGACATGTAGCAAAGGGCCAAGGCTGGATTTGAACCAGCAGCCGTTGCGAGGAGGACACAGCCTCTGTACATGGGGCGCTGCTCTATCCACTGAGTCAGCAGGCGCCCCCTTTGACATTTTTCTAATGGCTTTTGAGATCAATATTTTTTAATTTGTGGAAGAGTTATTGCCAAGTTGCTCACTGCCCTTTAGCCCATTTTTTTCAAAGAAGGAGACCAATTTGCTTAGCTTTCTTAGGTTTAAATAGTTGTGAAGGCGTCTGAATGCAGCACCGGAAAAGTGATGTTGATACAGGTTTCAAAAGGTAAAGCAGCATGAATGCATTTTTGGCCACTTGAAGGCAACAGAAAAAGCTGAAAACACAACATCGAACAATGTTGTCATTACATACAGATTGAAGGCTAACATTTTAAGTTAAACCTGCTACTCCAACATCCCTTGGCCTGGAGGCTGGGTTATATATACTGGCTGTGTTTAATTAGGAACAGCTGAAGTGAGTTGCCTTGATGAGGTGGCTGTGACTCATGCTGAAGTTTGGGGAAATAGGGTGATTGGAAAACTGCTGAATGGGAGCTGGGTGACTGGGCAGGCAGAAGTTAGCATGTGACCAGTAATGCAGAACTGTGCCAAGCATGTTTTCTCATTTTGTAGCCCCTTTCCGTTGTTGTATTTGTTTTGGATATCATATGCTTTTAAATTGGCAGCATGTTTCTTCTAATTGAAATGTTTTGGGCTGGTGCAGTGCATTTGCCCTTGTTGACCGCCATCTCTCTTCCACTATACATAATGTCGATCCATTGTTTACTTAGGAGATACTTATTAGTGCAGCTCCAATACTGTTGCTCCTCACACAAGTGTTTGTCACCATGGATATTCGGAGCAAAGACATCAGCATTTTGGGTACCTTGACTTCTCATTGAAGAACAGAGCAGAAACATAGGGGTTCGTACCAATGACAAAAATAATGCAGCGTATAATGCAAAACCTTTATTGGTTTTTTTATTTGATTTGTTGTCAGAAGGATGCAAAGTATTGAAATGTTTCTGGCTCTGCTCAGATTGAGACTTTTTTTGATTCAGTCAGTGTAATTCTCTCAAAGATCAATACCACATCTTAACATATACACACACACACATTATGAATATCCATTCCTCTGTATGTCATGCAGAGGTAATAATGGTGCACTGGAGACCAGCGTGAGACAAATGAAATGAAAACAGTGAAAGGCATACAGTTCATTTCCCTGTGTTACTCGCATTAGGTGCAGGTATATGCAACATATTGAGACACCGGCTGTGTCAGAGCTGAAAGGTGGGGGGTCATAAATTATGGAATGCACCCCTGAAACACAGTGTGATATATTGGGAAACGCCACATCTAACAGCGGAGTATGAGGCATACTGATGTCACAGACGCTGTGTCGATGATATATGCAACAAGCTGTTGTTGCCTTTGACTTGTACCTACTAGACAACCCATCACCTCAAAGTATAAATTCACAAAAATATGTTTTTTTCAAAGAACGTTTTCCATAGATACAATTGATATTTAACGGAATGCCCATACATGCCGTATCGTACACCAAGGGGGAAACCAGAGCATTTGCCACCCCACGCCCACTTCACTTGCTGCATGTCGAATTAGCATGTAGCAACAGGAAAAAGACTCAAAATGACAACAAAGAGACAAAAACAGACCACAAAAACAGACCACAAGAAGCTGAAAAGATATACAAAATAGCAAAAACAGGAAAAGTACAACAAGGAGACAAAAAATGACTAAACACAGACACAAAATGACCAAAACAGACATAAAATGACCAAACTGGCTACAAAGAGATAAACAAACAACAACAAGGAGACACAGAATTATTGCAAAACGACGGAAAAGAACTACAAAGAGACACAAAATTACCATGAAGAGACACGAAAAGACCACAATCAGATACAAAGGTACTGAAAAAAGACATAAAATAACTACAACACAAGCAAAATCAACCACAAAAAGACACAAAATAACCACAGGGAGAGAAAAACAACAATAAAGAGACACAAAAAGTGGAGTTGCAAAGAAACTGAAAAGACTAAAGACCAAAATAACTGCAAAAATGAGCAAAACAACCAAAAATAGACACAAATTGAACACAAGAGGACACAAAATGACTAAAAAGAGAAGATAAAAGAGAAAAGAGAAAGATAAAATAACCAAAAAAGACACACAATAATAATAATAATAATAATAATAATACATATAAATAATATTTTAAAAAATATATTGTCTGTAACCTTATTTTTAAAACATAATTAGAATTAATATAAATATAGTTTTATTAACATTTTCCCTAGTTCATTCATGATTTTCACGTCATTCTCTTGTGACATTTTCCTACTTTTTTTTACAATTTGCTTACATTCTAAAGGTTTAAATGACTGTGTTCGGCGTCTGAAGGCTGCCCAAGAAAACTGATGTCAATCGATCTAACACTTTATCCAAAACATTGTTAGATTACGTAGTTCTTGGACGCTCAAAACTTTTTTCACTAATTCACAACAAAATTTTTAGTCTCTTACATCATAGCATTAATGGTGATAATGTACTGATATTACGGTACACTGAATCAATTATATCTATGGTAAATGTAATTCTGTATATCATGTGAGTTTAAAAGCCACACTTTCCAGGCAGTTTCAGTTATTTCCCCTCAAAGATTTAGCTATTAGATAAATATCATGTGCCATTATGCAAATGCAGTCTGTCCAGTGGAGAACTGTTATATGCCAAACACTCTTCTACTGAAGGATTACCACGTACATCAGAGGGTCTGCGTCTTCATAATTTACCAAATAACAACATTTAACAAGCCAATCCCATTGCGACTGGATCTCATTATGCAAATGCACTGTGTATTTGTGTGTGAGTGTGGGTCTGCTTGTCCTGATTGAGTTCAGGAGGATAATTGCTGACTTCGAGGGGTTGTCAGTTGATGGAGCTCACCTGGTCAGACTGGGCTCTCTGGGCTATATAGCTGGCTAGTTGGCGCACGCATTTATGCAGCTTGCACCCATGATAACATGTCCGTCACATCTAACACATCCATGCATAGTTTCCTCTGCTGACCCCCCCAGATCTATTGTTTTATTGGCCTGAGGTCAGTTTAAACAACATATTATTGCTTTATCTCTTCCACAGACGCCACTCTGTCACACTAAGTGAGCCACTTTATGAGACTTTTTGTGTCTGCTTTAATTCTAATGGCAAATATGCCTTTGTGAGTCAAAGAGGCAATTATCCCTTTATAACAGAGCACCCTGACTGGCACAATTTTTCCCCCATGCCAGATATTAAATTCTGTCCTACAGACCTTGCAAAAGACAGGATTTTCACCTCTGCCAAGACGATTATTTCATTCCTGTTTTGTTTTGGTTCAACACAGACCTTTTTGACAGATTTCAGTGAAATGTGGTGGAAATATGCAATGGAATACATGATTCAATTTTAGGCAAGACTTGGATATATTTTTAAAAAATGTTTTAAACTGTTTTATGCTGATAATGAGTTAGAGGATTGCATCCAAAATACACAAGTGCCAAACAAAGGTACACAATCTGATCTGGCAGTTTCACCTTTGTGTCACTGTTGGCTCATGTTCATAGCATGATAGTCTGGTATCAGTTGTATTTTCAACACATTCTCATCCCAACTCCTCACATATTGTTGCTTTGCAGTGGACTTCTGTGTCTACATATAATGCTCAAGGTATCCTTCTTCATCTGATGTTAACATTCTGGATGCCGCTACTATGATGTCAACATATGCACATGGTGGGATGATGCAGCATGTGGTTATGTTTGGGCGACAACAGCACATGGCAACCAACGCCTAGACAAATGCACATGCTGGCACAGGTGGTTAGGATTAGGCAACAAGGGCACCTGAATGTGTAGAAAAAAACCCATCACATTCAGAGGGGAAGTAAAAACCAGATCCCGCATGAAAGTCTAGGGTTGGCTGGATCCATTCACCACCCCTCCTGTCTGCACTGAAGGCACCCTCATATTTTGTTATGTCATGTCATCATTACTGGTAGCGTTACAACCTGGTCCTGTCCAGCCGTTTTTCATGTGGCAGCAGGTTCTCTCAGGCCAGCAGCCGGCATATGAAAACCAAGCATACAGTTCTGTTTGGCCTCATTGTCAGCTGATGCCATCCAGTGGTGTTGTATGTGTACAGAGATAGATATCCGCATACCAGGAAGCTTCCATTAAAGGATTTTTATTCTGTGAAAACAAGTGACGTTTCGAGCCAGTATGCTCTATGCTCTTCCTCAGACTTGTTTTATGTGTACACAAAAGGTGCCTTTTAGCATTGCACACTTAGGCCACAAGCACTGTCAAAGTGGCACTATTTCACAGGTTCAGAATGAGAACGGGCTTGGCCAACCACAACTAATAAGGAGATGTTCACTTAGTGTTTTCAATTAACATGATATCATGACATCTGATGTAAAAAGATTTCTGTTGCTCAGAATATTTTAAATTCAGACATTCAAATTGCTTTAAAACCACAATGTTTCTCGCATATATTATAGATATATAGAGAGCAGCTACTTCACCGTGCCTTGATGAATGTGCAGTCAGATGAGGATAAAGATCATTTTCGTACGTGTTTCTGTTATACACTGAGGATTCTGTAAAGCTTTATTATACTATGTGTGCTGCTTTAAAAGATAATTCAGGTTATTGTCATAATGGGCTTTGTTTCATGCCAACTCAAAAACTTGCTGAATGTAAAGGTTCTTGTAGCTCCAAGATTTTTAGAGTAATCCCCTTACATACACACACCGACTCCAAAAGGTGATTAATCACTGCGAGCTAGTGTCATATGGGTCAAGTTGTGGAGTAGAATAGTATATATAGGACTGCAAGAGGACCTTGAAATTTGCATGTTTGCATGAATTTTAATGTTGTGATACATAATCTTGGTGTATTGGTACGTCATATTGTTATATCAGTACAGAGCTATCAAAAGAATGAAGACTGAAACCTGATATAGATTTGTCAAAGGGCAGCTCTTTTGGTATTATTATTGCTATTTTTTAATTATTATAATTATTATTATTATTTTCTGGAAGTCACTTTCCATCTGAATGCGATTTTTATATATATATTTTTTATATATGTCCTCTTTTGTTTCCTAAATACAACTGTGTGCAGTATAATCCCACCATATGCTTGTATTGACATCATGTTAGCAATTCTGGAACGTCAACAGCAGACACAGGGCGCAGTATGCAGTCGCAGAGGTCTACTGCAAAGCTGTAATATTTGACAACTTGGGATGAGAACGTGTTGCATGTTCTATAAAAATACATGCACAATTTTTTGTCAGATATACTACAAATTAGTGCCCCACCAGTTAAGTTAGGTACTTGACATAAAGTTAGATAGTGTAAAGTTATGACGGTGAGGTTCGGTAAGAAAAGTTAAGTACTTAAGTGCTTTTGGAAAAGAAACATGGTGATGATGTACCTTAAAATAAGTCAAAAGTTCACACATTTCCAAACACATGAAAATCCTGTGGGAAAATTCTGTGTTTTGTGACCCATTCACCACCCCAACGTGCCTCCTAACCTTTGGCTCACTTCCATCTTTACTCTCATTAGTGCATTGCTTGCATGATTGCAGCCTTCAAAAAATGGGTTATGCACACACTTCTAAGCACACTCGCACAAACTACTAACTGCATGAGAACGTATTGTGTATATGTAAAAAAAACACACTGACCATGGATCTATAAATATATTTACATAATACAAATGCAGAATTACAATGAAACTCAGTATGTCTTTACCTGGTTAAATAAAGGTGTGATAATAAGAAACATAGCACCCACCTCCTCTACCTATAAGCTCCAATCTTCCAAGCTTACACTTTCCTCCATACCCACACTGTCACCACATGGCGTGTGCATCAGCCCTGTAACATGCATCACTGCTCCTCACTTGCAGCTGAGTTGGAGTTTACTTTTAAAAAATCTTAGAAAAGAGTACAAATGGATCTGCCCATTAAGTATCAAACTATTATTACATGATGCGGTGAATTATGCTTTGTCAAAGATGCATTAAGGTCCCAGCTAAAGCCAGAAACGCACTGCATGATTTAAAAAGCCATTATTACTCTGATTTTGCCAAGACGATTGATTTTTAAGATGATGGAGTGTCTGCGCTGGTCTGAGTGAAATAGGGCCTGTGATCTTGTGGTGTGTTGGGCTTTAGGATTCAATTACCACCAACTGAGCCTCGGTCCAGACAGTAGTTTTAAAACTACTGGCTAAATTTTCAGGGTGGTTTCCATTGACTGCATGTGAAATATGAGATGATCTAACCCGTTCACATCCGCCGTCCATTCTAATGGATATCACTTTTTTAGTAGGTCTAGAGCTGTGATTAGTGTTCTCTAACGCCACCCAAATGCACAGACTTATTTGATGGGATGTCTATGAGCCAATCACGGTGTTCCGCATCATCTAAAGTGGACTGCGGTAGAGTCACGTCCCCTTTTTAACAAGCATGGCTGACCATGAGGAAAGGAGGGAGCACAAAGCTATCAATTATATTGTTTTATGCTGAATTCATGTGATGTTGGAAGGTCGTAGTTTTCGACTTTGTTGTGTTTTATGTGCTAAGTTTCAAACATTGATTTGCCATGTTTAGTCGGCAACTTGTCTTATAAAATAACATTGTTATCAATATTAGTATACTTACGTGGCATGCTTTATAGTAAAGTATGCTTGCTTGCTACAGATAATAGATGCAGATACTAAAATGTGCAACTAATAGATACTGATAGCATATACCATTTTTTACCGTCAATTGTTGACACTGTTTCCATTCTTTCTGCCATTTCTGCTGCCCTGAAACATAAGGCAAATGTCAAAATTTGGCATTTTGGGTATCTCCAAAATTTCCAAATTTCCCACTCGTAATTCCAACTTTTGAGAGCCATTCATTTGCTCGTATAGTTAGTAAATAAGGTAAATAAAACAGTAAATAAATACATACTTTTTTTTTTAACTTTTTTTTCCAAGTAAACATGAAATGTTATATTACTTACACATGTCAAACAAATCATATGAAAGATTTATAGCTTTGACTCAAAAATTCCCATCCACTGGAAAGAATGAGGGATCTGAGTGTCACTATAAAATAAATAGGGGGGATACTGTTTAAACAGGGACGTTGATTTTCCAGTCTAATGGGTAGCGGGTCGTCCCTTGGCTCCTCCAGTCTAAATATTCTTGGGGCATGACACTGAACCCAAATTGCTCCTGATGGCTGTTCAGTGTGCGAGTGTGTATGAATGGTGAAAAACTGAGTAGTAGGTGGCAACATGTCTGGTAGCCTTGGACACCAGTGTGTGAATGAGTGTGTGAATGGGTAAATGTGATTTGTACTGTGAAATTGTTTTGAGTAGTCAAAATGACTAGAGAAGCGTTATAAAAGTACACGTCCATTTAATGATACAATCAGCTTATTAAAAATCTTATTGATTATGTTGGCAGAATATTCATCTCTGGAGGTTTTTATCATCCTGTTTTCAGGAGTATTTTAGAAATTGAGAATATTTTGAGTCACAGTGACAGAAATGATTTTTAAAAAGATGTACATAATGTCTTTTAAAACATCACTTCATTCATTGAAGTCAATTATTAATGAAATCTCACATTGTTTTGGTTTTTTTTTCGAGGAGAAGTCTGTTAAGGCCATTCATTGTCATTTTTACTTTTAGGTCATTTCTGTGGTGCATCTCTTAATCCATTGGAATGGACAGGATTTTTTTAAATAATAATTTATAAATACATCTGGAGAATAAATCCGTCATTACAACATTTTTTTTTGTGTGTGTTTGGAAATTAATTGCGTTCTGAGCGGGCTAATTCAGTAATTCAAATTGAAAGCAAGAGGAGACACTGTAGGACAACAAAAAAGGAAAAAGCCAAAGAGAAAACTTGTGAAACACAGCAGGAGACAAGGACATGCAAGGAAGAATAAACAGCAAAAATGCTGAGAGAGAAACAGTAGAGAGGGGAAAATAAGTCGATTGTTCAGTGGACTGAGGGAGAGAGGAGAGGCAAGTGAAAATGGAAGAAGTACACATTTGCACTGCAGTATAACTACAAACTTAGCAAGATCCTTTATCTCATATCCAGATTTATGAACACCAGGAAGGTTCCACTCTAATTACCACAGCGACAGATAACTATGACGAGATTTCACAGGTGATTTGACACAAGTAAGGCTCATGCTTCCTCTTAAATTAACACAACCATCAAAAGTCTCATTATACAACAGAAAAACTAACAACTGCTTTCCTTTCAGACACACAGAATATACCCAAAAACTACAAACACAAGGTGCAATCATCATCTTTTACAGTGAGTAGAATGTCTCTAGAACATAACACCAAAAAGGTAAAAGGAAAAAGGCAAGAGAGATAAATAAAAAGGCAGCGGCAGCAGCAGGTGGAGGTGGGGAGGAGAGAGGGATATAAATAAGGTGAAAGGAAAGTGTGGGAGGAGGAGAGTGGATTGATTGTTGCCCTGCGGCTCAGGAAACAATCATGGAGCAGCAGCGTTCATGACCTCCTGCAGAAGGCTTTATTACTCAGTGTTATCTGCTGTTGAGAGGACCTTCCTATGCTGCTGCTGCTCTGGCCACTCTGTACATTTCTACAGGCCACAGTCTGCAGAAATGTACAACCACTGCTAATAGAGGGTGCGGGTTTACTTTAAGTTATAGTTAAAATGCATGCTTAAGGTTTCAAAAGAGGCATTAGTTAGTAAATGTAGTTGTGGGTCCTGTAGGATTCAGTTGTGTAGCATTGAAAAGTTCCTACCTTAAAGAAGTAGTAATCCTATCAATATTGGATATTATGTTATTTTAACATGTTCTCATCCCAAATTGTCACATTGTGCTGCTCTGTCAGAGACCTTCCGTGCCTGCTTATGACGTTTTAGGTATCCCTCTGCGTCAACAGTTTACGCTACAGGATGCTGTCAACAAAGGCACATGGTGGGATGACGCAGGGCATCGTTATGTTTACACAACAGCGAATGGCAACCAACATGCAACATCATGATGGTAAAGTTTACAACAGAGTCACAGATGGTTGGGTTTAGGAAAAAGAAGCATGTGGTAAGGTCTAGAAAAAAAACTCACACTGGAAGCAAACTCCACACTCCTGCATAAAAATCTGTCATTAATGGGACCAGTCCACCTCTCCTCCTGCCAAACCTAAAAGAGCACTCGTGCAGCTTACATTATGTTGTCAACGGCAGCGTTATCGCCTGACACTGTCCTATAGTGTTTCACATGCACGCGACTGATTCCATCTGTCCACGTTCTCAAATGACATCACCGTGCGCATTGCATTGGGATGCGCCCAATGCTGTCTAATCAGGCAGATTTTAATGAATGTTACTTAAACAGATGAATGTTTTTGACTTACTGCATTGTCTCTGTATTGTGTCCTAAATACACTTTGCTGCTCACACGTTGTAGCTGATAAATTGGTTTTCAAATATGCTGAGCCTGACATCAGCCTGTAATTTAAAATTAGAAATCCACTACTAAGTGTTGTCTGTCTCTGCCTTCACTGATTTACTCAGGGTAAAATTAATGAATACTTCAAAGGTTATCTGGAGGTTGACCTTAAGCTCAACTCATTAAGATATTGAGAGCTTTCGTGTCCTGTGGTCTGAATACTGTTTCAGAGAATATGCCACCCTAACACTTTGGGGAATTTCTGGCATGGAAAAAGTTGAATATAAAGATGAATATCAGCAAAAAGGAAAAATATTGTCTTTCAGCATCTTCAGTCCAGAAATATCCGCATCTGTTTTAACTTTTAAAAAATCCCTGATCAGTCAAAAACACAGTTGCACCTCTCAGTTGGAGAGTAATTCTAATGGAGAGTCTCTTCAGTCCCTGGCTTCTTTTAGTTTAGGAGAAAGCCGTCTGTTTTGAGAGAGCGTGGCAGTGAGGGGAAGTGAGAGAAAGTGAATGAAAGTGATGATTAATCAAAGCCAACATGTGTCCTCTGATGTCACAGTGCGCTGTTATAATCCTTTTCAATGATCCACAGCTAATGAATGACACTCCTGCACTTGTCTTCACAAGTGACAGCTAATGGCAGACGAGTCTCTTGCCAGCAGTTAGAAAGCAGCGCAGGATATTTCTTTCTTTCTCCTACATGTCACACTGTCTTTCTGTTTCCTTACTGCTTCCCTCCTCTTTCATTTTGTCCCACTTTTCTCCCCTTTTTCTCTTGCCCTGATTTCATCATGCATGGAGGAGATGTTTTAGTTCACTTTTTGAAGTTAAAAGGTTTTAGTTAAGCTGTTTTTAACGCTGCTTGAATCAGTAAATTTCTATTGAACTGAATCATCAAATAATTTTAAGTAATGTAAAAGTTGTTGCTCATTTTTGATGATGCCCAAGTTGCAGAGTGTGACGTTTGTGTGACGTTTCAGGGCAGCAGAAATGGAAGAAAGCATGGAAACAGCATCAACAATTGGTGGTAAAAATATTTCGTTATTTTGTCCCAAGTAGCTTTCATTTACTTGTAGCAGTTGAATATTTTAGTATATGCATCTATAAGCTGTAGCAAGCAAACTTTAAACTATAAAGCATGCCAGGCGTGTATACACTGATAAAAACGTTATTTTAAAACACGAATTGCTGACGCAACGTCATAAATGCATAAATATGGCAACAAAAGTCAATGTTTGGTCAATGGTATGAAACTGTTTTATTGATTCACAAATTAAATATACATTTTTGATCACATGTAAAGTATATAACATGCATTAATGCATGTAGAGTGACCTAGATTAAAGTTAATAAATATATAATATATTAAATACATAAAAAATGCAATAACATATAAAAACATAAATTAACTAGAAACAGCTATCAGCCTCTTGTTTATAGCATTAAAAGGCAACCCACCTTCTTTGTAGCTTTCATGTTGTTTCCACTTTACAACCTCAAAACACATGAACACAACAAAGTCGTAAGAATCGAATCAATCAAATATAAATGGATGAATTATATGAAATCCCTCATACAGTTTTCATGAATGTTGAAATTAGCTACAGAGGCCAAAGGCATTTTTTGCACCAGGCTGTAAACTTTATTTCTGCTTCAAAGCTGGGCATTTTAACATGGTGGTCTGTGAGAATTGACTCACTTATGGAGTCAGTCTCAAGTGGCCATTAGAGGAATTGCAGTTTTTAGCACTTCTGTGTTGGCATCATTTTTCAACCCTGAGGTTGCAGCCTGCCTCTAACCCCTGCTTCACCCAGCCTGTGAGGCACAGGGCTTCATTAGAGACTCTCCATCTCTCCTAAATGTCTCTACAAAGAGACATCAGGAGTAAAGAAGCTATTTGTATCCATGCTAATGAGGCTGAGTGAGTCCATCCCTCCTGGTGAGCATGCAAGCACACACTCGTGCACACGCGCAGCCCATGAACCAGCCCTCCCCGCAGTGAGAGTCTACAGACCAAGGGAATATAATATTCTCTTTTTTCTCTATATCAGGCCTGTCGGAGGCTCTCCTCACTGCTATTTACTTTAGTTGAGGCTTTTCAAATTGAGAGCAATATCTGCTGGTGATGGAGCTGTAATTACAGGGCCTTAGCAGTCACTCTCGAGAGAAGCCTGCACTTTATCAGCGCTACAAGACCAGAGATTGGCAAAGTGCATCAGTGAAAAGGAAGGAAAGAAAGGGAAAGGAAAGAATTACTGTTACGAGTTTGCTCTTTATTAAGAATATACTCCTTGTAGTTGAAAGAGTTGCATAAAGTTAGAATAAATCCACAGTCTTGTGGCAACTAGGCAAACTACTTTTTCTGCTATTTTTGTACTTTATCCCCCAGTTAAAAATTAGGCTTTATTCCAAAGAGTCTGCCCCCTTGTGATTGAATTGTGCACCCAGTCCAGTGCTTTACATTCATTCATTTGTTTAAAACTTAATTTAAGACTCTGGGAATCAATCAAGGGAGACCCTTATTTTCAGTGATGCTGAGCATGAACACATTTAATGAAGACATTAAAAACAAGCAACAAACAAACAAATATATGTAGAGTGGGAAAATCTGAAAATGGCATTATTTTGGCTCTCACCAATCCTGAGCTGAGTTCTGTGAGGTTTAAGTCTGTCATGTATGTCAATGCTTGATTCACTGTGGTATGTATATTTGTATGTATGTATACATGTGTATATATGTATACGCGTGTGTGTATGTGTGTATGATGGATTGATATGTTTTATTTCCTTTTTAATTCTTATTTTTTATGACTTATGGACCTCTCTTTGAGCTGAGTCTTTAATTAAAAAGTTTTTGAATTAGATGTAACAGTTAAAGAGAATTAAAACCATACAAAACAACAAACAATAACAGCAACGTAAATCGCCAAAATACAGACATCTTATGTTGAGTATAATTAAAAACATTTACACTCAGTTAAAACAAGATCTGAAATTGGACATTTGAACAACTGTAATGATATTTGGATGCAGTTTATGAGTGCACTAAATTTTAAGTTTATAGGGTTTCCAGTCCAGGCAAAAGACCAGGGAGGCCAAAATCCTTCCCAGCATAATACACATGAAACTCAATGCTGGCTATTGCTGAAAGTATGTTAAAATGCTCATAAAGTCATGTTGGATGGTTGAAAAACCCCATCAAGATCTGAAATTGAAAATAACTGGACTCATTTTATGATAGCTTTTCGGTTTCAGTCCAGGCCGTTCTCATTCTGAAGTCGTTGTTCGATGCTGCTTTGTCAGTGATTTCGGCATAAGATGGCAACGCCAAAAGCCAGCTTTCGCTGCAGTATGATTTGCCATCAGGCTCGTCACTTTATAAGATGGCTGGATAGAACCTTTCACAACAGGATGGTTTTTTTTAGCTTTTTAAGTTGATCATCAAACTTTTAACTAACCAAACAAGTTGCGTTTTATGTTACAACACAAATTTGGTAACTGATGCAGGTTGTTTTTTCTTAAATTTTGATTATTGTAAAATTAGTCTAAATTTAATTCCAAGTGGCATTAAAAAGCCTTTAAGTCTTAAATTCATTGTCTTAAGCTGAAGGTACCCTGTATACATATTAAAGATGGGGAATATTTTTTCCTGTCAATGCCGTATTACGACATGGATACCAATAAATTATTAATAATAAAAATACAAATTAATCTATTGGTGGCCTGGTATAATTTAAAAACAAAAAAACAATTGCTTTTCAGTCAACTAGATACACCTTTCTGGAAAAAAAAATGGCTAAAGTTAGATAATCAGATGGAAGACCTTGTGTTATGAGATAAAACGAATGTTGACAAAACTTTCCTTCAATTTTATGCTGAAATGCAATACATGGTATCATAATACTCAGCATATTGCAACATGTTAAAAATCGTGATAATATTGTGTAGTGGTAAAAATTGAGTCATGGGGCTTCTGGTGATGATTCCCACTCCTGATATATATAGACTCTCAAATTATACAGTAAAAAACAAACAAAAACATAAAACATTTAGCTTCCCTTTGATTCTTGGATGAGTGACTAACACCAAAACATTTGCCACTGATGCTGAAGCCATGAATTCCCCCCTTCCCGAAAACAGAAAGCCAAGCTATATGTGCATCCTGTTTTCTGTTGATGTGTTCTATAGCGATGCCAGTCCCATAAAAACACTCCCAGGACAGTAACAGACTGGCCTCTCTTGTTACTGCTATTTTTCTGCAACTTTACTTTATTGGCCTCCAGACAGTTAATCAACATGAGATGTGTGTATCATGCTAAAAGCTCTTTATTGGAGATAGGCCAGACCATCCGCTATAAAAGTGCCAGATAACATTAACATCTTCACCCCACTTTTATGTCTTTATGGGCTAAAAGCATGAAGCAAAAGCCAGTGAAGTGATATTACCACTGGACAACAAGGGACAGTAAACGTACTGTTGCCTCAACAAGAATCCTCTTGAGGAGACATTATGTGTATAAGTTGTATGATGTTGTACTAAAGCACAGTGTAGAAACAGCACAGAGGCAGTGGTGACAGAGTGCAGTCCGAAGTGCATAAAATAAGAATAAAACCTCTTCAAAACAGTTCATCTTAGCTGGTAATTGCTAATTTCTGGCCAGCAAAAAAATGATAAAAATTGAGAGAAAGAGAAAGCTTTCAAGACATATTGTGTGGCAGAAGAAAAATCAATTTTTATAGGCTTGAGTTTATAGATGGATTGTGCTTTGTGCCTGTAAATGGTGCTCTGAAACTCATCATTGCATGAAAAAAAAACAAAAGTAAAAAAAAAACATAAAACCCACAGCTGTTCAAGAAAGGATCCAGAGTGCATCTGGTCCTTACATAAAAGCACGTTGCTTCAATCACTATTACAGTTCAATTTCTCTCTTCATCTCACTTGAGCTTTCTCACTCTTTGAAATTACAGTTATTTGTGAGGTAGCAATTTTCACTTTCTCTGCACCTTGAACACCAACGCACTCACATTTTTATCCAAATCATTGATTGGGCACTTAAAAGGATGTTGCTCGGAGTTGTTGGATGGGATCCAGGTAGAGGCTTCAGAGACTCCTCTGTGTGCGGGAATGCCAGGACACGCAGAGGGAGAGAAGAGAGAGGCAATGCAATTTGGGAGCTTAATGTTGTTTGGAATCACACAACAATTCTAAAAAGCTGCAGTCTAGCAGCTTCCAGTTTCTAACACGTAATAATTTGCTGTTTTCTGTCTTTGAAAATGGAATATCTTTGGGTTTTGGACTGTTGGTTCATTGTTGTATTAAAACCGTTTAAACATGCGCTGCAAAAAAAAAAAGCTATTCTGTATGCAGGAAAACAAACTGTACAAAGAGGCAGAGCACAGAACATTAATGAAACAGCACAAGATTCCACAGCCATACTACAAGCACTATGCAGCTGTACTTAAGGCTCACTCTGCTTTGAGCTTAACCCTTTGAAACCTGGGTTTACATCAGTTTTTTTGCGCTGTGTTCAGACCCCTTTGACAAGCTTGAGAAAAATGGGTTGATTTCTTTTGAAAACATGAAGAAAAGAAGAAATTAACAACTTGGCAGGAAATGTCCTACAAATTGTCAAAATAAGTAACAGGTGTCAAGAACATTACCCCCAAAAGATAATTTTAAAGAATAAGGGGGGATCATTAGAAAATTATCCAAATAAATATAGGACAATGTCCAGAAAACCATATTTCTAATTATAATAATTTTATATTTAATACAAAAAATATAATATGTAAGGTATATACATTTTTTTCCCAATTTATTTTAGGTCATTTTGTGTTTCTTTTCTTTTTTTACTTTTTTTTTTTTGCTTATTTTCATGTGTTTTCTGTAACATTTTTGATTTTTGCAAATTTATGAGCCATGTCTTGTTGAGTTATTCGTTGCCTACTCCCCATGTTTTTGAAAGAAATAAGACCAGTTTACTCAGATTTCAAAGGGTAAATGTTAAAGTCAGCATGCCAGCATACACATACTGATAATGCTTGCAGGCTGAGGTTTAGCAGGTTTGATGTTTACCATGGTTACTGTCTTACTTTAATGTGGTTAAATTATAATATTTGCTAATTAGCACAAAACTAATTAGCTAAAGCTGATGGCAAGGTAGCTTTGCATCATGTTTTGCAATTGTGTCATTAAAAACTTTACTGTAGACTTACATTGTCAAAGAGAGTTCTGTAAATCCAAGATTTTCTTATTTTCTTTCTTTTGTTTTTTTAGTTGTTGTTTTTTAAGTGTTACAGCTCCTGCGAAAATGACTTTTTTTCTAGAGAAACTGCACACTTAAAACAATTTTATTACCATTCAAGTCAGGGTCATGTTAAACAGTGATTAGCCTTTTTTGAAATTCTGCTTTTCCAACGTGACCAGAATGTGCCACAATGCGCTGATGCCATTTGGGCATGGCGGTATGTGTCAGTTGATAAGGAGGCTGGATGGAACCTGTGTTTGCTGTCAGTGTGAATGTAGAGCCAAACTATGATGTTTTTTCCTAAACCTAACCATGTGCTATAGTAGACATCCCAGCATTGGTAACAGCATCCTGGAAAGTCAACAGCAGTCAATGTATACACGAAAGTTCACTCACATATTTGCGTATATATGTGACAACTTGGGATATGAGCGTACTGAACATACGGTTGTTTGAGCTAAGCAGAACAATCGAATCTTGTCATTATGTCAAACCATATCCAGATACTATCTGAAGATGCTTTTAACGAAAGGTGTAAAGTGGATCAAAGCATCCATTACCAGCCATCCTCCATGTGTCTCAGGTGCATTTACACCTGTATTTTCATGTGGAGCATCACATCACTTATACTGAGCAAATAAGTATTTTGAACAGATAATGGCTCTTTATATTACCAAAGTAATTCACATCCATGCTGAGGAGGGCCACATTTCATGACAAACTAGTCTATAGTTTTTGAGTTATTTCATAAATAAACATGTCACCATGCTAATGATGAAGGCATTAAGGTTCATCCACAGGGAGCCGTTAAAATGGTGGACTGATCTACAGACTGACAATTCTATCTGTAGAGCCATGCTGCTAACATGGCTTACAACATATAACTTTAGTGTGTGTGCATCCGTGTGTGTGTGAAGGTTTTAGTGTTTTAAAGGTGCAGCGTGTATCATTTTTAAACATCACTATATCACTGTCAAATTAAAGTACCATCTTGGAACATTTACTGTGAAGAAATGGCACCACAGCGGGGAAGATTGGTCGTCTCTGTCTCCCACTATATGGTGTTGTTAGTGCTGGTGTTTCCACAAATTATCTCCCCCGCCACTATAAAGCCTTTTGTAGCTTTCATACCGAGCTATAAATTTCATTAGTCAATATTTCTCAATTCTCCTGTATTCACTACCATGCTTCATTTAACAGCCAGAAAGCAGGGAGGACAATTACTTGAATATTTTTGGCAATGATGTTAAAACTTAAGTAAGGACAGAAACAAGAATGCATTAAATTAAAGTTAATACTAATACTGGCATTTTGAAGCATCTGTTTCCCTTTTTTTAAATAAGCAAAACGATGTATGTTAGACAGAAGAGGCATATTTTAAACACAAAGAGACATATTCTGCAGGGATAACATATTGTAGACTGTATTATTCATAAAAACAAAGGAACTGACAACAGAAATATTGAGTGGCAGACAAGTTTATGTTTCATATTGCTTTCCTGGGACTAGTTTGTTTTATGTGTCAGCTGTTCCCATGTTACATATCCAACATGATGGATGCACACATAAGATGCAGATTTTATGTCCTATGCATTATTTATTATTAGAAAACTGTTGTGCATTTTAACACAGAACCACAAAACTGTTTGACTATCTATAACTGTAAAGATACATCTCTGAATATTTTATTATCTGGTATCAGTGCTGCATTAAAAACTGCATTGACACATATGAGGCTTATCAAACATAATTGATCTTACTTCAAATAATCTTGGAAACCGATTGCCTTGAAAACATAAAGTAATTATAATGATCAATTTTATCTGTATTTCTTAATTTTGTGAAGTTGTTGCAACTTAAAACTGACAAGTCAAAATTACCCTTTTCTTTTTAAGTGTTAGCAACTTCAGTAAACTGAGTTCATCTGACTTGTTAACAAAACTTAACAAAACAAAAAATAAACGTCAGAAGTTTGTATTATCTATTGTGACACTATTTCAATACTTTTAGCAGTTATTATGTTTTATTGACTTATATAACCTTTTAGTGTAGGCTGTACATATTTTAGGAATCTGAAGCATTTGAAGAAATGACATCAGAATGAATAACAATACAGATGTAGGTACTGGGGGACCATTTCTAGAGTTCAAGAAAGACCTTGTGTCTTTTGGCTCATCAAGTATATCGTGTACAAGAATGAAAAGGTGGAAAAGTCTTTGCAAAAACTTGAAAATATGCCCCCATAAACTTTGCTGTGCAGTACTTTCTTGCTTCTTGGCCATTGGAAAATGTACTCTGTTGTTGCCTGGTGACGGTCAGCAGTTTTGTTAACGTGCAGGGCTGACAGGTAAAGTTTTGGATGAAAAGCAAAAGAGCACAAGAGAAGTAAACAACATTGTTGGAAGCAAAACATAGAATTATGCCACAGAAAGCCTCCAGTGACAAGTCATCTGTAAGTGCGGACTAAGAGTCTCCACAACGCAAGCCCATGTTGGTCAGCCTCATTTAAAAAAAAAAGAAAAAGGTAGATGAAAGTGTTTGTGTTAACAAAAATCCCTTCTCACAGCCAGACTCCTTAAATTAATTTGTTGCTGCAGATTGGTATTGATATAATTGCATTGAAGGCACCTGTTTGACAAATTTGATTTTATTAAGTCAGGCCCTGCAGAATGTTGCAGTTGCAATTATTAATGCACAATCAACCAATCCCCATGAACTCTATGAGACGTTGCAATTTTTGTCCAGTCACTCAGCCATTCCACAAATTTGAAAGTCACCAAACTTCCTTTCTTGTTTCTGCTTGTGAAGATGCAGACGTGTGCAGAACACACTCGGCGAATGGCTGAAACATGTTCAGAGACAAGACAAATCACCATGACAGCCGCTGGTGTATCCAGATCTATTGCATGTGCCAATAGAATCAAGGTGAGCTCGATTAAATATGCATAGTTAGTGGAAACGTTAGTGCGGTATAAATCACAAAGTGATAGAGGCGTGTTGGGCTGTTTGCGTGACAAACTATGTGTGAGAGTGTGTGTGTGCGTGCGTGTGTGTGTGTGTGTGTGTGTGTGTGTGAGAGAGTGAAAGATAAAGAACATAGCTTAGCGACTAGACATGGTGGGAAAGCTTAATTCAGCCTTTTTGGTTACTTAAAACACTCCAAACAGTGCAGGTTTTGTTCTCACTGGAACAAGTTGCCTTTTGTTTTTAATGGATTATACAAAAAACACAGACACACACGCGCACACACACACACTTTTGCAATTTTCACCTGCTCCCCTAATTTCATAGCAAAACCAAAACCAAGATGAAACCTCAAACGTTGCAAAATGCATTGCAATTTATTTTAGAAAAGCTGCTGTTAAATCAGATATTTTAGACTGAAACAATTCTAAAATTAGAAATACTGCCACACTGTTGTATGCCTCCGTGCACCAGTCAAGTAGCAAAACATGGGTGCTTCACACACACTTCCCCCTGCCGCACAGAATATCTGTACAATCAGCACAGTTTCAAGGTCTCCCCTTCTGTTCCTTACTTAAGACGTTGAATAATGGCCAGAAAATTGTTTTTGCAAAACAATTATGATGCCCCAGCTGACCTTTGACCTCTGGATTTAAAGAGTTAGAATTTCATCATTATATCCTATGACACATTTGTGTGAAATTTAAACATATGAATTCTTGAGCTATGGCCAAAAACATGTTTTACGAGGTCACTGTGACCTTGACCTTTGACCTTTGACCACCAGGTTGTAATCAGCTCATTCTTGAGTACAAGTGGACATACTGTATTTGTTAAATTTGAAAGAAATTCCCTCAAGGTGTTCTTGAGATATTGCATCTACAAAAAATGGGCTGAATGGACAACTGGTGGACAGGAAACTCAAAAACATAAAAAGCCTGCAAATTCTGGAGGTGTCATGACCCGTTAAGCTGCTTAAGTATATGTTTCATTCATCATCCCTATGTTTCCTGGTTTATTTTGGTCACCATTGTTGCATCTCATTTTAGATCCCCTGTCAAGTTTCCCTCCTTTGTGATTACTTGCCCCTACCTATTTTGTTTTACCTGTGTCTTATTGTCTCCCTTGTCTTTACTTAAGTCCTTGTCGTTCCCTTCTTTGTTGCCACATCATCTTTACTTTCAAGTATTTTCTAGTGTTTCCTGTTTATGTTTTATCATTGTTGCCTTTTGACCTCCTGAGTCTGATTTAAGACTGAGCTTTAACTAAGTCTGTTGCTGGAATTCACCAACCAGTCTTAGCCTTTAAAAGGCATCGTGGATGCAGACGTTTAAGGGAAAATAGGTCTTCATGGGTGTAGATGTCATGCACTCAGTTGACCATGGAGGCTGACTGTGCTGCTCTTTTTGGACCAGATGTATGTAATATTTTTACCTTTGTTAGCAGCGTGGCTCCAGAGATAGCAATGCCAGTTCATCAGTTCCCCACTTTGGCCCAGTACAAAATATCTCAACAACTATCAGAATTAAGTATATCCATGGTCCCTAATGGATGAACCCCAATGACTTTTCCTCTAGTGCCACCTGCAAGTTGAAAGTTGAGGTTTTGAGTTAAAAACCAAAACAACTATCGGACATATTGGACAGATTATCTTTAGGTTTGCCTCAGGATGAAATGCAATCTTTTTTAAAAAAAACAAAAAAAAAAAACAACTAATTTTTCTCCAGCACATCATCAGGCTATGATTTAATTATACTTTGGTTTTACAAATATCTGCAAAACAGTTCCCATCAGCCTCAGCTGTGCTTTGTGTTTAGTGACCAGTGAACATTGCTTGATAAACATCAGCATGTTTAGCAGTTAATGAGCCACTAACACGGCTGCAGGCTCTTAGTGTTGTTTTATACTGCGCAGTCTCAGTTGTGGGAGCATTTTACTGAATTTACTGACAGACCTAAAAACACAGAGGCAAGATGTTAGGGATGAATACAGATATGTTTCACTTAAAATAAACCCTATAAATTAGCTCAAAATAGTGCTTCAAGTTAAATGACTGCTAATCAAAAGTTGGAGCCAAAAGAATGTTCAACTTCAAACAACATCCACATGAATTATAGCTTTGATGTTACAATAACAAGGAATAATGGCAATTTCCAAATTATGATTAACTGTTTCAGGAGGTCTGAACTTTTGTGTGAACCATTGCTGTGTAGTAATACTTCAACAAACAATACAGTGATTTGCAAAAGTGAGCCTCATGAGAATAACCATTGTGCTCTCATGCTTTGTTTTTAAGTTGATCGCACACACAGAAAATAATACTTTTCTTCAGTGTATAAGTGTATAAAGAGTCTCACCACATGCAGAAAGCCATGCTTCTCTCTCTCAATGTTGTAAGTTTCACTTACTTTCATTAAAAAAAAATAGGGGAAAATAAATCAAATTAAAGCTACAAGCAGCGATGAACGAGCCCCTTGCGCTTCTGCGCAACTCAGGAGTGTGTTGGCAGGACACCAGCTGTTCCGCGAATAATCAAAGTGTTTATAATAAAACGTGACCAACATTGTAAGACTTAAAAGTGTTTAAAGTGGCAGGAGTAGTGCATCAAAGTCTACAACATGTCATGTTACCAGTGGGTGGCGTTATAACCATACCTAAATGTTTGTATCTAAATGTTTTCAGTTCAGAGATGTTATCAAGCACGAGACATTCGGGGCAGACTGGACAATGTCTGCTAAACTTACAACAACTTCCTTTTTTATGGTGAAACATGCAAAAAGGCTGTTATGGCAACAGCATTTAACACAGTTCAAAATCTTCCCAATCAAGCATTATCAAGCTCTTACACTTTGCACTTTTACGCTCTGCACTTTTGTAAACAAATTTGAAGTGGATCTAGTGCAACATGCTTGAGGAAGTAAAGCAAAGTTTAAAACATGTAATTTCCTGTTGCCAGTAAGTGGGGCTGTAGGTATAAGCAGTTATTGGCATGTAGATGTGTGCAGGCTGGAAACCTCATCAAATGTGAAGTTTGGGACATGTTTTTCTGTCTAAAGGGGAACTACTAAGCACTTCCTGTTTTGTGGTGAAACATGGACATTTGATGCTTTGTCACAGGCACACAGTTAGACATAAACTCAAGCTTTTAACAAATTTTCTTCCTGATCGCACAGACAAAATTCGCAGTCAGCCAGATTAACTCTCTAGGACAAGTTTGTTAAAGTATGCACAGGAATTGAACAGTAAATTCAAAATGTCTGACTTTCTGTTAAGATTTATACAGTTTGCTGCTCGGGCGCTAATAATTAAATGCTATTTACTGTATACTGGAGCTGTTACAAATTCTTACTCTAACATTTGATTTGATTTGATTTATTTCTAACATGTAAATACATGGAAATAGAGAAATTATTGTACAAAAGCAGACAGACAAAAAACATAATGTTTACAGACGATGAAAAACTGAAATGGTCAAACACTTGATGACTTGGTTTACATACTCGAAAAAGGAGTGAGAAGAAGTAAATACATATTATTCCCAACACTTCTCCATGAGTCATTGAATTTTAATTAACCATCTTCCTTATTAATTTAAATCTGTACTGTAATTAATTAATTTATTAAATATATACATACACCCACATACTCAAAATCAAATATATACAATTTGTCATGATAATTTACAGAACAAAAGAGGAAGATGAGCTCGGAAAAATAATTTTAAATAACCAAATATTAAACAAAAACTCCTGTAAACGGCTGGTGATTGTCAAACCCTTCTTTATCTTTGTACCTCATGAAAATCATGTTTTTATATATTATTTTGAACTGGTTTTTGTCTGGACATTGCTTTCGTTAAGAAATTAGAAACCTCTACTGAGCTTTTTGTCATGGGGACAATAGTTCCACAGAAATTCAACATTCTTCTGAAACTATTTATGATGGATGACTTTAATTAGTTATCAAACTCTATATGTCACTCTTAGTCTGAAGCTGAGAGAAAACTGGATGTAAATCTGCTATTTTCAGATACAAGTCACACTCAGGCAGCGTACTGCTTCACATCAAACCACCTGTCGATTCAGAAAATGGATTGAATTTCTGAATGCATCATAAAGCACTGGAGTTTACAGTACTTCAGAGGCCTGCACTGCTCTCAGCAGAGCACTTTGGGGATGCTCCTCTGGGTTGAGTCTTCAAACAGCACAATGCCACCTTGAGCCCAAATAAAATAAGGTGACAGAGCGACTCTATCAATGATATTCCTGTCATGTTTGATCGGTGTCATTATAGAACTTTCCCCTTTTTGAGACATTAAGTCTGAAATCTGAAAAGCAATAACTGTAATAGACGCAATTTATCCGCATCAAGTCAATTTTAAAGCTGCAAGCGGTGTCTCACAGGTTCCAAACACAATGTGTGACACACACTGAACAAAAATGCAACACTTGTTTTTGCTTCCATTTTTTATGAGTTGAAATAAAAGACTTTTCCCATTCAAACAAAAGGCTTCTGCATGATCGTCTGAGACGAGCCACTGAGGTAAGCGTACCTGAGATTTGTGCAAAAATTCCTCAGCTGTGCAAACTAACTGCTGCATCAGCTTTTCACGTGGCTGGTCTTAGATGATCTTGCAGGTGAGGACACTGGATGTGGAGGTCCTGAGCTGGTGTGGTTATATACAGTGTGTTCTATGAAGCTGGTTGGGTGTCCTGCCAAATTCACAAAAACAATGTTGGAGATGGCTCATAGTTTTGAAATGAACATTCAGTTTACTTTGCTTTAATGATGTCTGATGTCTGTTTTTGTGAGCCATGTGAACACAACAGATCACAGTCAACTGCTTGCTGTCCACTGAGTCTGGGACATGCCAAGTTTACTTTTGGTATTTTCGTGGCTAGGCTTACTTGTGGTGCACGTGCACACAGGGTTGGACCAGATATAGTTAGTTATATTTTTTTCTTTTTTATTATTTTTTATATTTGTTTTATTTTCAAAAATAACTACTTAAGTGCACGAAAGAAATATCTGCCCATTGAATCTTTAGCAGAGACATAATCCTGGTAATAATCCACAAATAAATGGTGCCATTTGAAATAACACTCTTGTGTTTTGCATCACCATTATAATACCGAACCACAACAATCTCTATCACATCATGTTGTTCATCACAGCCACAATTAATAGAGTTAATTAAAGTCATTATAAATGCCGAGCTGCAGGCAACACTTTAGCCAGACTCATTATACAGAAGATGGCATGCATAGTTGTTGCCCCGGTTACCAGATGTTTTGGATGGAGATGCAGAGGGAGGACTGGCAGGAGCGGACAGCCTGAGGGAGTTATTAGCACAGAGAGAAGTTTTAATTGATCTATGGTATTTAAGAAGACTGTGAATGCATCTGTCTGATTTGCAGGAGAAACTGCAGAACATTTCATTAAAGCAACAAATCTGATAAAGGTTTCTGTGGTTATTTTGCAACAGTCTGGTGCACAAAATGTAAAATTTACGTAGTTTTAAAGAGAATCACCAGAGTAAAGAAACGTATTGGGTGCTGTCAGAGATTTCAGAGCTGGTGAGAATAATGAAAAACTGAGTGTAGAATACAAGAAAAAGATGAGCAAAACATGAATGAGGGAGTTTCAGAGAGGTTTACATGGTCGTGCCAGCTAGCTATTTAACCAGAGCCAGCACATGTCTCTCAGCAGTGTTGGCAAGTAACTGAATACAAGTAACTAAGCTACAAATTTAAAATACAAAAAAAGAAGTAGTATACTGAATATAGTTACTGTCTTTAACTCTTTAACACCTGGATCTACATTGGTATTCTTATGCTGCATTCAGATGCCTTTAACAAGTATTTAAACCTCTGACACCTGAGAAAATTGGTTTGATTTCTTTTGAAAGCAAAAAAATAAATACAATTTGAAAAAAAAACATGAAAAGAAAATGAATTGAAGATTATCTGGATGGGATTATTAACTATTATCCAAAAAACAGGGAGAAATGTCCAGAAAACTATATTTGTTCTTCTTTTAATTTTATATTTAAAATTATGTTACAGAGAAGAAAAGTCTATTTATTTATTTTTGGCACTTTCTTAAAGTTTTTAGTTTTTTACTTTTCTACTTTTGGTGCTTATTTTCTGGTAATTGTAACTTTCTTTCTTTTTTTGTTTTTTTTTTTTTACTAATTTCTTGGTCATTTTGCTCCATTTCTTTGTAATGTGCTCATTGCCTTCTTCCCATACTCCAATGCAAATTTGTTCAGGTTTCAAATGGTTAAAATAGAATATTTGAAGGGATTACTTGAAATGTTTTGTTTTATTTGCTGTAACACTGTGCCCTTCATGACACTGTTTTCTGGACTGTCCAAACTGGTCACAATCTGCTGTTTGGAGCTAAACTTTTGTTGTACGGCCTGTGTCTGTGTATTCTCTTACTTTGAAAGCTCGGTAATGGACGAGGAACAGCTGGTTCCTGAAGTTGAAATGAAGAGATATCTACAAAACACTTCCTCATTTAACTGCAAAAAACTTAATAAGGTGGCAGCTGGCTGAAAGCAGATAGAGAGTTCTCACCCAACTTTTAAGTGTTTATGTCTCCAGTCAGGCCCACAGCTGATTGGTACGTGGTTTGTTTACACAATATAACAGCATTGCATATTTAACAGATACAGTACGGAGAGTGCGACACTGCTTAATTGATTTTTTTTTTTTTTTAAATGCGTTAATGGCCAGACAGCATGCCTGTCATTAAGAGGTTGTACAGAGACGAGAGTTAAAGCTACAGCGATGATACAGGTATCATATGAAACCAGCAGACCAGACCTGAGGAATCCAGTGGTAGCATCTTTGCCATGCTAGCTTCTCAGTGAGGGAATAACACTTCAATTTTAGGCTAAAATTTGGCAATGGAAAAATGAGGTCCCTTGACCTCTGACCTCCAGATATCTAAATGAAAATGGATTCTATGGGTACCCATGATTCTCCCCTTTACAGACATGCTCACTTTATGTTAGTGCCATGCAGTTTGATTCCTTATCAAGACAATCTGGTAAGAATTGCTTTATTTTGTCAAAACTGTTTTGTAAAGCAAAATAATGGAATTGAAAATTGTGATTATTTACAGTTAACTATAGAAATTCATTCAGCGATAATTCAGAATCTTAAAAAAATAATTGGTTTACGTATCTATCTCTCTCTCTCTCTCTCTCTCTCTCTCTCTCTCTATATATATATATATATATATATATATACTGTATATAAATTTTTTTCTAGGCATCTAAAAATGACAGTCTTTAAAGAACACAACACAGAAATCATGATGTGAGTCACAACTTCTTTTATTTGTTATTGTTATCATACATCTGTTGTAATCTGTTATATAAATGTCATCCACTGGGTTTAAAAGAAAGCAGTGAAATTCCAGCGTGATGAACAACATGTCACATGGCTTATTCTGTATACTGTAGGTCATACACAAATTATTTTTCTGACAAACCTCACCATTAAATTCCAACATGATGACTCTCATGTTCCTCAGTACAGCAATAAAACACACAATCACAGGACATCATTCTCATGATTATGAAGAGGCTGTGATCAGATACTGTACAACAGCCATCTGTACGCCAATAATATCATGGTCTATGATGCAAACACAGGAGTGTTTCCAGGAACACAGTCGGACACATCATTTAGAAGTCAGCACGGGTTACACTTAGAGGAATGGAGCTCCAGCTGTAACCTTTATGCTGGGCCTGTGGAGAAGTGACATTTACAGTACATCCCTCATTGTCTCATATACTGTATATTACACTGACTGCACTGTGTGTTTTTGCGTGTGTGTGTAGATTTTCAATTGGCTCTGTTTGAATAAATGGACTCTCTAGTCTGGCCATCACACAGATGGAATAAAATCACACTCACACATTAACACTCTCTCCTGCTCTCTGTGGCTCAGGTTCCCCATAGAAAAGTCAAGATCGTGCTTCATCATCTCAATTTCCCCCGGCTGCCTCCACTCTCCAAATCTCTATGTTGGGGAAAATAACAGATTTATGGGTGGGGCGCTAACAATATCCTCAGTTATTGCTAGAAGCAAATGAATAAATCACCATGCCAAGATGCTTCGGCTCCACTGCCCGGACTCATAAGAAATGAGAGTGTGTGTGCGTGCGCATTTGTGTATGGCATTGTGTGTGCAAACTCATTTGTTCCTCCACACATTCATGCATCTGTGTGTTTGTGCATTTCATTTTAAATGTGTTATGAACCGACGGCAGCCTCCTTAAACCTCTCCTAGTGTGATTTATTCAGTTGATTGCTGTTGGTTTTCAGTGGCCTGATCAGGCCGCTGAAATGCAGTCAGTTGTAAAACTTGATTCCAATAAAGTGAATGTGCCGGAAATTCAGTTGAGAAAAATTTCCCATCCTTCGTCATTCTCTTATTTATAAAGATATGCATTACATTTTTTTCTGAGCTGCTTGGAAAGGCATGTGTTGTGGATGTTCATCCAACTGGAGTCAAACTGTAAATTCCTAACACAAAGAGGAAAAAAATGCATTATTTATTTTGGAAGCCACCTTGAATAATAAGTGGAAATTCAAAGCAACTCAGAGAGGATTAAAAGTTACTTATCAGTTGTCAACAAACTTTAAAAACTGTATGTAATAGGCCCACAGCGTGAGTCCAGATAATAGTTTGTCTTGTACAGAGCAAGGATATACTAATAAAATGAGGAGCAGTTAATGTGCTTCCTTCTCTCACCTCTGCCAGTCTGAAGATGAAGCTGGCTGCAGGCCACCAAGGATACTTTTAGCAAAATTACAATTCAAGAAAACAGCAAACTTCAAAATAAATAATATCCTCATACAAACATGCACGAAAACTGTTACGGCGGATTTCCACCGCTTGCATGTGCGTTGCATTAGGGCTCCGCTGCGGTTTTGGTCCGTGCTCCATCATCCGTCAATCCCCACCTGTTGCGTTTTGAGTCCGGCAAGGTGGCGCGACTAAGGAGTTCTCGTGGTCATTACAGAATCACGCGCAGTATATCATTACAGAAGAAAAAGTAATAACTCTGTTCACTCCGTGGATTAATTATAGGGATGTGGACTCACTCCCATAACTCCCAATACGTTTCTCCACGCGATCCAGGCCTGGATCCGCTCATTTTGACGTTTTGTTGATGTATTTAAGTAATATATGATCAGACGTAAACACGGAATGTTTTATTCTGAAAAATAACCGGATATCCTAATGTTGTATCGCTGTCCGATTTCCTGTCTGCTCTGCGTTAAATTCGGCTGAATTTATGCGGAGTGATCCGGCGTCAAAATAGGAGCCTGGCCGCACACGGATCTGGTGGGGAAAAAAAGTTGATCCAAGCAGCAACATCGAGGGCCAAAAAACAAAGTCTAAAGAGAAGTGCCTAAAACTGCAGTTCCTAAAATCGTCACTAGCGATCATATCCAAAAGCCAGTAAATAGCTAGTAAGTAATCCCCATAGATCCCCATGCTAAATACTCAACTTCACAGCAGAAATACACACATTTACAGCCTGGTTAAAAAAAACAAACAAAATTGTTTTGGTCTCTATAGTTAATTTACCCATTTACAACAACTGTACTGGGGGTGATTTTTTTTTTTTAAATACAAATGGCGTGTTTGCATTTTATTAAGGCTTAACATGCAAAATGTAGAGCACAGATGCTTTGGGTGACAGGTGGATGCTATCCTTTGACAAGTCACAACAAAGTTATTTTTATCTAAGTTTTTATTTTTTAAATGTAATCATAGCACCAGGAGACCAGTCTGCACCAGGAGACCAGTTTTGCTCATTACAAGTATAGGTAAGTTTTAGGCTACAGAGAAATATTTTATTAATGCATGGATTTCATATAACTGTATATAGATAATGTTTTAGAGTGATTATAATGATTGTATTATTAAATTTCGTGGATAAGCAAATACTACTATATCTGGTCCATTGAGCCCAACAATAGGCACCAATTCCATGGGTACTCCTGTATGGAATGCCATGTCAGTCAACATTAAATAAATAAATACATACAAAAATTGGTTTGTCAATAAATAATGGGAATATTCTGTGTCTATCTATCTATCTATCTATCTAAATATCTAAATATTCACTAAAATCGCTTTCCTTTCTCTTGCAGACCACCCACGGAAACGCCCGAGCACCCACTTGCGTCAGCGTACAGTCGGAGCCAATCAAAATCAACATCAGGTTAACAGCCAATCTGTCGGCTTAGTTCCGCTTTGTCCCGCCCTACTACTGACTAGCCAATCACACCACGGGACCAAATCACATCTGGGAAAAAAAATGCGCGGCTGCTCGTTAGCTTACCTTGACCTGGGATTTTTCCTGGACTGGACAACAAAGCGGACAAATATGTGGTTAAAAACCCAAAACAGTGAGTAAAAGTGTTTTCACCGGTGCAACGTCCACCTCCCCCAGTGCCTCCAGCAGTGCATAGTCGACGAGTGTTGGCAACATCGGTGAAAATAACCGCAGTGACGCATTTGGACAACAGACAAGACAGAGTTATCAAGCTAGCTGGAAATTACAGTTGCCGTGGATAGCCAATGAAGCTACAAAGGACATGTTTTTTTGTGAGTTTTGCGGACGTAGACTTACTTTTCCAGCTGTAAGAGGAGGTTCTGAGGAGATTCTCCCTGCCAGTCAATAAACGGAGAGGACAGTGCTACAATGGCGTATGAAATGTGTCGAAACAACAACAATCTGGATGGAATATCTGATGAATCCACCAAGTGCACACCTGAAAGATGCAACTCTTCCGTTTTAAAGAAGTAACGTCAACGGTGAGTGAAACGCAATCCAATATATGTCTAAGCTGTGTGGTTCTGCATGTTGATGGCTATTTGGTTGTATTTTACTGTGTGTGCTCGTATGGTTTTCTTACATGTAGAACGGCTTCATTATAACACATCCATGGTGTGGCCAGGCTTTCAGCTAGCCTGCTGCATGTTCTGGCTTGTTAACAGGCGGGCCTTGTGTAGCTATAGTGTTGTGTTGTGTTAAATTGCCATGTGTCACAGCCACTGGCGTGTTTATGTTGATTTGTGCACGTGGCCTATTATTTGTGTTTATGTGCAGTGGTGGTTCTAGCGCATTTGTCCCCCGCCATGTTTAAAATAACAATATGGTATAGGTTGATCTGATTCTTTATTGATGTTTTTGTGTTGTTTTTGATTTACAGTATATTCATCCTTAAAATATGCGCTGTAAAAAATACACTATGATAAAATAGCTGAACCGTTTTCTAGTAATTAAGCCCTTGGTGACACTACATTTAGACAAGCAGAAATTAAGTGATGCTAGATGTTTTTTTTAATCATAAATAATACATCACAAATCCCTCTCAGGGCTCTAGATTAACTTTTCCCACTGGTGGCACAAGTGTACCAGGGGGGTATTCCAGAAAGGAGGTTCAGCATACTCTGAGTCTAAACATTGACTGACCATTAACCGCACATTATTAGGATCATAGCATAAAGGTGAAAAATTGATGGATTGAATAAATTCTGATTTTCATTTAGGTTCAGTCTCACAGGGGGAAATGCTCTTTGAAACAGCAGAAAATGAAATATAAAAACATGATTCATAAAGGTAGGAGATATTTCACTCAGCCATGTTTGCTGGCTATATTTTAAGTTAAACAAAGTAAAAATTCATTCAGTGGCCATTTCAACATGTAGTCATTAAAACCCCCAACAGAATGCTGTTATATATATATATATATATATATATATATATATATATATATATATATATATATATATATATATATATTAGTGCTGGGCATAGATTATTTTTTTTAATCTAGATTAATCTCACTGCAACCCTGTAGTTAATCTAGATTAATCTAGATTAAAATTATAGATTTGAATTTTGCCATGACATTCAAAATAATATCTATCTATCTAAATGATGAAAATGCATCACAAACTGCTTGAGAAAGCTGTTCTACTATAATATTTGGTAAAAGAATAATGTACGTAAGATTTACTTTGGTGTTTAACTTTTTTAATTTTGTTAAACACAGACATTTAGGAACACAGGTTCTGTCTCCATGTGGAAAAAGCTTTTCCTGCTAACTGGAATGAACAGCAGAGGGCGCAGCCTCTGATAACATGACCCTAACTGAACTGTGGGCCTACATTAGAGGTCATGAAGAAGACCATTAACAGTCAGTAGCTTTGTGACATGGCTTGAGCCAATCACTCCAGTCACTCAGGCAGACCAGCTCCGCCTTGTTCACGCCCTCCGCGTAATTCGACCAGGTATACATCCGCGCTTAAACATCAAAGTGAAATTGGTGCCTTGCTCACTGTATAGACCCAACTTAGTGAATAGTTTATCACGCGATAATTTGCTTATCGCGATAAGAATCCAGCGATTAACGCAGCACGTTAACAGCCCAGCACTAATATATATACGTATATATATATATATATATATATATATATATATATATATATATATATACACACACACACACACATATATATATATATATATATATATATATATATATATATATGTCCTCTCGCCTAATATTCTGCCAAGTAAATTAACATTTGGTATTAATATGAAGCACACGCCATGAACACAATATTAACTTTCTTTATGGGACTGAGAATTACTATGATGATCGTGTATTAGGTTATGGTGCATATGTGGGGATTGTATTTTTATTGAGCTAACTGATATTTGATTATTGCTTTTTATTTAATTTATGTTGGTATGTTAGCCTGTTGGATGCTTTTAAAATTTTAATTTATTATTGGAGTTTTGTTTTATTCTATTATTTTGAATATTTTCATTTTATATTTCCTTCAAAATTGTATTCATGTTTTGTCTGTTGGAATCATTGATTGGTGAATTAAAAATGTGGTGATATGTATATGAAAATTCAATGAAATATTATTATTATATAATAGAGAGATTGGATATGTACGGCCGCATACTATTAAAATAAATGATTGATTGTAATGAAAAACGGTGCCATTCTAACAGATAATTATCAGGAAATGAGAGCACATCCAATGGAGATCTGAAAATCCTCTCCCGATGTAAGGCATTGCGTAATAATTCTGCTTCGATACCGATCAGATTGCAAAAATACGGACAATCAGTGTCTGATAGCTTGCTTCAGGTGGGAGGAGACAGGTAGAAATTCAGAGTTTGACTTAACTGTCTTTTTGGAACAGATAACACAGAGTTTCCTTTATCTCAGGGTTAACATACTCAGGGTTTTCACATAACCTGCTTCCTGGAATACCCCCAGCACACAAGTTTTGTTTTTGTTTTTGTTATCTTTCCATCTATCTAGATGCATGGATTATGAAATGCTGGGGGCATATACTTATGTTTTGTTTTTGGTTGTTAATTTTGTTTTTGTAATCTTCATTATAAAAAAGAAAAAACTGAACTGTTTCAAATTCATTCAGACCTTTGAACAAGCACAAAGTCAGTCATTCACATTTATGAAACAGCTTTGCCAAAACTGCCCCTAAAATAACTTTTTTTCCACATGAAAACCTTTTTTAGAAGGCCTTACTTCTTACATAACATCTATTTTATATCTCTGTGAAAACATCAACAAATTACTTTGAACACAACATGAGCTCGTACGTTGACCTCTTACAGAATAGAGCTTGAACTCATTGGAATGTGGCTTAATTCAATGCGACCTCTGTAAGCTATTAGTTTTGGCCACCGGCTGCTTTCTGTGAATGTTAACACAGATTTAATTTTCACATTGTAGCATTATCAGGGAAACAATAGTGTGCGACCTCTGATGCGTTGATTGTGAGTTTACCGTGTCTTTTCTTTCTGATGGCATCCCACAGAGAAGAACTCTGTTCCAGTACATGTTCTGTATTGCCCCCAGGGTGATTGGATGCCGTTAGTTTCGAGCCGTGTTTTAAGCCTGCACAAAATTGATGTGTTACCTTTTGACTGGAGCTGTTGCTCTGGCAAACTAGCAGTTTCAATGACGTTTCAAAAACACCCGGGGTTTCCCCTGGTAACATGCCTAAAGTTACTGGGGGTGGAGGAATTGAGACGACATTTGAACACAGCAAAAGATGTGACCAGATTATCATATTTTAAAATTGCAGTGCAGTGATGATAGACACATTTTATACATCAGACGTAGGCCCATGAAAAGGCATTAGGCTTAGGCTCAGTAAAGGATCTGAATATCTCTTGTTGATAACAGTAAATGTTTTGTCATGCTGGGTTTTTGATTTTCTTGTAGCAACAGTGTTTCAGTTTCACTACTGCAGAGGTTTTTCTTCTTGCAACCTCTTTTAGTGTCATGTCTCCAGTCTTGGGCATGTGTTTTTGCAAATGCCTCACAACCTGCCCATATACAGTATTTGGTGGGCATTACCTATGTTAGTGAGTGAATTATGATGAAGTGGGATTCAGCATTTAGCACACCTGGGTTAGAGCAGATTTGGATGCTTAAGAACATTTTGTGCATCTTTAGCTGACCTCTCATATATTTTCTCTTACCAGAAAATGTAAGAGAAATATAAGAGAATGTTGCTACATGAGGCCCAATGTTGGTGCAATACATGACAAAAAATACGACCCTGTTCTCATTACAAACTCGTAAAAGAGAGCGGCTTTGTTAGCACATTTAGTGTAACACTGCAACGCCATAATGCACCTTTCACATGCGCATGAAACGCCGCTGGACAGCATCGGGTGAGAACCCAGCCAGATAGAACCGGTCGCAGTGTTATTCAACGCCTGCGAAATTTCCGACGGCACCTGCTGTGTCCATCCCTATGTGCACGGACAGCTTTACTTGAGAACCCAGCGGTATGGAACTTGTCACATCATCAGGACAGTGTCAGGTTGAAACGCTGCCTGTTAGCGACATACTGTAATGAGCATGTGCCTATAGGGTGGGCAGAAGTGGAGGTGGATTGGTCAAACAAACCTGGACTTTGATGCGAGAGTCTGGTGCCTGCTTCTCGTTTGAATACGATGTTTTACACCTACCCATTTTCCTCTTTCCCCTAAACCTAACCATCTGTGCCAGCATGTGCATTTGTTGAAGTCCAGGCGTTGGTTGCTATGTTCTGTTGTTGCCTAAACAGAACCATGTGCGGCGTCACCCCACCATGTGCTTGCGTTGACATCAGTGTAGCAGCATCCCAGAATGTAGATAGCAGATCAGAAGGATACTTAGCTTAATATTTAAACTCGGAGATCCACTGCAAAGCTGCAATATATGGGCACTTGGGATGAAAACTTGTTAAAAATACACTACTATTAACATACTAATGATAAATCAAGGTTGAATCTCATCACAACATGATCAGAATGGGGTATGATAGGCTAGGATTACCACTCTATCTTCTAAGGCCTTACCAGCATTGCTTAAATATTTTAAAATAGTTTATAATTTTATCATTGGAGGAGTGTTGTATTGAATCCGACTTGACTATGTAGTTTCCTAACCTAACCACAATACTGCAGACTGGTCCACTTACAAGCTTCCTTGATCAATACCCAGACCCCATTCAACTCCAAACCAAGGCGGTCCATATCCCAAAGTTACAGACTTCCCTCACCCTCTAAAGTTTCTATTTGGAATACTTACAAAAACATATTGAGAAAAAATCCATACAAGCTACCGAGCTGAAGAAAAACAGAAAACATGTGTTCTCTTTTCCCTGTAAGGGATGTTTAATGACATATTGATTTAGCAGTATGTGTGAGAAAATACAATCCGTTTGTCATGCTGTATTTTCCTGTTGTTCACCATTTGTCTTTATAGGTTTGGGTGTATTGTGTCTCGTTGCACATTTCTTAATTAAATTTTGATGGGTACTTCAATGATAGACAGTTTGGCCTTGAGTTTAGATAAATATGGGTCTGTGTGTGTGTGTGGTTGTGGATAGGTGGTTTGGAGGTTGTCAACTCCAGCACTTTTATAAATGAGATGAGTGATTTATACTGTGGTGTTGGACCGGCAATCCAGTCCTCAGAACACCAGAAATGTCACAGCTAGTTTAATTTCTCATTTCTTATTGTGTTTATAAAAGTGCGTCTCACCCTGATCGTGCTGTACAGCACACTTTTAGAGGGTGTCATAGTGCTGTGTGCTCTAAAGTGTCAATTTTGTCATGTTTTGATTTTTTTTCCCCTCAAGTAGCCCTGTATGAAAAAATCAAAGCCCACCCATTCATTTGAGTGATTGAACTCAGCAGGGTGGATGCCAACACAAGGGGCTCCGGCAAAACAATGAGGGGAAATCGATCAAAAAGCCCACAGCCAAATCACTGACATCATGCCAACACTATGCTTGCTGTTTACATCCCCTGAATTATAGGAATTTTAGTTCCAAAACTTAAAAGATGAATATCCCCCAAATAGAAGTTAGACAAAGAATAACCTGATCAGTTTAGTCCTTATGATGTCAGAATTTGAAAACCCTTGCCTTGAGGCCTTTACTATTGACTGTGTAAGAATAAGGCGCGATGTCACCCATTAAAGTCAAGAGAGATGACCATATTTGAATTAAAGAGCAAACACACAAGTGACCACAATATCTTGTCTAACATTGAGAGTGCAAAGCAGCTGGATACTGTTGTTTATGTCACCATATATGGCTTTTATATTTCCATGCTCTGACATGGTTGTAATTTCATTGTTTCATAATTAGATGGCAGGGAGCCTTTTTTCCTAGGGCTGTTTTTTATGTGCTGTTCTTCTAGGGCATATGATTTTGTCTGAAAATCCTAAAACCTTTGCAGTGTAAAGCCTTTTTTTCCTCTAATTATAGACTTAGTTGAGTTTATTCTCAAGTACAAGGATCTTGGCCTTAAAAAAAGATATCTATCAAAGGGCATATGAGCTGTACATTTCCATCCAACTGTATCAATTTGTATGTGGGGTTGTTTAAAAAAAAAGTGAATCTATTCATCTGAGAATTCTTTTAGTTGAAATCTTTTGCTGTTATGCTTCACCGATAATATTTTCGGTTCATTTGTGGCTTCTGAGACTCAGCTCAGACCCTTCAAAAGAACAAAATCTCGCCCCTCAGTGCTGAATTTTATTGTAATATTGAACATTTTTTAGATATGTGGGTCATCAGGAAGAAGGGGATCACAACCATAATCAGATAAAAAGTGCTGACACTCACACACTCTTTTTAAGCCTCCAGAACAGCTCTGGTGCTCCTCGTCATCGATCTTTCAACTGTATATGCTTCAGACACATATTCACAAAATGCGTTCTATTAATGACTGTGATGGAAAGGACTGGGCAATTAATCAAAAATGAATAGAAACCGACATTCAGAACCTCGAGCCGACGTAATCTTGCCCATGTCGGTTATTGTTTTTATTTTTATTTTTTATTCTGCTAATCCTTTTCCAACTGGGGTTGCCAAATCTCACTCATCTGGCGTGAGTGTCATGCTTTTGGGCTCTGTCTCACGCTCTCAGGAAACCGAGGAAAATCTCACGCCAAAACACTGCAACGGCAGTAGTGTTGAAGAATCATGTGATGCAGTGAACAACTTTGATTCTAGACCACAGCTGAGTATTTGACAACTGAGTCCTATGTGCTTCCACAACATTTTACTATTACGGATCAAACAGCTGATTGTCTGAAAGCAGCGCGGTGAGACAGACAGACAAACAGAGCGGAGCTTCCCCTGAGAGCACCAAAGTGTCTGGATGACCAAATATTCAGCGGTGAGAAATGACTTCTTTACACTTCTACACGCTACTTTTTTTAAGTTTCAGGTTTAGTCAGGTTTAGTTATTTAGAAACAGCAGGGTGCATCGCTCCATGTTTCATCCAGCCACTCTGGCTGAGCTCTCATTATCATTACCAGGGGCAGATGTAGTGATTTGAGGCCCGGGGCCACAAGCACATTGCCTTATTTTCAGTCTTTCTCTAACTGAGAATGTTGGCAGGCTGTTCGCAGCTAAAGAGGAAGTAGGCCGATTAATAGCACACAGCAGAAGTTCAAGTCAGAGTCCTGCAGTCAGGAGAGGTTGGCCTATTATCTGCACAATGCACTTAACATGCTTTAAGATTGAGCTTTTCATTCCTATATCTTGCTGGATCGTTGGATAAATAATAAGGCGTCATATATTTATTACACACCATGGTCAAATGCAACCGGGTCAGCAAACTGTGATGGCAAAAAGACAAACAAAAAAAAAAAGCAAAAAACAAAATAATCCATCATTAATTGTAGTCAAGGCAAAATGTTCAATTAATTGTGATATTGATTTGAGGGCACATTGCCCAGCCCTGGTGGTGGAGAACATTGTCTAATGCAGACTGCATTTTCATGAAACTTTCCACACCCACCCACCAGTTGCTCTGACCTGAACGTTTGCACACTTGTTTTCCTCATCGTGTCTCATTTAGCCGCAGCTTATAAATATAAGAAACTTCTTTTTCTCATTGATGCCAGCTTTCCCTAGTCCCCGAAAACACGCCTGCAGCCTGCTGTCTGTATTCCGTGTTCTACACTCGACAAAAACTGTGCAGAATGAGACCGCTTTTAACCCTGAATTGGTCGCCCCTGACTAATTTAACAATCTCATTTCTGCAAGGTTGTGGCAGGTCAGATTCTGCTCAGTTGTCTGCAGTTTGAGTGGTTTGACAGTCCAATTTCCCACAGAGGACCATAAAGTCTGCAGCTCCATTTTTCACTTTTTTCTTCTTACTTTCTGTACTTGCTCCTTTTCTCTCTTTTTGTCAGCATTATTGAGGATGTGGTTGTCTTGTTTGAATAGATTTTATTGGACAAAACCTAAGGAGCTTATTTAAGAGCAAGTAAAAAAGAAAACACTGAGTGCAAACGGCATTGACATTGAGACATGGTTCTCAGGTGCAAACAGTTTGCATACTTAAAAGCTGCAAATTAGTTACTTTGCTGCAGTTGTTGACATCCCTTGGAAGGACATTGACATTATTGTTTGTATAAAAAAACAGAATCACGACATTGCTCAAATAATGTCAACTCAGGACAGCTGTCGAGGACAGCAACCAATTCCAACACATATAACCTCATCAATGCTGCAAGAAATGTCAGCATTATAGATACCACTATTGATACTTTGCTATTATTTGGTGGAAAGATGAGGCAACGATACGTTTTTAACAGAACTGTTTTTTATCGCTTTAATTTGATAAATGTCCTAAATATTGAAGAAAGTGTTTTGTATTTTAATAATTATTTCATTTTTACACTTATGTATTGGTTAATGTCTATTATCACTTTTAGTCATGTTTTTGATGATTAGTAAATTATTGTATTTTAATTTAAAGATTTATTTTGAAAAATCTTGGCATCAGTAGTTTTAATTATGTTTTATAAGATGATTAGCGCTCATGATAAGATGTTAAACAGTTTGCAATTGGATCTCTATCTATTTTATATTGCTGGAAAACAAATTTCTCATCCAAACAACTGCATAATTCAAGTTTCTCACCAAAAAATACATTTTCTTTTGTTTGCTGTTACATTACAACACATCATAATGACGTTTTATTTACCTTGGCCCAATAGTCATTTTACTGAGCCGACCTTGAACACATCACAATGAAACTGTATGCAACTTATGCTTATTTAGCTAATTATCCTGCTACTTTCAAGTCCGATTTCAACAATGGATTTCTGTTTTTAACCGATGGGACTTGCTACAAAGTTTGGGTGTGCTTACCACTGCTGCTGTGAGTGGATGATGATGAAGACTGTGTCGGCTGTGCAGCAGCAGCAGCAGCTGCAGCTGACGGAGTTGAAGAAGTTTTTTTAACCAGAAGGCAGTCGAAGGTTCTGCATTTAGGTTTAATTTGATGCACAGTGTTGATGTGCTTAGTCATAGAGGCTGTGCTCCCACCCTTGCAAGAAATGATTTTGATGAGATAGATTGCATTTCACTTCCTTCTTATCTTTTGCTTTTGGTAAAATTTAGTCAAACTTGAGAGCTCTTAGAACGTTCAGACATCCTCGCAAGCAACTGACCACCAGATTTCTTCTTTGCTTGGTTTACCTGTTGGCTGGCTATTCAGTTGTATTCAAAAACTTTATTGGACAGTTGATGTATGCAAACCAGCATAACTTTGGTGGAGGTTTAGGTGACATGTTGCAGGAACTTGAGACAGTGCTGCTTGTTTATATGGTTTGACTGTGCTTTACATTTGACAAGTGTGACAAGTTTTAATGAAGGTAGAAACCAAGCACACAGGAACAGCGCCTGGCTCTAGAGATAATTCTTGTACTGGCCAAAACTGAGAATTGCAGCTTCTGTGTCCTTAGCGTTAACATCAGTACATCAGTGGACTTCTTTTCTTTTTGAGTGTCCAAACCCTGTAAAATTACTTCACTATCAGAATTTGATCCATTGGAACTGATAATGTTCAAAAATCTAGAAGAGCCTAAATCAATATTACGCCCACAGAAGTTAGCAGAGCACTGAACCAGAAATTAGCTGTCATGTCTCTTGCAAACGTGCACATGGACCCAACGATGCAGGAGATCCAGGTAATTTCCTACTGCTGATATGAGCTTTTTTTTTTTCTTTTTATTTTGCTTTATGCTCCATTTTATCAAGAGAATCTCTGGCTCTGGATCTCATGGTGTCTGAATTTATGAGGTACAACTGTCTGAATTAGGGGTAAAGCAAAGACGTTATCACAATAAGAAATGCACTTTCTTACAAACAGATTATATTGTTCAAAATAATGTTGAAAAACTAGTTCAGGCTTATTTATGAGACACAGAAACAGAGTTTGCAGAGCTCGAGGCATGTGTGGCTGAACAGGCAGGAGACACTCAATGTCACACTCTCAGATGGCACATTGAAACACATTGTCATCAGGCCATACAGGATTACTGTGGTTCATGGCCACCCCTCAACTGTGAGATTAGGGCGAACACTGACTTTACCAGAGACACAATCTGAAACCAACTTTATTTTGTGTGGTAGAACAAAACGCCAGTTTAAGTAACATGGGGAAAAGGCAAAATTGACCTATGCACAAAATAGTCTTAATCACCAGTTTCTTGCTAAATGTAGCTGCAACTTTGGTATCTGACCCCAGAACAAATTTGTCCTTGGATACGGAAGAACTGGCCTTCCTTACTCTACCTCTGATTGGCTCAACCTGACATTCTTACCCTAACCTCAGCCAAACTGCACTTGTCTTAACCTAACCAGTCCAACTAACAAAGGCAACAACTACTACCCACTCATAGGGAGAGAAGAATGGTTAATTACCGTGATATCCTGGGATTTTTAAAGTTGCAAATTTGCAGCCTGGGAAGACATACAAACCTATCAGAGAGTGATGACTGCTGTTACGTGGGAATACGTCAGGAGCAAAGGAACGTGTTTGTCAAAACATATTCATCTGGAAAAATAGCAGCTTTATGAAGGGTTTTCATTTTTCCCTTGCTGATGAAAGTGGCAATATTAAAAGATAGTTTTGCGTTTGTTCAAATATCACAGACTTGAACAGTTCTTCATATATTTTGACACCAGATGTAACACACCAGTGATCAAACTGCCTAAATTCCATTACAATTTAAAACGAGTGTGAATCCTGTTTCCTGAAACAGTGCTGCCTTTACACTTGAGGGAAAAACTCAGATATTAGAGTTGAAATAATATTGATTCCTGGTGAAGGAATTAAATGAAAAAGTGGGTTCATTTGTCGTTGTATGTTGTCTGGTTCAGGAGTTATGAAAACTGATTTTCGCCATTCGCATGGACATCAATTCAAGATGGCAGCCAAACGAACCCCACTTGACCTTGACAGCACGTAAAAATCTCAACTAGACACCATTACGGTTCTAAAAACCAGGTTACAAAAAAGTGCCATTCGGGTATGTGGGAACTAAAGATGATAACAAGTAGTCGACGATCAATTAGGTAGTCGTTAAGAATTTAATTGAACGTGTTAAATTTCGTCGATTAATCAATAGGCTATGCAATGCTGTCAAAATATATGCAATATGCTGCTATGAGCTCTGACTGAGAAAAAAATTGCTTTCGATATTATTTGAAATATAAAGTTTTCATGTTATTTTGTTCAAAGAATGATTAATTGATTAATTGATCCATCAGTTTTACAATTCGCGACCCGAATGGGGAACTGTTTCTCCTGCTAGACTAAGACTGAAGGCCCTCAGCACTGCAGCCTTTACTACCATACTGTCCTTGCTGTCACACAGAGAGGGAAGCTTAAGCCTTTTGTACTTTACCCATCAGGACACACTGGAGATAAGGGTGGGCTACTTAACAGAACATTCTCTGGGCTCTGCCACCCTGTTAAACAAAGAGAAGAAGAAGCCTGGATCTTTGTCTGTGATACTGGGAACCAAACACAAATGAGTCCATCAAACATTAAATCCACATATGCAGAACCTGCCAGACAGTCTTCCTTCTTTTATCAAATTCAGTCTATGCTGCTGTTGTTCCAGTTAAGCTGATTCACTTTTTTGTCTTTTCCATTTGCAATTGTTTTTGTTCAATTTGTTTCCTTTTTGTTATAACTGTAACATTAGGATTTTTTTGCTGTTCAAATGTTGAAGCCATCGGTCTGACTAATGGTGAACTGAAAGGGTGGCTTCTCAATGTTTCATCTTTCAGCAATTTGTTTTTCACAGCTTTTTTAGGGTTCTTGCAACATTTTTGTTGAAGACTTCAGTTCCACAATGCCCAGCAATTTTTAACTGTTCAAGAAGCTTGTTAGAAGACTTCACAAAATCCTCTGCTACTGTTTATGGGATCTGTTTTAATTCCCCAAGTAGAACCCATTGAACAAATCTAGCAGGGATAATAAAACTCCAAACATGGTGTACAAACTGACCTCAGCTCCATCCCATCCCTACATTAGGAAAACTTGTCATCGAACAAGCATGTGTGATTCTTCCAACAAAACAAGTGAACACAAAAGCTCTTCAAGTGTGGCACAATTCAACTACAACTTGCCAAAAGCAGAAATACAAAATAAAGATCAGACATAAGCACAAACTGAATAGATGAACCCCCATTTTTTCATTAATAGGCTACGTTCAGACAAAATTGGAGAAATAACACACATTTGGTGTGAGCAAAATGTGAAAATGATTGATAAAGTAAACTATTACCATAAGTAAAGCAGTACTATAATATGTATCATATCAGAGAAATCAGTAATGTACATTTTTGCCAGCCTTGGGACCTCAAAAATATGAAAGATTTCAAAACCAATGCTTCCCCAGAAAAAATGTGAGTTTCATAGACTTCGTTTCCTGCATTCTGTTGACTGAAAAATAATGTAAATAAATAATGAGTAGTAGGGGTGTCAACGTTTACAATTTTTTCTACACGTGTAAACGGGACTTCTAACCGACGTGTACCCGGTTACACGATTTATGATCTTTTTCTATCGCAGTTGCGCTATATAACCACTAGATGGTTCTGTCTCCATTCAAATACCTCCTAATCTCATTAAATCAAAGCCATTCCAGTAGTTAGTTATCGCACAAAAACGTTTATTCAGCGAACAGAACTTAAAAAGTAGGCAATCCATCTCACCATTTAAGGCTTAGACCTACTTATGACAGAAAGTAAAATGAGTTGAAAATAAAATCATCAATTTTGACAGACAAGAAAACGTACAAGTGAAAGCTGGAAAAGGTTTAACCTTCTTTTTTAATCATTGTTTTAACTATTGCTCACTTTTGTACAATATATTTTTTTAAGCTCCGCTTGTTAATCGCTTGTTGCTTGTTGTCCATGCGACCCCGAGTCAACTTGAAGTGACGTGACACTGGCTGTGGCTGCGTTTTTTTTTAATATCAACGTAACATTGCCACCTGTGCATCTATTATGTATGCGGATAACTGCATTAGTGGGAACATTTAAGTGTATAGTTAGTTAATGTTATTATCTTAAGCTTTCAGGCAACATTATCACCCCTAAAAATACTATTGGTGAGAAATGAACGAGGAGGAGGAGAGGAAAAAATGACGTGTAAACGGTTATTGATTTTTCTGAACGGTTATGATTTGTTATCCGTGTACCCGTTTACACGTGTAGATGTTGACATCCCTAATGAGTAGATTGAATCATCATTTTTATGTTAAATACTTTTAATTTGGTTTAGTGTTTGGTTCATGACCCTCCAGAGCACCAGGAGGAGGAGGGACTCACAGCTGGCTGTCCTACTTGGCCCATACAACCGTGGGATGCCATAGTGAGGCAGAACGGGAGGCTCTCGGCCTCTGGAAGACTCCTCCGTGGGGGGTTTATGAGAAAATGTGCCCCTGGGCAGATATGCAAAAGGCGCCAACACCTCTCCCACATGGGAGCAAGACTCACAGACTTAGTTGTCCTGCCCCCTTTTGTTGTTGTTTTGCATCTCTTTACATCTTTCGGTGGTTCTGCGTTGCTTTGCAGTTATTATGTGTCTTCTCTTGTTGTTTTGGATCTCTTTGTAGTTATTTTGGGTCTTTTTGCAGATCCAACATGAAATGGGTTCCATTCTGGTTCCCTCTCCTGATTTTGAACTATTCTGAGAGTTTTGACCAATAATAAATTGGATCGGTACCCAAGTTTCATCCCAGCTGGAACCGAAAATTAGCAGTCTGAACCGTGACATAAGAGGGTTTATCATATTCTACAGACTGGAAAGAGGGATAGAGCCTATGGGTCGACCGATATTGTTTTTTTTAGTATTTGTGCTTAATGAGACCAAAAACTGGAACAAATTTGCATTTACAATAAAAACAAAAATATACCATCAAAATTTAGAATTTGCAGTACAACAAACTCCAACACAAAACTTTGTTTAAATGCCTTTAGCAAATGTTTAATAAAAACCGAAACCCTCAACATTGAATACAGAAAGTTCACAGCAATATTTTTTATAAAGTTCAGTGAAAATTTTAATAAAAAATGAATTAATTAAAATGGCTCCATGAAGTTGTACAAAGTAAAAGTTCCTCTCATGCTGACACTTTGCAGACTGTCTTTCCTGGTGTTTGTTGAGTGTAATTTGCACACTTTTTCATTAATTAATTTTATTGGTGATCAATAAAATAAAACACCAACACAGATTATTGGTGAAATGCCAAATATCGGCCTCGATAATCCGCCAGGCCGATAATCTGTCAACACCTTTTAGAGTGTTGCACGCTATACTCATGTACATTGTATTATTAGTAGTCAGTTCGTGCTTGTTTTTTGGATTAAGAAAATATCTGTAATAACGAACCAAACACTCCACCACCTTGCTAATACTGATTGCTTCTGTTCTTCATTGTGCAACACTATTCATTGATGACTCGGGATGTAACAATTTACTCAACTCACGACTCCACCAATTTGCAATTTTTTTTAAATACAAAACCAGATTACAAAAAAATTATGACTGAAAAAATTCTATTAATTATTTCAAAATAACACATCGTGTTAGTTGTACTATTTATGTAGTTGAACACCCTCTTGCAATATTCGCAGACAGTTTTTTCTGTTATCATCTCGCCTTTATTTCTGTCTGACTTCAGGAAGCTCAAATGCCGCCACACTCCCGATTTGAAACTGCAGGGCACATCTTCTCTTTCAATATTGCCTTTAGCGGAGCCTTTGCTTCATCTTATTTAAGTTGGCGAGCTGGCTATTACTAGTCTTGGACATGACAATGAACACATAGTGCAAGTCAAGCAAGCAAAGTCAAAAGCAGATTATGCCCTCTGCTGTTCAAAAATATTATCCTGGTTCATTTTATATTTAACCGATTTGAATCTCACATATTTTGTATAGATTTTTAACTGCCATGTGATTCGTCATTACATCCCTATTGATGACACATCCTTGATTACAGTGGTTCTGCTTAAAAACGGTGGAAGCGCAGGCTGGTTTGTAGCACCAAGGTTCCACAAACCCAGAATAGTACTGGTGTGCTAATTCAGTAGGAAAGGGTATTTGTGGTCATTCTAAGTCTTTTCCTGGTTGCTACATGTTTCAGTCATATGAGTGACATTTTGCAGATGAAGGCAAGGGGGGGCCCTGACAGTTCTGGCCTCTGGGCCTGTGCCCAGTAGGCCCATTCAGTAATTCATCCATGCCGGGTACCCTGTCACAGCAGAGGAGGGCATGATGAGATCCCCATAGCACCCATTAACCCCAGTGCCAGAAACAGGTTGTGATAACCAAAAAGGAAAAAAAGGTGTTGGGAGAAAGACAGAGGAATTTTGACTGTGGGAGGAAATCAGAAAAGGGCAAAGAACGGGAGTCTAAATGGAGGGTTGTTAAGTAGGGGTCAACCCGTATTGTTTTTTTCAGGGCCGATACCCATACAGATTATTAGAAGTTAATGAGACCGATAACAGATATCTGGAACCAATATGCGTTTACAATAAAAAATTAAAATCCTCCTGTGAGGATTTAGAATGTAACAAGCTCTAAGACAGAACTTTGTTTAAATGCCTTTACCAAATGTTTGATCAAAACTGAAACTTTCAACATCATATAGTCTTAGATCTTTAAATCAGACTTGTGAAAAATGGAAGCAAAAACAAAATTGCTGTTTCCATTCCCAGCAACTTTTTTAATAAAGTGAAAATTAAATAAATAAATAAATAAATAAAAATAGCTCCCTGAGATTTGACAAAGTAAAAGTTATACTTTATTTGCAGTTTTTAATTAATTTATTTTATCGCTGATTATTATAATAAAAGGCCAAATATCAGCCCCAATAATCTGCCAGGCCGATAATCTGTCCACCCCTATTGTTACATCTGGTAATGCAGGTGTGTGTGTGTGTGTGTGTGTGTGTGTGTGTGTGCGTGCGCATGGGTGAATGAAAAATGCTGTATGCCTAAAACTAACAAAGCAAACCAAACGAAAGAAACAGGAGCGTGCAGAAGCTGAGAGCAAGCTGGCAACATGAAACTTCTCTTAGTGATGACCTCCACTCTGCTGGGTCTCTCTTCTTCTCCCCTTTTTGGAAGAAGTCAAGCAGAGTGGAAAAGCAGAGGGCGGTTAAAAAAATATAAACATAGTTTAATTGGATTGCATTGCTTAATATCTCTTAGATAGAAAATGTGGTGTTTGAGGTTTACGATAGTTACACAACAGGCTTTCAAAGGTCTTCAGCAAAATGAGGAAGACTCAGCAGCGTTATTAAAATAGTCGCAGTTGGCAAACGTGTGTCATGAACTGGTCTTATTTGGAAGACAGCTACTCATTAAGATGCAGTAAGTTGGGTTGTTTGCAGAGTTATAATGAGTTTTTTCACAAAAATGCAACCTTAAATGAAATGCCTTTTGATTAACCCATTAATATCCATAGTGGAATTTCAAATTTTCCTTCACTACACTTAAAGCACCAGCTGAAAAAAGAACAAATCAATTTTTCCAATTGGATACAGCCATTTTTGTAATAGTATGTTACAGAAGTGGCTGTATCTAAAAAAACAACAACCAAAAAAAACCCAAAAACAAGGACTTTTATCACATTTTTGGATTTAGAGCAACTTAAATTTCAATAATGTGTTTTGTTCCTGTGTAAATATATTATTTTGCATATAAAATTTGTTATTTTTGTGATTTTTTTTCATTCTTGCGTCTTTCAACTTTCCGTATCAATTAAAGCATGATAAATTTTAAATACTGAATTTTTTTATTTTAAAATGTATAGCCACATGTCTTGATACTGTACACATGTGACACATGTCTTGAAAATGTTATGTTTCCAGAATATTCTCACAGAAAAATGTCTGTGGGTCCTTTCCTTAAACTACTAAATGTAGCAGAAGGTTATTAATGGGTTAACTGCACTGGCAAACAACAACTGTTATGTTGTGATTTCAAGCTCTCTCTTCAGTGCATATTGCAGGAACGCATCAAAAAACCTATTTAAACTTGCAGCTAACTTTGAGTTTGACAGTCTCTGAATGCCTCTGTCCTTCTTTCCAGTACCTCAGGTGATTTTGGAAAGCGGTGTTCAGAGCAGCTAGCAGCTGTTGAGTCTCCTCCAAGAAACTTTGTGGCAAAAAAGATATTTGACTCCCCTCAGGCCGACCGTCAGCAGCGCATTCAACAATAAAAGAGCCAAATAATTACTGTGCCTGAGGAGGTGATGTGTCTGCAGCCCCCAGTGGTGCTCCACACAGTTCGAACTGCCTCCAGGCCTGTGATACAGGAAGATATGAGGGACTGATAGAGAGGGAGAGTTAGTGATGGAACTGGGGGAAACAAGGAAAACGAAGGCATGGAGGTTATTGTACGGGTGAGAGAGGAAGGATACATTGCATTTCTAGTGTTCAAACACATTTCTTCAGTAAGAGCTACTTTGAGTTTGGGGCTGTTTGTCCTTTTGTGGACTCTTGGGTTTACTGTTGGATGAGTGGTGAAAATTGTCTCCAATTCCTCGGGGTGTGGGACTGATGTAAATGGTGGTATATGATGTAATTCCTGCCAAGCGTTTCCCTTGTGATTTGCTGTAGAAAAACACCAACCCATTAAACTTACTTAAATTAAAAACATTAAAGGGGAACTTTGATTTTACACATCAAAGTCTATCAAGGTGTTGGATAGTTATGCTACATATGTGCAAAAAGTTGTTTTAAAGCATTCATGTCTCCAGAGGAAGCTGTATTAAGTCTGATTAATATCCTAAAGTTATGTCACTTGACTCAATGTTGGTCCAGGCTGCAGACAAGTGTGTAATCTGAGGATGTGGCGATACAAAGAAAGACGAACCAGACACACACTTTTAAGGGGTGTAAAGATAGGCTTTAATAACAATAGGACCGTGTTACAATACATGATTGGCGATATGATGCAAGAACAATATAGGCTCATTTAGAGCGATGCAATATGATATGATGATATGATTCAAGACTAGAAATTGATATAGTATTTTTTTTTGCCAAAAATAGAGAAAAAGAAAATGCCTATTTCTATGCAGCGGTAGTGCAGGTAAAACACTGGAAAAGCATGTCGCACTGAACTACACAAACATTCAGTGCAAGGCCTTTATTCAGTGTGTGTGAAATAAATACCTGGATACTGGATAGTTGAGGTCTGGATTCAGCAGTTTTTTTTTTTGCAAGGGAATCAGAGATAAATCAACATAATTTGTTAACACAATTAATGGGCAGATTGCTGCTGTATTTGATCTCATATCTGCATATTTTGCAAACAGCATTCTCTCAAGATTGTCGCAGTTTCTAAAAAAAACCCAACATGTATCTAAACCCTGGCCCACACAGGCAGACTAAGTTCCTCTGGCTCTCCGCTGACCTGGTGCTTCTCTGCCATGATCCGCCATTATCTGAAAGGATGCTGCTGAGTGCTGACACAATACACGTGTTCAGAACGTTGGAGAATGGGGGAATAAACATTTAACATTTACCATTATAAGTAGAGCCCGACTGGTATATTGGTTTACCAATATTAATAGCCAATATTAGCCTTTCACGGACATATCGGAGCATATCGGTATCGGCGTATATTTTTACCGATATGCACCGATTAGAGAATTCTTTTTTACAGACCATGTAACGCAGAAAACAATGCTTGGGTGGTTTAGAACTGGTTTCATTAGATAGTTAGTCCAGCAGAGTGCACTCCACACACACGCCTGCACCAGGCGTGTGTGTGACGGTGACAGGTGATGAGAGGACACGCTGGTCGCGATCTGAATTCAGGTGTAGTGAGTTTCCAGCTCGGTTATGTTGAAAGAATTAACTGATGATCTGATGTTTGATTCCTTTCAACTCCCAACAAGCAGAACAACATGTAAAGATGCAGAGATCACAACAAAGCCGTTAGGCCTACTTAAGGTCTGTGGCTGTGGTGCTTTCTGACATTTTGGGCAATGTTCCACTCTGTAGTTCCACTATAACTCAAACAGAATACTCCTCCACCCTCCTCTGTCCCCACTGAGAGTTTTTAGCACAATTGGGAACATTTATGAGTACAAGAGGAGCTCCCTGGCAGGACTGATACTGAACAGTTCTGATGTTTATTTAGCTGTTTATTTTATTGTGTTTATTCATTATTTAGATGGTCAGCAAAGACCATACAGTACTGATGTGTGTTTTACTTTTGTATTTTTCATTTGAAGGGTCAGCGACGAACTGGTATCGGTCTCAAAAATCCCATATCGGCGGGTTCTAATGATAAGTGTGAAAAAGACATCCACGTAACATACAAACACAAAAGTATTGTATGTGTAAATGCAAAGTGCAAATACATAGTATTAATGCAATGGATTTATGCCTTGAAAAAATGATTTTTGAGCGATATAATACGATGACTTGCCGTTAACCTGTCGATGTAGCATGAAAGGAATGTAAATTGATGCATCAATACAATAGATGTATCTTTACACCCCTACTCATTGTATTGTATTATGCTCATTTATACTCATAAAACCAGATTAAGCTTTTTGTGCGTAAAAATAGCTGTACATCTATAACCACCCCTGACCCAGCCGGTTCTCATTCTGAACTTGTAAAACAGCTCCGCTTTGACAGTGCTTTTGGCATAACTTCACAATGCCAAAAGGCAGCTTTCGAGTGTGCATGACATGCGGCTTGACGGCATTTTTTTTTCTTTTCTCTTTTTAACATGCCCAACCAAAACCTTTGTCAGACTCCTTGGGCAGCAGAGCTCTCGTCAGAAAAGCTGGCAGACTCCGAGGACAGACAGAACAGGGTAGACATTTCCATAGTGAATTCATTTTGCAGTGCTATTTTTCTGTACAGTGCGAGGCTTTGACAGCAATATATTCTGTATTTAGCTGCAGAATTTGCGATAAGCATCATGCATGTATGAATTCAGCTGAGATGACAGTTGCTGAGCTTTATAATCTGGCAGTACAACAACACGACAGTACAGTCTGTTGCACTCAATCTTACTGAATGATCAAATCATTGATAAAGTAAAAAAAAATATGAATATAAATTAATCATCAACACAACATCATAGAAGAATGGCTTAATGTGATTTGAACACTGACTGGTGACAGCAAAAAGCCTTGAAACGTGTCAGAAGAAGGACTACATTTAAATATGGACATAATGTACACCCTGGTGAATTTGAAACCTCAGAAGCTGCAGTATGCACAGAATGAGAATGGATGGGAAAATGTGCTCCAGTAACAAATTAGCTAAACATTCCTGCTGCAATCCTAATGATGGAAAAGAAACCTGGTTGGAAATTAAAGCTTCTAGTTTGTAAAGAGGTGACTGCAAAGGTTGAAATATGAAACCAGAAGTGACACCTCAGGAACACAGCACTGGATCATGGATGGATAATATTTGAAGAGCTTAGTCCCCTCACACTCTAATCCTCCCTCCAAGGGATAAATATGTCTGCAGGAGAAAATGACACATAAAAAGTTTCAGTACATGACAAGAACCAAATGATGCGGATGCATGTGATATCCAATTCATGCGATTATGCTTGTTGTGCTACATATGACAGTCGCTCTCATGTTCCTCGAGAGTTGAGGATTAAGCTAGTGTGGAGCTTGTTGTATTTGACTTGAGGTCAGTGAATAATGAGGTAATCATAGCCGGTACTTAATAACGAACTTAGCCACAGCGTTGTCACCCATTGCTTTGCGGATCAGTGTTTTGAAGCTACGAGTTGGCATTGTGGCATTTTAGTGGCATCAGACATTGTTTGGCCATTGGTCCGTTCACTTGTCCACGATTTTGGTCCATGCGGGGTACAAAGATGTTAAATGTCATAGTGAGCTGTGGAACTCATGGAGCATGGAGCTCCTGGCTTTGCAGTTAACTGAAGTAGGTTCTCTGTGGACTCATACGGATCAAATTTCGTCCTACTACATCATTGTGAGAAACATGTATCTCAAAATAGATTTGTCTAAAAATGATCCAGCTGTCTCAAAACAATGTGCTGTGGTTCAGCTATATTTGTCTCTCTTAATTTGTCTTCGAAGTGCTCTTGGGTCTGCTTGAGTTCTTGCCAAAGGGCAGCAAAACTTGTGTCTGTGCGCAGCATGTTCAGTATTCCCATTGTCCTGTATGTGCTGCCTCCACCTGACGATGTGACAGCTGGGGGCTTTGCAAGATGGAGCTGAGGTTCTCAACAGGCTCAGAGGCTGACTCAATCAACATTAAGCTGCAAAGAAACCTAAAGCCTTGGAGCGCTTCATACAGTCTGTCTGCCTCCATTCTGGCATCAGAGCCAGAGCTGTTCACATGCTCTGTAGTGTTGCTGTACAGTAATGCCCTGACAGCTTTCTCACATCCGGCCCACCAAACTGTTTTCAGTCTGGTTTCCAGTCTTAGTGGGGGAAGCCTCTTTAACCCTGAGACACGAACTCCTGCTGTGCTTGAGTCAATGGATCTTCTCCTTACACTGCTGCTGTCATAAATCCATTTATTTCCATTGTGTAGTCGGTGGCATCAAGTGAGATCGACACACTAAGCAGAATATTTAATGTCAAATCAAAAGAATGTGCTGCACTGGCTCAAACAGAATGAAAGCGTCCATAATTGTTGGCCAAACACTTAGCCATTTTATACATATTGACCATCCAGATTATGTCCAGATACCAATTATACACATCAAAGAGCAGAATAAATTCACTTAGCATGGTTCAGAGGAAGAGAAATTAAATATGGTAGTCATTTTGCCCAGATCTTACACAAACATAAATGCATCCTTGTAGCGAAACAAAATCTATTCCATGTTTACAGTCTTAATGTTGCCATCCAGAACAAGATGCCCAGATTTTTATGGATACATCTGTTAAATGAGCTACCATCTTCTGCTTTATAGCCACAAGCTGAAGTGTTTTCTTTTAGCGTATTTATTATCCACTGAAGGTTACTGTGACATTGTTGTTTATTGGTCATTGAGATCCGCATTATTTGTTATCTTGGCAAAAGCAACTCCTGCTGGGGTCCATATTCAAATTAATAACATATAATCATCCATGTTTGCACGTAAACTGCATACAGCAAGCAATATAGTTACAAGATCACCACTGAAGGTTAAAATACATCAAAACCACACATAGAACATAACACATTCAGATAGAAACAATTAAATGGCTTAATGGGGGAAATGAAATAGCAATCATCTCAGTTCATTTAAAAAAAAAAATACATTACGAAATAATTAAACAACCGCTGTTTTGCTTATTTATTTTGAAGGCTGTCTTCAAGAATAACCTCATTAAACAAAATCAAATTTATATTTAACTAGAAACCATCATGCATTGCGATCACTCCATGTTGGTCACAGCTATGTGGGATTTAATTGAATGGCGATCTCAACTGCGCACTGATGGACACAATACTCAAAACTGACACAAGTAGCATCACCAGGACAATATTTCGGCATGATGATACACACGCACAGCCTCATGAATTGAAAACAGTAGACTGGACCAAACGGACCTGTATCCAGAAAGATCTAATAATATACACGTTTTTTCTAGGTTGCCTCATGGTTAAAAGATAACTGCATTTTTAGGAAAGTTCAGTTTTGCTGAAAGATGATTTTGATGAAACTAGTGGGATAGATGAATACCACTTCACTTTATTGGCTGCTTTGACAGTGCAGGTTTAACAGCTGGATGCCTAATGTTTTATTGTGTACCACATTGAGAAAACACTGAATGAGAATTGGACAGTCAATGTGTTAACCCAGCACCACTATCAAACAACAGAAGTCTGCTATTAAAAGGGGAAATGAAGATTATTGTCATGTTCTGGTGTGTGGAAACAGATTTATTCACCTGAAGAGGTGATACATAGCAGCTTGAAGTACAGCGGAACGGCCTCCCCATATGGCTGCCTGTAGTTTCCTGCATACTAATGCAGGGCTCTAATTAGAATGTGCTTAAATAAATAAATAGCAGTACATACTAGGAGAAAACCCTCTGTCCTTATTGAAGGGAAAATTCTACCTTTTATATCAACATCCAATCAGTATTGAGGGTAAATGTAGTTCACTGAAGCAATAAGTTCCTTAGTGCTTGTTATATTGACTGATAAAGCTGAGTTTTCCTACTCAGGGAGCTGAGCATACATGGACCAGAGAGCATTGTGCACATAGCTATGAGCCTACTGACCCATAGCTATTACTGAGTTGGCCAAAACATAGTGTGACTGAGGTTTAGAGGTTGCGCTTACACATTAAAAGACGACAATAATAGAAAAAAGGGAAAACTCATAATTTTCTTACATTGTCCATGGCAGCGCATTTAGAATTATAATATAAATGATAATACATTTTATTTATAGAGCACTTTTCACAATACTCAAAGATGCTCAGCTCCTCCCATTTTTACCTTTCACAATATAAGCTCAACTTAAATTGCTCACAGCATTCAATTCTTGCAGTGCATTTTTTGAATTTGCAGTCTTGTGCCCTAAGCTCCCAACAAGGTCCACCCATCCAGTGTAACAGCTTTATCTGGGAAGTCAGGGGTTAACCATGTCTGTGAAGATGTGCGCAGAGTAGTCTTTGATTTCCTGTTGCAAGTGAGCCTCAATAACATCTCATCCACTCCACTCTCCTGCAACTGGACATGCCAGCTCTCCTCTCTCTCTTTGTCTCTTCTCCCTCTCTTCATCCGTCTAGATAGTGATAGGAGTCGTTCAGCGGGGGTTTCGATGTTTTGAGATCTGTATCTGTAGAATGCCCCTTCGCTCTCAGGAGGCAAAATTCAGCCTGTGGTTCTTCCTATTTTCAACTAGGTCATTGTAAATGGTTTTTTAATTGTATGGCACCTTTCTAGTCTTCCAACCACTTAAAGGTGCAAAAACATTCACATGCACTCACACACCCATGGGACAGCCATTTGGAGCAATTTAGGGTTTATTAACATGTCTGGATACTTTCACATGTGGACATTTGGAGCAATTGATCAAACTGCCAATTTGCTGATTTGTGGGTGACCCACTCTACATCCTGAGCCACAAGCCGCCCAACGTCACTGTCATGTCAAATGACAACGCTGGAATGAGGAAGAAAACAGATTTTGCAGCTGCTGGACTGAGCTTTCTCAGTCAATTTAGCAAGCACTGAGGATTTTATTGATTCAATTGACTACATTTACCATCAACATTGATCAGACATCTACACAAAAGGTGGCAAATTTTCCCCTTAAAGGCATTGCTTGTCTCTGTACTTTTTTTTAGAACGCTTTTCCACGTCACCTTTCACAGTTGTGAGAATGGAGTCAACATTTTCTCAAAATCAGTCACCTGTTATGTATTGTATATAACAAACATGCCGATACATAAAGGCATTGAATATTTTTACCAATCTGTAGACAGCAGCTTCTGTATTGCTGCAACCCCAGTGTGTGTCATTCTCATCAGCCATCTTCTGCTCTTGATTAACAGCCAAAATATGGAATCTTCTCTCATTAGTCGAATCGAATGTTAGGCATATGGTACATTTGGCAAACCCAACTTTGTTGTGTATTTCTACAATTACAATATAGTTATTCCATGCTGCATGCATCCTTATAAAGTTTACTTTATTTTTTTTATCAAGAATCATAGAAAAATGCTTTCATCAAGCATTACTAGTTTGTCATCAAGACAGAAAAACAGGAAAAACATTCCTATCCAGCAATGTTTAGTCTCCAGGTCAAACGGGAAATGAAAGCCTCATACCTTGAATTCCACCGTAGCTACTTTCTCACTACAGTCAGTATAAAAAAAAATGCCGCAGAGAGACAGTCTGCATCAAACTTGATAAATAAAATAGGGCTGCTGTGGTTAATGCTTTCTCAGTGTCATCATCAGCTCCATGGTAACCATTTCAACTTCTGCTTTTCTTCCTCTGATTATCTGAGCATGTTTTTGTGCCTCTTTGGTCATTTTCAGGTTTTCTATCATTTGTTGTCTCACTTTCAAGCTCTCCTTTTTTTTTTTTTGCTGCAGCACACCTAAAATGCAATTTTCTAAAACTTGTGTCAACTATTTTGCAGCCTGTAACATTTTTAGACGAGTTCCATGCCCTTTGCCTGAAAAACCTTTTTCTTCTAGAACAGGTACATTTCATAAACATCAATTTCTGTCAGTATATTTTTGTAAAAAAAAAAAAAAAAATCTTATGTACACTCATCATACACATCAGTGGATCTTTGGATTACCCTGATAGATTTTCCTTGATGCACCTGACACTTAACCAGTGGACACTAACATGTAATTTGACCTCAATTATCTCTGTGAGCGGTTTTTAAAATTTTATTCTGTCATAATGTCTTAGTCTGTCCAGTAGCTGTGTAAATGTCAAAGAGCGCTATTTATATTTTAAGGCTCTTCAGTACACATATAGTTTTGAAAAAGGAGACATCTTCGCAATATACTGTTGAAATCTGTTATCACTATTAAAATCATCAGTGTTTCCCATTAATAACCAAGACTTTGGCGGGCCACCATACTCTAATTTGTCCCGCCATAGTCGAGCGGTATTAAAATATTTACAATGTTGGGTTATTTATAGCACAGTAAAGGCAGAGAGGAGCAGCAGAATGTCAGGCGCATTAAAAGTGAAACTTAACTGTTCATTCTGCTGGGCCTAAAAAAAACTCTTTCACTTACAAAAATCTGCAAATATCTGCTCTCATCCATCGATCTGATCAGCTGTGAACTTATCAACAGATCAATTATCAATTATTTTATGATGATTTAAAGAAGTATTTCACATAAAATTAGGCTTTGCAATAGAAAGAAACAAATATTTTTGTAATTGGAGCTACATGACCAGAGAAAACAGAGAAAAAGGACTGTGGAATTTATTTTTGCTCAGGAGGTAGAAAACCCTACCAACTACCTGCTTATACTACCTGCTGTGCTATGATACAAAACTGGTTGACAATCAGCAAATATCCCCAACATACTGTTTTTTTTTTTACCCAGAAAATGCCACTATATATAAAAGTAAACTAAAGAAAGGGTCCAATAAAAAGGGTCCAATAAATGGTAGCACAGTATGCATATAAAACTTTCACAGGTCTGTATAACATAATGGTTCACAAAGTGGCCCTAAACCTCAACCAGTTACTTTGAAGACTGCAATCACTGCCAAAGCACAGACATTATGTGACTTCACCTTTCCTTGCATATTATGTTGAAGTTTGCTTCTCTTTTCTCAGCAATGAAACATCTGCTTTTTAGAGAACTGCATGATACATGTTTGGCAAGTTAGCCACATTCCATTAAAGTGAAACTCAACGAAACAAGCTGGAAAGCTGAGAAAAGACAACAACGGAAACATGGTTTCATTCTCAGATTGAAACTGACTATACTATTGCAGTGAGGGCCAGCCAACGTGTGCCACCCAAGATAATTTCCCTTTTTTTTTTTTGTTTACTTATGCTTTTACATCCATGACATGCCCAAGTTTTGCCTTGTAATTCAGAAGTGAGTTTTATTTTACACCACCTCACAAATCTTTGCATAAACAGCTCTCAGTTGCAGCGTTTTCTGCCAATATAAAATATTCATGTTTTTCATTACAAGAATAAATGACAGATTCCTGCTCTCCAAACTCGGAAACTCCAGTGGTACTTCTGTCTGAAATTTTATATTTAGTGTTGTTTAGCTAATGAATGAATGGAAAGTGTTACTATGGAAACTGAAGCTCTTCTTTTAATAAAACACAACAGTGGATGGAATAAGGTGTGCACATGCTTCATTATATCCCCACAGTCTTATTGGGGTTTGTTTTTTTGCACACCTGATTGAGTTGTGCATAGTTATTTCTTGCTAACAAGCATCGGTTCTGTCTTGGATCAGTGTTGTGAAAATAAATTTACAATTTGGCTGAACTCTGAAACAAGATGCCCTAATCCAAGAGAGGGAGTAACCTGGGCAGATGATTGAACATATGTCATTAGTTAGTATACTGTGGTGCCATTAATTGAGTGTACATGCATCACGCATTGTAAAACCTGTGTTAATGAGATACAGGTGAATTTCTACTTATTGTGCGATAAGTTTTGATTCGTCTTGTTGTGTCGTAGTTGACATTGTAGCGACGCCCACATTTCCCGTCATGCCTAGTGTTGGACTAAGTGTTTTTTTACTTTGCAGTTAAAATTGTTGCATTATGTTCCAAAATGCAGATGTCAGTTTTTGTTAGTCTGTTCAGAACATTGTGGTTTATGTTGGTTATTTCATCTTTGTGTTAGGTTTTTTTTACACGTTTTACATTACATGTTCATTTACACTATTTGTGAGTTGGCTGTCACACTTCATAAGATTAGTTGGATTTAATTAATGGTATTTTTACTGTAACTTAGATGGTTACTGTGTTCTATGCAAAATGAAATTGATGGATTGACAGTGTTAGGAGCTACGTCCTGTATGCTGTTATTCTACAATTTGCCATATTTGCAGTATTTTAATATATCTAGGTCCAGCGTTGTGAAGCCTGAACTGTGTAAATCCTGAAAAGATTCAGGTTAATTCCTAGAGGAATTTAAACAATAATGAATGATTGATCGAATTAATAAATACATAAATGAATACATTTTTAAAAAAGGGTTGGGGGGTGTGAGCTGGTCCAGAGTAAAAATGTCACAACTGAATTTTGTTCGGAGTATGGCTCTGGGCTTTTGTTTTCGGGATGACTGGCTGTCAGACAAATGGTCTTTCAGTCCCATGGGACATTTTCTGAACTGTTGAGGCTTCACAGTTGTGGGCTGTTGGACCAATTATGACAACTGGAATCTAGCATTAGCCCATTTCCACACATTCACAACAGACTACTATTTTTTGTTTTGCACCTGGCATTTACTCAGAGCTCTGACTGTACTTGTAACTTGTGCTGATTGTTGAGCTCCATGCACACACATTTTCAGTTTTCCTTAATGCCATTTATTAATTTTTTAAACATGGATCAACTGAGGAGGGGTAGTTCAGATATTATGATGTGCTGAAGCCTTGCAACTGTTTGTTGTTTTTTTTTTTTTCACTAACTATCCTTTGCTTGTGAACAACTCTGTCATTTTGCATCAGCTGCCATTTGCTGAAGGATATATGCAACCAGTTAAGGCCATATCCTAATCCGAAAAAAAAAAGCTATGATTGTAGTTTCTTTAAATTCAGTTACTTCCGTCTCTAACTCACACTCACACAAACAGTGCTGTTGTTCACACTCATGCATTCACACATGCTGCCGTTGCCATACCTGGCAGAGGCGCCAGGCAGTCCTGCACCTGCAGTGAAGCTGGCTGCTGTGATGGACCGATACCTTATTAAAAAAGCACCAACTGTTCTGGAAGAAAGCAATCCAAATCCTGGGCTGTCACCATGCCACCCCAGCAAATAAGACAGTAAAAAAAGTTGCCCTTTCTACCACTGAAAAATGGAAAATAGAATGGCTCGGTGCTGAAGAGGAGAATAAGTAGACTCCTCCGCTGTGGACTGCTAAAAGCTATTCCAGGTGGGAAGCAAACAGGAAGCAAACAGGTGAAAAAGTAGACAGCCACCATTACCAAACAAGTCATTGATTTGCGTACCCTTCATGCTAACATGGTTGATGAACATTAAGAGCACAATGCACCAAATGAAGCTTTAAAGTCCCGAATATAGAACATAATTCTTTCAGTCTTCTAGACAGTAATGCAACGCTGAATATTGAAGTCTATATGCATTTCCTCCATACTCAAATGCTTAGTTTTGCTTAGCTAGTTGTTGTTTGAGGGGGCTTACCGCCACTTTGTCAGTGATGTTGGTGTAACATACCATTGACAAAAGCCACCTTTTGCTGCAGCATGATATGCTGCTGGGCAGCCAGATGGCACCTTGTGCGACAGTATGTGGACAGGCGGAATCTGTTGCGGCCGTTTCATACGCCGCTGGACGCATCAGGTTGAAATGCTGCTGGTAACAACGTTTTAAAAAGAGTTAGAAGGTCCCTATTGGCTAGGAAGGATGGTTGTGAGGTCCAACAAACACCAGACTTTCAATTTGGAGCCTGGTGTTTGCTTCCTGCTTAAATGTAGAGCCAAACCATGATGTTGTTATTTTTTTCTAAACTGAACCACCGGTGCCTTTGTTGCCTTAACCTAACCATGTGCTTTTGTTGCCTAATCTTAGCCATGTGCTATTGTTGCCATCCCAGCATTGGTTGCCACATACTTTTGTTTCCTAATCCATGTGCTTTTGTTGACGTCCCACCATGGTTGCTTTTCTTTCTTTAATCTTAACCATGTGCTTTTGGTGATGTCCTGATTAGGCTGGGTGATATGACTTTAAAATAATATGGCGATATTTTAGGGCTATATTGCAATACACAGTATATATATATATATATATATTTTTTTTTTTTTTTAATTTTCTTTTTATTGGATTTTTGCATTTAAGTACAACAAATAAACATATAAAACAGAAATACCCTCCCCAACAACAGGTGCTGCAACAGAACAGATACACACACACACAAAAAAAAAAAAAAAAAAAAAAGGGGAAACACAACAAAAAGCACAGAAACAAAAACAAAAACGAAAATAACAAGTGAAAGGCGTAGACGAAGAGACGTGGTACAGGGAATAAATGTCATGACAGGGTAGGGTCAGATATTAATATTTGTTAGTGGACAGGTCAGAGTCTCTGTAAAAAAATATGCAAGGGTTTCCAGAGTTTCCAAAATTTGTCCAATTTATGGTTAAGTTCGTAAGTCAGTTTCTCCAGTGGAAGCAAAGCTGATATCTGAGAAATCCACATATCAACAGTAGGAATCTGCAGCGCAGACCAGCGTAGCAAAATACACTTTTTTGCTAGATATAAAAGTATTACTAAGAGAGCTCTGGTATCAGTATCAAATTGTTTGTCTGGAGAGTAATTTAACAGATAAAATGAGGGAGACTGTGTAAACTGTTTGCCAATAACCTCTTGAATCACAGAATGAACCCCTTTCCAGAACACTTGGATACGGTCACATGACCAGAACAGGTGAATAAATGTACCTTTTTGAGTACAGTATATATTTTTAAACTAATGTTTACTACTTACATAAAAAAAATGAATGAACTGAAGTTACAATAAAGTGAAATAAAGTACAATAAAGTAGCTAGAGCTAAAGTTAAATACACAACTGTTATAATAACATCCAATAAACCAGGTCATGAATGTACTGTTATAATTAAATAAATCAAAGCAGGATTCATGGTGCTTTTATTTTGATGGACCCGGCTTGTCTCAGGCCAGAAGTGTCGATGTTTTTGCTGTGATCTTAAAACCTCCGGTCAACAGTTGGATATTAGCGTAGCAGACAGTTAAACAAATACAGCGGCGTCTTTATCACTCACTGTTAACGGGGAACGAACTAACAGCTCTCCAGTTCACTTATTACTAATATTTTCAAGAGGCACTGGTGTTCCGTGGGTGCAAAATGTGAGTAGATAGTAGTGATCAGAACTCTGCAAATACACCACCAACACACCTCACCCGCTCACACTATTGCAACTCATTAAGTTCACTGTAAGCAGTAAACAAACATTCAAAGTATTTGCAAATCGCAGTAGTGCTCCCAAATGTGACTGGAGCCCTGCAGAAGCCATGCTCTGCGTGTGTATCTGCATAAGGCGGAGAGCTACAGGAGAGAGCCAGAGGACCAAAAGGCTGGTGGCTTATAAAAACAATGCAACAATTTATACTCGATGATAGCGTTATAAGTAATGTATGTATGTAATTTTATACATCTCACATGGAAAAAGCCGGGATACATTGAGTATATTAGATATATATCGCCCACCCCTACGTCCCAGCATTGGTTGCCACATGCTTTTGTTGCCTAACCCTAACCATGTGCTTATGTAGATGTTCCAGCTTTGGTTGCCACATGCTTTTTGTCAAATAAATTTTGCCAAAATTTCAAACTATTTTTTAAAAAGAGAAAATCCTCAGATGTGCACAAGATTGATGACTTGTGAGTTGACAACATGCTTCTAATAATAAGTAGACCAATAAAATTAGCTGTGTTGAGAGTGATAAATGTCAAAACAGTTATGGTTTTAATGGGGGAAGTTGCGTATTAAGTTATGTTGCTATGTGTGGATGGGAACGAGGTGTTCCTGATAAGATGATATTGCTTTTGTTCAGGGTGGCGTCATGGTGGTACACTGTTGCCTCACAACAAGAAGGTAGAATTGAGGCCATGTGTGAAGAGTTCATGTTGTTCAAGAGTTCACTGTGCCGTGTGGCTTTACTGCCGGTTTACTTCAGCCTCTTCTACAGACCAAAAACATGCATTCACATGCATTTTCATACAACTAGTCATTATATCAGCTCAGCATTCCTCAAAAATATATGAAATAAAAGTTAGGAGGGAAAGGTTTTATTTGCATGTCTCATTTCAGGTTTTGTGGTGAAATTGAATCAGACAGGCAGGTGTATTCAACTAGTGGATGGCTTGTAGTGTTTGAGGCACATCATGCTGAAATTTACATCCTACAGCTCCATAACTAATTGGCCATGTGTATACACAAAGACAAATAATTATGGAAATGAGAGTGAATGTAAATTTGGGAATCCATGTCTAATTATTAAACGTATTTGAGAAGATAATTAACGCTTGAATTAGTGGACAGGTTTTTGCTATGGAAAAAAATACAAACAATAAATATGTATCAGTCCTAATAATGATAATCCTTTTCAGTCTGAGATTTCTGTGTTGTTTTAATGTAGCATGTTGAGCTATAATGTGATTAAACATAGCCAGGCTATTTTCGCCCATTGTGCTGTAATGCTGCATTAAGCCCAGATGACAATCCAATCATCTGGTAGAGCTGCATATTAATATTTATTAATGGTTTATTTCTAATGAGCCAATAATCCAAATAGACAATGCATGGGCTCAATTAAAGCACTGGAAAAATGTAAGTTAATGTACATTTTCATTAGATGTGAACTCACTTCTTTATGTGACCTCATAATAGAAAAATAACATTGCCACACACGTCATGTTGTTGAACTATATTTTACATGAAGCTGCAAAAAAAGGTAGTTGAGAGGTATTGTTGGTTTTGTTTTGTTCATTAATCAGTTCATCATTAATGTGTCCATTGAGGTTTATGCTCAAGATATTGGTTTTCATTCTGACCTTATATGTTGTCAAAGCTTCATGAAATATTCAACATAGAGGTGACACACCTCAAGAAATCATATAGTGTCACTTTTCAGATAACAGAAAATGATTTTTCAATAAAGTAAAAAAAAGAGCATGGTGAAAGTACAGCACGGCGATATGGCCTAAAAATAAAATATCCAATTTTCTTTCGCACCAAACTTGATTTACAATTTTAATCCATTTTTTTCCCCCTCTACGAACTATAAACGACAAACAAATTACTCAAAACAAGTTTTGCTCTGATTTTAGCAATAAAAATGAACAAAGGCAAACTGAAAAGTGTGTAGGGCTTCAAGTCAGTATTGCATATTGTACAGTTCTGCAGTTGAAACATTAGACTACAGAAAATGACCAATTCTGAAAACATACAACTGTTATTCAACATTAGTTCCATGTTAACAAATAATGTTATTGGTTGTGCTCAAATGACTGGACCACAGCTCTGTTGTAGTGGAGTCACACGACATCCCCTCCAGCTCTCTGTGATTTCACATGTACAGTTGTGCAGATGAGGCCGGGCGGCTTGGTAGCACATAGCTGGGGTGGATAGTTTTCAGGGTGTGGATAAACCTGCAGGCTTTGCCACTGAGTATATGGCTACTGTATCTTTATTGATACACAGCGCGACTGCAGCAGTAACAGCTTCGCAGCGGGTGGCTGTCGGGACACAATGAGAAGATGATTCTACTAATGTTGGCTGTTATTTACCGGGTGTTTGTGGGCTGAAGCATTCTTGTGCATCTCGGAAAGAGACGCATTTCTCCTCCCGGCTTCATGTCTTTGTTTGAGATGTTGAAATAAATCGGTCATGCTGCTGCCTTTAGTTGCAACAGCCTTTAAATCTGACGCCGCAAAACCAAAACAGTTCCAAACTACTAACGAGACTGTGCTTTTTTGGGAATGTACTCTTCACTGTCATTAAGGCTTGCTGCAATGTTGTTGTGTGTGTATCTTTAGGAGGAAAGCACAGTGGGAGGGCACAGCCCGCTATGAACTACGAAAGCCAACAGAGAGCGGTGGAAGAATTTTTAAAGGAAAACCTAGATTTCCGTTTAAAAATTGGTCCTATACCACAACTTTGAACTGTTTGCTAAAATCCATTTATCGTCCAGCCCAAGGTGAAAGTTCCACTTGTATGAATGTAGAGATGTACCATTAAACGGCACTGGGAAACTCGGTTTACACTACAAGGGAGTTGGCTGACTCCTCTAAACTTGCTTACAGTATTTTTTTAGCATTTACCAATATCTAGTAATTGCCACTGGACACATTTCAGCAGAAGTTACAGACTTGCTTTAAAGTTAGTGATGGTTAAACACTGCAGTGCTTATATAAAAAATGAAAGCCTAAGTATGTCCTCTGAGAAAAAAAACTGATTGTGTCAAAAATAGAATGAATTGTTTTGGTGTCTTGGTTTTTATGATGCTATAAAGGCAAGTGCTTTACAGTTCTATGCAAGATGCAGTCAAGTGTTTAACATGTACCCTCTCTATTCTGTGAAATCAGTCATTAGAAAGAACAGGATTTCAAGGTAACTTCCATAAAATAGAAAAGTGAGAAAATAGGACTATTTACTTCAGCGAGTCAACAGAGGAACTGGCAAGGCCTGAAATAAATTCAGAATGAACATAAAGTGTTTTCCATTTCATTTTCAAGGAACACAAACGACAGAATGCCTGCAGTTGATGCAGCGAGAGTAATAGGGGAGAAGTGGAGGAGTAAGTCAACAGAAACTCATTTCAGAAGATGACAAATCTTTCCTTCTGCAAGGGTGATACACCAGAGACAAAGAAACAGGCATGTAAACACAGACAGACAGATTCCGCCGTTGTCATTATAAACCCTTGTCTGGACACAAGGTGACAGGGTCATTATTTACTCCCCCTATGAATCATGGAACTATTTGTCTTGGATCTTCAGTAATGATGTAGTGGATACAAAGTATCTGCAAGGAGTACCTGTTCAGCCTGGGATGGACAGACAATAGCTTACAAAAAAACTATAGGCCAAGGAAGATGTTCAAGCCTGAGTCTTTATGTCCACTCAACTCACTGTTTCTCTGTTTAATAGGACACATGACCATTGTCTATTCAATGTGTGTCCAAAGAAGAGATCTTGACCTTAAAATCCATTGTTGTGTATTTGTGAACTGACCTGTTGCCCAATGAGGTCATCACCTTCCTCTCTTACACCTCTTCCTTGTTTTAGCCTCTTCCAGTGGTGATTAGAAAGAAATGTGATAAAGAGATGTGTGGACAGAGGAATTTGACATACCAAACAGGATGTCCTTGCTTCCTCTTTTGTCGACAGATATACTGAGGGCGATGCAGAATGTGAACAGTTTCATTAGTTCTTTTACTGAAGGGGTATGACGGAGCTTTTAAAACATGCATGTTTTCTTAACTTTGAAAGAATATATATTTATATTAATAATCTTTACTTGTATAGCACCTTTCATACATAAAATGCGCCTCAAAGTGCTTTATATGCAAGAGTGCTAAAATTAAAAGCCAGCAATATACCTAAATATAATTATTTATAAACCTAAAAATAAATTTTAAGAAATCATTATATAGCACATGGATACCATAACTATGGAAATAAGTTGCAGAGGTGAAAAATAATTAAAAGAAATATAAATATTAGTGCTGGGCATAGATTAATTTTTTTAATCTAGATTAATCTCACTGCAATCCTGTAGTTAATCTAGATTAATCTAGATTAAAATTATAGATTTGAATTTTGCCAAAGACATTCAAAATAATATCTATCTATCTAAATGATGAAAATGCATCACAAAATGCTTGAGAAAGCTGTTCTACTATAATATTTGGTAAAGAAAAATAATGTTCCATAAGATTTACTTTGGTGTTCAACTTTTTTTTATTTTGTTAAACACAGACATTTAGGAACACAGGTTCTGTCTCCATGTGGAAAAAGCTTTTTCCTGCTAACTGGAATGAAGAGCAGAGGGCGCAGCCTCTGATAACATGACCCTAACTGAACTGTGGGCCTACATTAGAGGTCATGAAGAAGACCATTAACAGTCAGCAGCTTTGTGACACGGCTTGAGCCAATCACTCCAGTCTCTGCTTCTCCTTTTTCCACCACGCAGGCAGACCAGCTTCCGCCTTGTTCACGCCCCCTCCGCGTAATTCGACCAGGTATACATCCGCGCTTAAACAACAAAGTGAAATTGGTGCCTTGCTCACTGTATAGACCCAACTTAGTGAATAGTTTATCGCGCGATAAGAATCCCGCGTTAACGCAGCACGTTAACGCCGTTAACGGCCCAGCACTAATAAATATAAAAGAAATATTAAACAACAGAAGTCAAAATAGTAAAAGTGATATTCAATTGATTGATTGATATTCATATATATATATATATATATATATATATGTGTGAATTGAATATCAATCTCCCCTGTGAAAGTTTGGGCTTTGTTGGACACATCCACCACCCCATCCACTTTACAGGGACCCCACATACTACAGCACATGGCAACCCACACTGGGATATAAACAGCTGCACCTGCCGGGACAGATGGTTAGGATTAGGGAACAAGAGCATGGAAAAGGTTTATTCGAAGGAAGCACATGATAAGGTGTTGAAAAAAAATAACACATTCAGAGGGGATGTCCCTCATGAAAGCCCTTTGTTTGTGGGGGGCCACCCCTCTTTCATGCCCTATATGTACCTTCACACTCCATATATTATGTAGTTATCGGCAGCATTCAACCTGTTGCTGTCCAGTGGCATATCACGTGGACGAGACCGTTTCCAGGTGTTCTCATTAGGGGTGTCAACGTTTACAATTTTTTCTACACGTGCAAACGGGACTTCTAACCGACGTGTACCCGGTTACACGATTTATGATCTTTTTCTATCGCAGTTGCGCTATATAACCACTAGATGGTTCTGTCTCCATTCAAATACCTCCTAATCTCATTAAATCAAAGCCATTCCAGTAGTTAGTTATCGCACAAAAACGTTTATTCAGCGAACAGAACTTTAAAAGTAGGCAGTCCATCTCACCATTTAAGGCTTAGACCTACTTATGACAGAAAGTAAAATGAGTTGAAAATAAAATCATCAATTTTGACAGACAAGAAAACGTACAAGTGAAAGCTGGAAAAGGTTTAACCTTCTTTTTTAATTATTGTTTTAACTATTGCTCACTTTTGTACAATTTTTTTTTTTAAGCTCCGCTTGTTAATCGCTTGTTGCTTGTTGTCCATGCGGCCCCGAGTCAACTTGAAGTGACGTGACACTGGCTGTGGCTGCATTTTTTTTTTAATACCAACGTAACATTGCCACCTGTGCATCTATTATGTATGCGGATAACTGCATTAGTGGGAACATTTAAGTGTATAGTTAGTTAATGTTATTATCTTAAGCTTTCAGGCAACATTATCACCCCTAAAAATACTATTGGTGAGAAATGAACGAGGAGGAGGAGAGGAAAAAATGACGTGTAAACGGTTATTGATTTTTCTGAACGGTTATGATTTGTTATCCGTGTACCCGTTTACACGTGTAGATGTTGACATCCCTAGTTCTCATCATGCGCCGCCTGTTCACGTATATGCTGCCACGGCAGGTGCCGTCCAGCTGTCCACAGGCGTACAATAACACCGCAAACTGTCTGGGTTTTCAGCTGATGCTGTCCCGTGGTGTATCATGTGGATGCAAAAGGTGGCATTTGGCGTTGGGATCTTACACTGAAAGCACTGTCAGAGACATTGACAACTTAGGGGCTTGGCTTCAATGTAACGTTAATGGGCAATTGTGCACCGTCACTTTACATCCACCAAAAAAATGCTGTTTTGCCACTGACAGGCTCAGTTGTATGAGTCTGACAACATTTTGGTAAAGGATCCTGACAGGGACAGACGTTTTTGTTAAAGAGTAAGATCAAGAGCATATTTTTTTTTTACATGTAACTGGTTGAATTAGGGGCTTATTTCAACCAGACTAAAGTTTGTGATTTTTAGAAAGATAGACGGATGATCCACCAAGGCAGCTTTTGTTAATATTGTTTCTGTTGACTTTGAATAAAGTGCGTCTCATGATGGATTTATTTAAATGTAGTCTGGTGGGTTTAGCTGGGCTGTTTCTGGTTAAACAAAAAGGTCTGTGCGTGTAGAGATCCTTTCAATAATGTTGCCAGACACCTGTAATAACAATAAGAGCCTGTTAGTTGCCAAAACACTTTTAGCGGACATTAATTGATGGTACATAATTTCCCCAAATGATTACACTGCAGGCTGTTTCACGGCTGCTGACTGCAGGCGTGTCCCTCAGTACTGGATCGGTTTTAAAAACTTGTTTCCATTAGTCACTTAGACACAATAACATGGGAAAAAGCAGCTCATTCCGAACTTCCACCTGGAACACGGCTGAACGGTGTCACTGGAAAACACAGCCAGACGAACTGGGCACATGAAACACTGAAGGACGTCGTCTGGTGTTGGATTTCAGAGTGGGTGTTAGGGATATTTTTCTACACCTTACACTGTGGCTCTTGTGCCTAAACCTAGACATCTGTGACTTTGTTTCCTCATCCTAACCATTGTGACGGTCCGCATTGGTTGCCATGTGCTCCTGTTGACAATATATGTAACAAGTAGACATGGAAGTCACTGACAAAGGGGCACCATATGACGAGTTGGGATGAGAATGTGTTGCAAAAAGGAGTCCAGGTTGCTTGAGGTCACCATGCACTGCATGCTGGGAGAGGCTGGAGCCTGCCCATGACCCAAGTATATGCTTTATTTTCCTTTTTGCTTCCCTGACCCCTCTTTTGGACTTTTGTGACAGATATTATTTGTGTTTTTAGAGATGGAATAACAAATGATTTTAGTGCAATCTAATGGCTTTATATCATTTCAAAGGTTCATTTTAACTAAGTGTGTTTCCGTCCTCCTGCTTTTGCGTGTTTCAATTCCCAATTCTTTAAAAGCATTCCTAGACCAAAGTATTGTCCAGATTCCCCTCCCCCCCAGCTCTTAAAAATATATGTGGCAAACCCACGGTGGACTTTCTGATGACTGAGGGCTGAGCCATTTGTGTCCTTCTAGTTTGGGCAAAAGAATTCTGCACTTCGTAGTGCATGAGACGGAGCCTGTGTAATGAAACAGCCTTGTCGACTCATTCTGATTTATTTTGTCTTGAAATGCAGACTTCAAGGGAGGTGGCCCACAAAATGGGACACAGCACAGCAGTGGGAATGATCGTTTATCTTTGATCATGTTCACACACAGATGACTGCAGCACACACAAACAAATCTTGCCTATTTATTGCAGGCGTGCCAAAGCACTCAGTGAGATTTCCAAAGCAGATAAAATCAAGCCACATGGCATGAATATCTCACTGATGTGCACAGATTGCAATCTGAGGCTAAGTGCTTATCAATGGGAAAAATGGTGGTGAATGTTACTGCAGAGCACTGAAATTAAGTCTTCGCAGCTGAAATGTCCACTGAGATGAATTTAATGAATTGTAATTGCATCAACAAACTGGAACTGAAACATATCATAACAATCGAACATGCCAAATACAGTGGGAGACTGAAAAAGCTGTACCAATGAAAATGAGTTGTTAGCTATCATGTTTGAACAGGAATCTCACCATCAACTTCACTGCACATGAAACTAAATCGGAGAGAAGCTCAGCCGTGATTCTTGGTCAGGGTGTCTTAATGTACATAAGTCATGCAGCGGAGGTTAACTGGAGACTTTAAACTACCTGTCAGTTTATTAACCCTTTAAAACCTGAGCAGAGTGAGTTGATTTCTTTCAAAAACATGGGAAGAGTGTGTATACTTTTCACTAGCCTTTATGTAAAAAAAATGCAATGTGTGGTACATTTCTTGATCATTGACCTTTCCCCCATGTTTTACAAAGAAAACAAACCAATTTGATCATGTTTCAGAGGCGTAAATACTTCTGAAAGGATTTATTTGAAATAAAAAGTCTATCTGCGATCAACTCATTCTAATAGCCAGCTTTTCCACCAGCTGTACTTTATCAGGACTGACCAGTCCAAGAATTTACTCAGCTTTCCGCACTGCTGCTGTGAGCCTGAAAGGAGTCACAATCCAGTCATTTAAATCACATAAGTGACACACTTCTTTTTTTTTACTCAAAGTTCGTCCCAGCATATAAGCATCTTCAGTCTTTTCACCTCGGCGTAACTTGGCAAAAAAATGAAGCCATCACTAAAGAAAAACTGCAGTTCCTCTAATGGCCAGTTGAGACTGGCTTCAAATGTGAGTCAATCCCCATAGACTTCCATGTTAAAATCCCCAACTTAACATCAGAGATAAGCATGTTTACAGCCTGGTACCGAGGAAGTTTTGATCTCCATAGCTAATATTGCAGTTCACGACAACTGTACTCATTTAAATTTGTCCAAATGTGGTCACCTCCGTTCAGTTTTTGTTGTTCGCCCACCTAAGGCCGACTGCTGATTATCTGCGGTCCTTGTGTATCCTGCATCGTTGGCCCTTGTTGGCTTTTTTTCCCTGTCGATTCAGCATGTTGAACTGCAGCAGGGGCTGTGGAGCTCATCGTTGACTGAAATCACTCTGATTGGCCGTTCTGCTCAGAGCAAACAAACCGAAGTGGGAAATGTACACAAATAGCAAGTCAAGAAGGAGTGAGGTTGAAACACACTTGTGTGAGGTATTATTGTGTTTCTTTAGCCACTGAGTGTATCAGCTGAAACATTTTTTAGCGTTTGAGTTGTTGTTAGTGAATATACTTGTTCTTTCAACACTGGGTTGGGCTGTTAATGTGCTAACTGGCTGACTAGTGTCATTGTGGTCATCCGTTTCCCTGTTTTGAATGACTTATAGTCAACCGCTGTCTGCTGGTACGGAAAGATATCTCGTCACACACAGGCGCAGAGCATAAATGCTTGTTTGCAGTCGGTTTGCTGTGTTCCTCTACAACTTTTTGGCCAGAACACGGGGACGTTAGAGCAAAGCAGCAGGAAGCTTTTGTTGATGGCTTGGTGTACCACATTCTTCAGATGTCATGGTTGCTTGTTCCAAAATCTTTTTACCATCTCTTCCTTTTTTGGCTGTAGTTGCTGAGGTGGTCCACTTCTCACAGTCATAAGGAATTCCAACCAGTCTTCACAACAAGAGAAACTATCAACATCAGGAGAAACTTTCCGAAGTACTCCTGCAGCATAACAGTAGTCCATGTTGTTGACCTGTATGTTCTGTTTATTTCAGTCAAAATATAGTTTACAAGTTTTTATGTTCTCTCCCAATACTTTTTTTTATTTGTCTTTGACATTGATTTACATTTTTCCCATCATTTTCAGATGATTGCAACTCTCTCCAAAGATTATGGAAATAATCACTTTATTCGCCATTAATCTTTTACTGTATAACAAATAATGAAAAGTAGTTTTTGTATCTTAATAAGGCCAGACGTTTTAAAAGTGTTAAAGCTTTACCACTGAGTGCGATTAGCAAATACAAAAACTTCAAGAATTCACTTCATGATGTGAAACAAATGAAATGAAAGAATCCTTGAGGAAGCGCTTTGCTTTGGACACTGTGAAAAAAGCACAGAGAAGTTTGTCAAAGGACAAGCAGACAATGATCCTGCTGTCTGATCTACCGCACATGCTGCACTCTTCTTCTTGTGCTTGAATCGTAGCTCACATCTCCACGGCTGTGGCGGACTGTAATGTTATCAAGCTGTCCTCAGCAACTGTTTCGTTTTTCTGCAAAAAGTAATACATTTAAATTTGTACACATGCCACATATTTTGAGATGCTTTGATCACATGGCCAATGCGCTGACAGGAGTATACAAAAAAGAACTCCTGAGCAGCCTTGTAATGTGGCAGGTTGGGGTGGTGGAGGGGTCACAAAAATACATACTTTCCCCTGGGACTTTACCCTTCAGATGCATATTTGAAACTTTGATTCATTTTGAGGTAGGCCTACGTCCTTGCCATGTGTCTTTTCCTAAACCTAACTTTAATTGCCTAAAAATAACCTCCGTACTCAGAAATATCATATTCACTGTATTTACCGTATTTATGAGTTACGAGTACATGGACAGCCCTCCAAAGTAATTACAAGTGGGAAAATGGGAAATTTTGATGTTACCCGAGTTGCAGAGTCTTGATTTGTGTGACGTTTCAGGGCAGCAGAAATGGCAGAAAGCATGGAAACAGTGTCAAGAGTTGACAAAAAATAATATATTCATTATTTTTGTTCCTAATAGCTATCATTTTCTTTTAGTAGTTGCACATTTTAGTATCTGCATCTATTAGCTGTAACAAGCAAGCAAACTTTGAACTGTAAAGCATGTCAGGAGAGTATACTAACATTGACAGCGTTAATTTTATATCACGAGTTGCCGACTTGACGTCATAAATGCATAAACATGGCGAGCAAAAGTCAATGTTTGGCCAACTGTAAAAAATGTTGTTATTAATTCACGTATTAGATATCAATTTTTGTTCACATTTAAAGTGAAACATGACATCAATGTTAAAATACCCAAAAGGGATGAGTGGGAAGGAGGAATGCAATGTGTTGAATGCATTCCCTTCTCCCTAAATTTGTATTTCTAAAGCCATTTCCTGAGACCAGCTTTGTTTGCATCATTTTTATTTGTAGGTCAGTAGTATAGTGTGAAAGCCATGGCAAGAATATCTGTTGGTTCATGTTGAGGGCTGACATGCTTCCCCTCTCTGCAAGCTGCATTCCTAATGCCGGATTTCCAACGCTTGCATGTACGTTGCGTTATGGCTCCACTGCGGTTTTGCTCCGTGCTGTGTCATCGGTCAATATCCACCGATTGCGTTTTGATTCCAGCATGGTGCAGCACCGCCGGATCAGCTGGATTGGCGAGATCGAAGAGTTCTCGCGGTCATTACAGAATCAAGCGCAGTATATCATTACAGAAGAAAAAGTAATAACTTTCTACTAACTTTTCACTCTGTGGATTACTTATGGTGATATTGACTCACTCCCATAACTCCCAATAAGTTGCTCCATGCCATTTCCTTTCCATGGTTGTCCATATAAAAGGATGTGTGCTGTCATAAATAATTTTGTGGTTTTACACCTCCATAATTAGCTTCTCCTTACCCGTGTTGCCGCTAATGACCTCCGAAAATATCTGACCTGTTAATACAGGCCTGGATCTGCTCATTTTGACGTTTTGTTGATGTAGTTAAGCGTTTTATTGTGAAAAGTAAGCGGATGTTTTAATGTTGTATCACTGTCTGATTTCCTGTCAGCTCTGGTTCATCCGGAAGTTTTTAATCCACAATTCCTCTGTGAAATCGTGGACTATCACCTCCCAGAAAGCCCTCATATGTGACCGCTCCCACGTATAAGGCCCTTGCCGTTCCATTATCGCTCACATAACACGCCTATGTCGCCCTCAGTTGGGAATAATGAGGCCAGTGTGGTGGCTGCAATAGAAATAAACCTGCTGATGTTTAGAACATCCATCGCCATGCTTCTTGGAATGTTATCGCCAGAGGAGAAGTCGCAGAATATTATTTAGTGGAAATATAGTCATTTTGTCGTTTTGCTTTATGGAAATTTCGAAAATATCGCCTTAGTTTTGTGCAAATCTGTAATGGAAACCCTGCTATTGACCACTTAATCAATACACAAAATACACAGGGACTAACCAGGGCGCTCTTTTTTCTGTCTTTCTCTCATACTCTGTCTTCTTCTCTCTCTTGCTCTCTATCTCCCCCTCTGTCTCTCTGTCTCTCTCACACACACACACACACACACACACACACACACACAAACACACACACACACACACACACACACACACACACTCTTTCTCTCTCTCTCAGGCACAGTCAGCAGTCAGGAGCAGCAGTACTGCAGACCCTAAAGCCATGTTATAAGTCAAGACAGGGTAGAGGGTGCATGTAGCTCTAATCCTCCAATTAATTCTCATTCCCCACAAGTGGAGGACCCCTGAGAGCTCCTTGACACTTCTATTAAAAAGTAAAAATGAAACACAGCATGAAGGTGAAGCAAGAGAGATCTCTTTCTTCTGCCTATCTCCTCAGAGAGCAAAGTTTTACAACATTTTGGCCAAATAGTTAAATTTCCTTTCTTCTTTTCTTGCTTCCTGTTTTACACAGGGAAAGAGTGCGAGCCGGTTGTCATAACACAACACATTTTGTACAACAGCAGCAGATTCATTGAAAGAAAGTTCAGGTGTGTTTTGTATGTGTCCTTGACGTTGCAATTACTACATGCATGCTGATGTTCAGGAAACATGCACAGATCAAATATCAGAATAAGTGGCTGAGTTAAGCACCAAGACGCCTTGTTTAAAGCTTTTCCTTAAAAAGCAGTAGTCAGATGTATAAGGAAACCCCACATATGTTTTGGTCAGTAAGTGTAGATGATGTGAAACAAGCGTTATCCCAAAAGAGATTTCAGTTAACCTGAAACCAAAGGTGACATAACTTTTGTTGTGCTGCTTCTTCTTCCTTTTTAACCTTTGAAACTTCAGCAAATAGTTTCATTGCTTAAAGTAAGAAATTTGCGGAATATTTTTATAATCTGCTAGGAAAAAAATCTTCCGGAAAATGTCAAGGGGAAAAAAATCTATATAATAAAATTAGAATTAGAATTACAATTTTTTAAAATAATTATTAGAAGTTTTAAAGTACATTTCCCATGTCTTGTTTTCCTTTTCCCCTTCCTTTTTTCCCCTTTTAAAATTTTATTTATTTACTCATTATTATTATTTATTTAATTATTTATTTATTTTTTGTACAAATTTTCCGGCCATTTTCTTTTTCACTTTTTACAAATTTCTTAAAAATTCTTTCTATGTTTAAAAAAAATCTAGCCAATTTGCTTGTGTTTCAAAGGGTTAAGATTGATGTTTGCATGTCACACTCTCACTCTTAACCTTATGCAACTATTTTCCCAGGGACACACCAAGTTTTTCATCCTATCTCATCAACCATGTCGATGATATGTCGGTTGATATACTGTAGATATAGCATTTATAGTGCTGAGGTCATCTTCATTGTGGGGGGTTTCCTGAGTTGTGGAGGAAGATGGGGTCACTGCTTGGAGAGCTGACAGGCTGCAGGAGAACTGGTTGACTGGTTAGCTGACTGGTTAACTGAGTGCATGCTGGGGGGGTTACATGCTGGCTGACCGGGGGCAGAGGAGGCAGCGCTGTGATGGCTTATTGTGCTATATCGCCTCATGTTAGATGATGTTGCCTTGGACTCTTTTAGAGGCTCAACAAAGCGTGTGACAGTGACTGCCGTGCATACACTGTGGCCATATATTTTGGTGCATTTCTCTGAGGTTTGGTCGTCTCATGTTGCAACCTTCCTCTGATTAAAAAAGAGGAAGGAAGAATGGATGTAAGTAAGAAAGTAAAGCTACTTTTTCTGCAGAAATGACAATTTTGAAAGATTGGACTCTAACTGGACTCATTGGACTTATTTTTGGTATTATATAATTCTCCTGAAAAACATCACACCCTTTTATGAAATCTGCTAAATATGAACTTTTGCAAAACATTGGTGACAGTAAAAATGAATAGAAATGAACCATCTTTGAGAAATGCACTGTTGTCAGTCTTTGAAAGAGAAAATCGATGCAAAAGTCTTTTTTCCCCCGATGACTTCAGCTCTAACCCATGCCAATGTAAGTGACATTAAGTGACTTGAGGACATTTATCAGACTTCACAAAGCTCCCCTCGAAACCACAAGTTTTTTACACTTTAATTTGTAAAATCACTGGAGTTTCCCTTCAAACAACAAAACACAGAAATGGACTTACGTTGACTTTATTATTCGAAAATCAGATCAGAACTGTATTTACCTGTTAAAACGGTATTTTCATCATTTTCACAAACAACTGATAAAATACAGACAACACCTCTGTTTTGACTTTTTTTCACTTTCTAGTTTTTGGACATCATTGTCGATACCCATACCCATGTAATTCGTTAAGGGTATTGCTGTCATGACAGTTTTTGATCAGATTAAACAACACAAATTCTTGCTAAAACCAGACATCTGCTATCACACCACACTGTGGTTTATCTGCTTTGTTTCTGCACTGCAAACAAACCGCACCAGAGTTTGATTTGAACCAGATAAGAAGCCTACTTCTCAGGCAGCTCACACCACATCTTCAATGAAACCTTTAAACATAGAACAGTGTTCACAAACAGGCAGATACACCAGTGCCTGAACTGGAAGTGGATATACTGAGCACATTTATTCAGTCACTTCACCAAAGTGCTTTTAATTCTTCTTTAAAATCTTAGTTTATTTCAAACTGTCTTGTTTTGCAGAAATTTGTATCTCTGTGGTTTGTACAAACGTTGCACTCATCACCTTTGTTGTGGAGATACAAGGAAACGAGGGGAGAGACTACTACACTTTCCCGAATAAACATGAGTCTTTAAACACTTTTGTCTTTGATACCAAACCAAAGTTAGCATACACAGAAGCCTTTAAAGAACTTTGAAGTAAACTAACCAACAGAATATTAGATAAAGATTACTTACTTGATGAGTCATTTGTTTATTTGTCTTAGAAAATTAGTCAATGACTTTTAAAAAGTCAAATATTCGTTGTAATTACTGAACATTTCCTGGCTTCAGCTGCTGGAGTGTGATTTGTTGAGGGTTTTTTGTGTTTGTTTGTTTTTTTTGTTATAGTTAACTGAAGGGTTTTTAGGTTGGTCACACCAAACCATACTTTTGAAGTATGGTAGGGCAGACTGATTCTTTTCGCAGATTCAGTTTCTTTGATTGTATCGAACTTTTATAGTGTTTATACATTTTTGTTGTCAGTACATACACAAGTGGCATTTTGGTGCATTGACTCCACATCCCACTTATGTGTAGGTAGGCTTTTCTAAGCTCAGTGTGATGATTCAGAGATGATCTGTTGTTCTTTGAGGGTCAAGTAGTAGATTCAATTCATTTCAACATAATTTCTAAAGCCCAATATCACAAATAGAAATGGTAGAAACTTCAGGAAGAGCAACTGAGAAGGAATCCATCACCCAGGACAAAGAGACGTGCCAATCATGTTGTGTGTATGGAAGAGATCAACAGAGGCCTGGGTAATATCAGAGAAAGTACAATACCATTATTTTTGTCTGAGTTTAACATCAGGAAATTGCAGGTCAGCCAGGTTTTTATGTCCTGAAGACATCCTTGATGTTTAGATAACAGACTGGTTTGTTCTGGCTTGATTTATAGATATAATTACGTATCATGTGCATAACAATGGAAGTTTACAGTTATTTCTAATAATGTTCCTGTATATAAGTTGAATAGGAATGGTCCAAACAGAGATGTACAGCATTCTGAAGTCCTCAAATGCCACCGCTTTGACAGTGCCTTTGGTGGAAGATCCCAAGGCCAAAAGCCACCAATTGTGTCCACATGAAATGCCACTGGATGGCGTCAGGTCAGAATGCAGCCGGACAGAACCGGTCACAGTGATACCATGCTGCGCTGGACTGCACCAGGCGGGTCTGCATTATATGGGTGGCTTCACTTGAGATGGAACCCGTCGTGTCCACATGCAATTCAGCAGGATGGTATCACGTTGAAAGCCTGTGGGTAACAATTTAATATACGGAGCCCAAGGGTGCCTCTAGGGCAGGCAGGAGGGGTGGTGGATTCACCCAACAAACCCCGGACTTTCATGTGGAAGTCTGGTGTTTGCATCAGCAGCATCCCAGAAAGTCAATAGGAGACGCAGAAGGATGCCTACTTATGTGTAGATGTGGAAGTCCACTGCAAAGCAGCAATAAGTGATGACTTGTAATGACAACATGTTGGAATGCACCAGATACTCCCACTGCCTCAACCTGCAATGTTGTGGTGTTGTAAAAATCTGAAAAAATGACTTTCCGATCAAATTTAATGGATCACCTAATGCGTTTCCTTTAGTCTTTGTTATCAATTTGTTGTTTAAACTTTTAAAATACAGCACATCTTCTCTGTAGAGCCGATGCTAACACATTAAAGCACATGAAGAAGTTGAAGATGGGAGAACAGCCATCCCATATGAATGCACCATTGGCTGAATAGCTTCTTGTTTATTCAGTGCTGCAGGCAGTACCCCACTATAAAAGCAAGTGGGCAAATGGGAAAATCACATTGTCATGAGTACTCATATGTTCGACAAGCTGATCCATAACATACCGGACACTAAAAACAGTTGTAAAAATATTTGTTCTCTCATTTTCCCCTGTGATTGTTTTGAAGACGTCACTTTGAGCTCTTGGTAATTGATGGGCAATGTTATGGAAGGAAATAATCAGCAGAATGTCACATAATGAAAATAGTCAGTGGTTGCAGCCCAATAGAAAATAGTTAAAAACTAGTTCCACCTCAACCAATAACTAGAGTTAAATGTGTCTTTTATAGTAATGGGCAAGTAATAATCTTATCTATGATACTCCAATGCACCATTTCTCTGCATTGAATACTTTTACTTGAGATACTTTAGATTTACATTTTCCTGATAATTCTTTTGCACCTTTAGTTATAAGACATCGTTCCTCGTTTTCATAGTGTGTGACCTCTGCAGATTTATGCTGCAGCTGTTGTAGCATAGCACACTGACCCCTCTGGATGACTGATATGATTAATGATATAAAACACCTCCCTAGCAGCTCGTAAGAAGCTGCTGTAACAGTGAGCCGGTGGCTTATTGTTGTTAACATGCAGGTCACACTCAGTATCTGACCTGCTATTTTCAATCCCTCATACTGCTGCGAATATATAGGATTATACAAGTTAATATGACAACATGGGTGTGCTTGTGTAAACCTGTCCTCTTTATCACTAAAAAAAAAATTTTTCACCTCCCACAGATTCTATTGAATTTCTGTTGCATAAAACTCTGCTTCCTCTTTTCCTCCCATTTGCAAAAACATGTTTAATCTTATTATCTACAGTGCAATAATGTCAGTCTCTAGCTTTGGCCTTGACTTTACTCATGAAATATCAGAGAAAAATGGAGAGAAAGACCTCTTATCTGAAAGCATTACTTTCGGCTGAAGCCCCTATTCACTCCTGACAGCTTGATTTTTTTCCCCCTCCCTCTCTCCTGCAGTGGAAAGAATGGCAGAAATTTAAGCCTGGGTCACAATTTATCACAGAGCAGCGTACAGGTTGAAATTTAGCAGTGCCACAGAAGAAAAAAATTAGGCTTTTAGTCAGCAGGGTAGTCCGGCACAGGTTTAAATCAGAACCCATTTTAGGACCAAACTAGGAGAATCTAATAAATGATGACTAATGGTTTTGACAACTCTGGATGGTGAAATAATAAGCTTTCTAATGACTGGTGTCAGTATGTTCATGTGCAGGCTATATCTGTGGTCGGATATTAAGATAAAGAGCAGATCCGAAGTTTCTAATTCTGGGTAATTTAGATGAGATACGCTTGCACTTTCTTGGGGATGGCTCGTAGTTTAATTTTATCTGTCCAAGTTTTGCTATATCTTGAAGATTGCTGTCATGTCATGACCTCAGTACCATAAAGGTACTGAGGTCATGACATTACAATTAAAAAAGGCTATGTTTTTTGAGCAAAATATGAAAAATAAATTGATTTAGCCCTTTGAAACCTGAGCAAATTGGCTAGATTTCTTTAAAAAAAGGTGGGGGAAAGACAATGAGCAACTAAGCAAACCATGGCCCAAAAGTTAGAAAACATTACCTGGAAAAAAAAAGCAAATAATAAAAAATCCTAAATCTAACTTGTTTAAAGCTGTAGGAACCATTGTACCACTCCATGTGTTTTTTGTAATGTGTGAACTGACTCTTAAAGGCTTTGAAACATGGACTGAAATCACTTTCTTGTCAATGTGGGACAAAAGGCAATGAGCAATTTGGCAAGAACTGTTTTGCAAATTGCATGAAATTGGTAGATTTGGAAAAAAAATTAAAGAAGCTTTGTCCAAAAAATAGATTTATTATTGCACTATTGTTTTACAGAATTGTTTTATAGGGTTTTTTCAGTTTTTTGTTGTTCGTTTTTTCTTTTCTTTTTTTTTTTTTTTTTTTAATTTTTAGCTAATTTTTGTGTCCTTTAAAAAAATGCTAATTTTGGGGTTTCATTTCTTGATTAGTTGTTCATTGCCCTTTTAACCTCTGTTTTTGAAAGACTTTAAGTCAATTTTCTCAGGTCTCAAAGCTGAAAATTAAAAATCATCATAAGGCGGGTTGCGGAAAATAAATTACACAGTATGTATGTCAAGGCCTTAAGTCCTGTTCACGAAGGTTCTTCTAGCTCTTTACTTTAGTTCTTGTTTCTGTAGGGGGAAACAGTCCATATCAGTAATCAGGAGGTTGTGTCCTCTTTATATAATGTATTTGAACCCTTAAGCAATGCTCATGAAGAAATGTGTGTACTCTGGAAAAACTTAAAAGGATGTGAAACTTGAAAACATGCAGATTGAAAGGTTTGATTTAATGTTATATCTTATATAACAGCCTAGATTTCACACAGGCAAATACAAGAGCAAACTCAAACAAAAACCAGCAAACCATCAAGCTTATAACTCCCTTTTCTGGTGCAGGTTCCTCACCATGTTCTTTTCCATATAATATGAGCTTAATTAAAACTTGACTGAACAATTAATGAATCATCACATTTTATCATAATCATAATCATAATTTACATAATTTAATTGGAACTATACAAAAAACATGATTCATTAAAAGGTAAAATCTTTAAAAAGCAAGTACATTAGAAACAGTATACAATTAAAACATGGATAAAGTGAAAACAAATAAAGCCACAGAGCCATGTGAAAAATTACTGGACAGTGCACAGTTGGTTCATTCTTTTGGAGAAGTACTCTATATACGGATTGTTACATTTGTCGGTTTTTGTTCAACTTCCTTATTGTGTCTGTTAAAAATCTAATATGGCAGTGGAGACTTTTAGGAGAAAACACAAGCAACCCAAGCTGACCTGCGATCTCAATGTTGTATCTCTTTAGCCACAGTGTGTAGTTCCATTTTTAAATGGTGTACATTAGCTGCGACGTTGGTAGAACCACAAATCTACCTTTACTTTAAATACTGTTATAGGTCGACTTCTTCAGCTTATCATCAATTTCATGTGCCAACATTCAGTGCCATTACAAGAAGTATTGTGTGCCTGTTGTAGCTAAGCAGAAGTAAAGAGTGAGGGTGTGCCCTTTTGTGTGGTGGATGGGGGTAAATAGCACCTCTTTCATGTGTGTCACTAGAGTGCATGGCTGGTAGGAATAATAATAATAATTAAAAACCTGACACACATGAGGTCATTCCCATGTTCCAAAGAACCTATGTTACCAGAGGCCTGCCTGTGATATGACCTAAAATTGTAAGAGCTTGGTAATGGCTAGCTTCACAGTTTCAATTGCAAGAGAACCAAGGGATATAGACAAAATTCAATTTGAATGTTAAACGTCAATTCAGCCACTGTGGAAATATCAGTGTCTGCTCACAAGTTCAAGGGTGTAGGTTTCAAGGATTACCACACTGGAAGGGTATAGCTGTGGGTGGATGATTTCAACAGATTGACCTTGGAAAAAAACATTGCTGAGAACATAAAACGCTTTGAAAGATCTCCCTAATGAGTCATATTGAGAGGACATTGAGCTGGAAAACATAGGACCTTGGGGACATAGTCACCCTCACTCTTACAGCATAACTGTCATGTGTAGAAATGTTGGCACTGGAAGTTGAAAACATTGAATGCCCCAGGGGTTTTCTATAGGCAGATATAGAGGTTAATGTCGCCCTGGTCCCCTTGTCAAAAACCAGATGGAATATTTCCATTGGATTTTGGATGATTTAGAAAATTAGCTCTCTGGCAGAGAAAAATGTTCATAATACTTAGAAGTTTTGTTCAGCAAGATAATCTTCCCAAATGAACACAACTTCTAGGATTTTTGAAGCCTAAATGCAGTCACTACAAGTGATAAGCTAACATCAGGCGATAAACAAAGTACACCACGATCTCATTGCCACCAAAACAAGGCTGTAAAGCAGTGTGTGGCATGGCTTGATATGACGATATTTTGTAGTTTCATTAAACAACTTGTAAGCAACTGCCTTTAGTAAGACACATTAAAGCTTCAAAGTTCATAATTAGGGTATTTTCTGATGTATTTTATGTTGTAGAACAAAATTTGGAAGTCTCCTCAGGTTATGTTCACCACAGACCTAATTGTAGGCATCAAACCAAAACCCATTAAATAATCCTATTGACTTCAAGGTAAGGGAACTGAGAGTGCTGAAATGCCAACTCATTCATGTTTTTTTGGACTCATCCCTGGGGTACTCTAGTGCCACTGAGCATAATCCTTAGTATACAGATCCCTGTCAATAGAGGGGAGAAAGTCACACTTTGGGAAATGGCCATTGGGTGATCAAATTTCAATGTCAGGAAAATATAAAGTAATTTGACATAGAATGCTGACAACAGATGACATTGATATTTTGTTTGTTTAAGTTGTTTTGTTATGCAACTAAAATCCATCTTCCAAACACCTGATGGGAATGTCACCTTGCGGTGGACTTATAACATTTGGTCGTAAGGTACTGAGAAGCAAACCCAATGTCTGTAAAATATTATGTTAGTATCCACACAACATGAAATTCTCATGTCATTAGACAAAATAATGCCAAAATATTGCCAGTCAAAGTCTCTGACATTTTTGACATGATATTGACTGCCAGCTGGGCTGCAGCAGAAAAGCTCCATCAAGATCAAGCCTTGTTACTTTCTTGAGAGAATGCTTGAACAGTCCAATAAAAAAACATTTCTGTAATAGCCCCTATCTACCAATATTAGTGCATGCACATTTTTTAAACAATAGGCCATCGACTGCTTTCCATTTGCCAGTAGAGCTGAGCTATGTACACAGTTGTGCTGCAGACAAGTATGTCTTTCTTTGTGTGTGTGTGTGTGTGTGTGTGTGTGTGTGTTAACAGTAAATGGCAGCATGGACAGAGGTCTGTGAAAACTTCATGGTGGTTATATGGCTCTTACTTATTCAGTGTCTTTTTCAAACTCGGTGCAGCCTAATTTGAATTGATGTTTTAGCGCTTCTTGTGTGGAGACGGACAGAAGTATGTGACGGCACATCATTGCACTTTGCTGGCTAAGGAGTTAAAATGAGCACGTTTATCCAGGTGTTGTGTCTTCATTAATGCTGATCAATACCAATGACTACTTCAGAGTCTCTTGACCTGCGTGTGAATGTACACTTTACCGCCTGTACACTTTCCAATTGCTTTAATCTGTGCCATGACCTCAACTAAGGACACGACAGGAGCTTCGATTTGGACAGGACAGCTAAAGTTCATAAAATGTCATCAGCTTGAGAACTTTTAGCAAATTTACCAAAATGCCAAAGTGTAGAGGGAAACCTATACTAGCTCATTTCGTGTACTTTTTGTGGACATATTAGTTCTGCTCTGTTGGCTGACCGAGACATGCTTCTTTAACTTTGGGAAGCGAGTCACCAGCAGCTGTCTGAAATAGTTCTGGAACTTTTTCCCAACAAATGTGTAAAAGATCGGACTGATACAAAAGTAAGTGTAGGCCATGACACGTGTGACTTCAAGAACATAAGCCGTTCTCTTCCTTTCCTCACAGCCAACGGCTTTGTCATTCATCAGCATTGCTATGTTAAATGGGGTCCAGCACAGGAAAAACATCAGAACGATGACAAATATTAACCTTACTGTCTTGAACTTGGTAACTATTTTCGATGTCAGGACTGTGATAGCAATCCTTGTGTAGCAGTAGATAATAACAGTCAGAGGAAAGATCAAGAAAAGGATAAGCTGAAGGTAAAATCCAATTGTCCTTAGCAACGAAACATCAATATTGTATAAAGTTAACCCAGGATACTCCTGACAGTGCTTTGTGTCCAAATATTTAAAAGCTTTGTGGATAATCATTGGTCTGATGCATGCCAGACCACTGACCAGCCACACCACAGTACAGGTGAGTACTGCATAGCTACGACACCTCACCTGGGACGCGGTCAAGGAGTACACAACTGCAAGGTGTCGGTCAAAGGTCAACAGAGTTAGAAAGAGGACAGAACTATAGAATCCCAGATAGTAGACGGTGCCGACAATCTTGCACATAACGTCGCCGAATACCCAGCGGCTTAGCTGTTGGTAGACTCCCGTGAAGGGAAGGCTGCTCATGAAGATCAGGGAGGACAGAACCAGGTTCAGCAGCAGGATGTTGGTCACTGTGGTCAGCTTCTCAAACCTAGGAGGTGGTCATTTCACAAGTTAGATGTAGAAAAAGACTTAATGCTCACGGGTCATGCAAGCACTTTTGAAACTGATGTTTCACTCTGACTTGAGAGGAATTCTTAATGCTTTGAAAAACCTGCTGAAGCTACAATTTGCATGAAACCAGTAAGGCAAAAAAAGAATCATTTATCCACACAATGCTATATTAGGGTAACAGTATGACCACATCTGAAGATGAACTGTCACAAAGAAGAATTGGGAATGAGATAAAAGTGTGCAGGGTTTTTTTTTCCATCTCCTGGACACGAGTAAAGACACATTTTTTTGTTTGAAGGACTGCTTTGTACTGTGGTTAAGTTCAGCACCTGTGTGTAGCATTGTTCCGTTTATGTATAAAGGAAAAAAAATACATAGATAATTACTATAATCCTAGTAAAATTTGTTCTGAGTACATCTTCCTTTTAGCTAATTCAGCTGTTCCCTGGGTCAGTGGAGGCTGTGTATTGTGCTGGAAGGAACACTGTCTTTGTCAATACTTGAAGTCCACAAAGTTTCCATAGCTTTACATTTAAAATAGAGCTGCACCTAACAATTATTTTTTTATCGATTGATCTATCGATTTTTTTTTTCGATTGATCTATCGATTATTTTTTTTTTTATTGATCTAACTATTGTTTTTTTTATAACTCGTTTAATATAACAGCAAATTTACCAAAAATAACATTTTAAAACTTGTCATACACTGCGGGGAATTATTCCCCAACAAAAAAAAGCCCAGTCTTAACTGGTGATCTGTGTATTAGAGTCTGATATAAAGTCTCTCCAAAATAAAATGAATGCAAGACCTTCTTCCGCTCAAGTGAAAGGAATGTAGTCCAATCTACATTTAGCAATCCAACAGCACAATAGATAAAACAATTTAAAATTCAAGGTCACTTTTAGGAGTAACAAAACAGTTTCGCTATTTACAGTAACAAACCTCAAATCTAGCAGCCCAACAAAACATCTTACAGTAAAGTTAGTGCAATTTGAATAACACTTAAAAACAACTTTTCTCTAACAATTATAAAATAGTCCAGCCCTAACTGGGCCTTAAGGCATACTGCTGCCTGCTGATATGAGTGCTGAATTTTAATATTTATAAGCACATATTCCACTCATTTATGAAGTTATAGAAGCTCCTGCACAGCTGACAAGCCTATCCTGTAAATGTTTCAAAATAAAATACATTGTATCAGCAACTCATGGCATTCTGTCCACAGACACAGTCAGAAAGCTTTTGTTTTGAAATGAAAGCAAGAAAGTTGAGGTAAAACAAACATCTTTGTATTTCCTCTTCTCTGTGACAGAGAGAGACTTTAAACTGCAGTGTAAAGTGAGACACCGTTTTCTCTCGACGCGCTGCAGCTGACACACAGGTCAGACGTGCCTGACAAGTGCTGCTCAGGCGAGCATGTGCGCGCTCTAACTTGATAAACGAGCGACGAAACAAAAAACACACTCTGCACTGCTCAGTCTCATTCATGGATCTATTGCTCTCATTATGCGCGCTGTGTGAAACGGTGCGACGCATCGACGTACATTACTTGAATCGATGTAATCATGCGTTGCCCCAGCCTTAATTTAAAAAAAAAAAAAAAAGGCTTTGTCAGTGGACTTCTGTGTCCACATGTTATATCAACATATTAACAGTGCCAGGACATCAACAAAAGCACATGCTTAGGAATTGGCAGCTAGGGCACTGATGGTTAGGTTTTGGCAAGAAAGGCACATTGGAAGTTGTAGACATGTCATATTAACACACACAGACACACACACACACACACACACACACACACACACACAACAATAGGGTAGCATCCAGAGCAATTTGGGATTGGTCATATTTATCATATTTATATCATATATATATTTATATCACATTTTCCCGTTTGTATTTCCCTTACTTGAGCATTGACTTGGCGGTAAATCTCGTAACTGTTACCTGTTGGCCTACTTGTTGGAGGACATCTTCAGTGCTAACTGGGCATTTTTGTATTGCTACAAAGTACAGCTGATGGAGCAGCAACTGGAGGCCACCAGGTGGCAATGACCTGCATCAGTAATGCTCACTGAAGTCTAATTGACCACTCAACAACTGCCCATACCGTGCAGCCTAAAGGGACCTCAGTGCTCTTTACATTACATTATTACAGGCAGAGTTTCAACCTGACAATGTTTAGCTGTGTTGCATGCGGATGCAACAGTCCCTTCTGGTCACATTCTCATTTAATGCCACCAGTCAGCAAATCACGCTGCCCTGGCAGGTGCTGTACGGCAACATATCATACAGCTGCGAGAGGTCGCTTTTGGTTTTGGAATCTTGCGCCAAAGTCACTGGAAAACCATGCTTTTTTACAACTTCAGAATGAGAGAATTGCTGCTTTTTCCAGAGATCAGGACCTGGTTGTTCAAGATAATCCACATACCTTTTGTTATTTTGTTTGTTTCGCTGTAATATTACCTTGCTTAGTAGTGCAAGGTGAGTTAACAGTAGATGTATACTTCCTTTTTGCTAGTGATAGAGATGACAAGTGTATTTTGGTGTAAGGAAAATAGTTCCTTCATGAAACTGCTCACGACAAGCTTGATGGATTATCTTGAGTAACCGGGTCATGATTTCTGGAAAGAGGCATTGCCGTTGAGTTTTTAAAATGTTTTTTTTGGCACTTTGTGCACCTAGAGCTGAGTGCCATCTAATCCAAAACAATTTAGATCAATAAATAGCTCTACAGGTAAGAGGAAAAAAATGTATTTTTGTTTGGGGGTTGAACTGTCCCTTTAAGTACTCTGAATAATTTTATAGAGGTGGATTATCATTCTATTTTTGTTATTGAGAAATTATTTTCTTTATATTCTTTGGCCCAAAAAAACATAATTCATTCTGTGATGTAAGATCAGAAATGCAAGCCAACAAACATAAACGAGAAGCAAAGATTCCCAGCTTTAGTGAATCATAACCCCCATTCTTACAGGTCAATGCATCTGGGAATAATAATGATGTTCATCAAATGTAATTTCAGGATTGCCTGTGGTTGAAAAAGCAGGACTGAAGCAGTGTTGAAAAAGAAAATGAGGGCAGTTTACAGTTTTCAGCTGTAACTTCTGAGCACTGAGCACTGGTACTATAGAAACGGCTCTCACCCTGTCAGCATGCAGCTGACATAGCATCTCTTCAACCATATATAATATACTGAATTATAAACACCTTCTGTCCAGGGCCCAATGAGACTTTGCTGAGCTCATCTCTGACATTGTCATTTGTGTTTCCAGAAAAAATTTGTTTGCTCACAAAAGTAGAGAGAGCAGTGGTGGAGACAAAGGTAGAGAAAGGAGAGCTGGGAGACAGTGACAGAGTGGAGGTGACTCAGGGGGCATAGAGAGACAAACTTTACCTACTGGATAGATACTGTATTCCTTCCTCTGTGGACACTAGAATAAAAGGCTAGTATGACTTCATTTAATGCTCTCCCAGTAGGTGTCTCTTTTCTGACAACCTGAAGACATCTCCCGTCATATCCGCCGGTGCCCCAAATGGTCTAGAACTGAAGCCTGTCATAAAACTGCTCTGTCCGTGCGGGCTGCCAAATGTCAGAATTGAATAAAGCAAGTGGACTAAAACCTTTAAAATCTCTCTTTAGATTTTTCTGGCTTTAGTGGACAGTGCAGATAAAAGTATTCTGTAGATGGATGTAATCCTTCACACTGATATTTTGTCCACACCATTGATTACAAGTTAGGATGGTATAAATATGCTTCAAAAAATTGACGTGGGGAAAGGATGTGGGGAAAAAGTGTATATTAAATTTAACAAATTTGAAACCTGGAGTGACATCACATATTGTGCTGCTTTCAGATGCATTTAGACGTATTTTAACCTCTGAACCCTCAGCAAATTTGTGCAATTTCTTTCAAAAACATGGAAGAAAGGCACTCGTCTACTAGCTAAGAAACCTTCCACAATTTGCAAGTAATTAGTACCCGAATTATTATAATTTCTTCAACACTTTCTTATAGATCATTTGGTTTACTGTTTCAGATTCAGGTGATTTTCTTGTACTTTGAAGTGATTTCTTGCTATTTTGGAGGTCATTTTTTCTTTTGTTTCTTTTGTTGATTTGATCAGTTTTCAAAGGGTTAAAGTATAATCAATAAGATTTTTATTATGTCATGGCCCATTGCTGATGTTTTTTATGTTTGGCTTTTTTTTTTACAATCTACATTCTGTTTCCTTTCTGTTGTTGTTTTATTAAACCTTTATTTGAACATTTGAACACATCTCTTTGAGTAGAAGGGTCTCTTGAGACATAGTTGTCAACTGTCTTTAAAACTGTTTTGATAGTGGCGGGGTCTGCCTTTCTGTGCTGGATTTACATTGTCTTCACAGGAAATGATGCAACATGTGCTCCACTGGGATTGTTTGTAATTTGATAACTTTGATATCAGCCTTACTGTCTCTCAACTGTGTGAAAGCTGGATTAAGCTGCCGCTAACATAAACTGAACATTTCTCACTGCTGCTGCTGCTTCACATCGAAAGTATTCCATGGAAAACGATGAGGTCGCTTTTATTGTGAAGCAGCCAAGAGAAACACAACACATTGGTCACTGAGGTTTGACCACAACTAAAAATGTGTCTACAAAACATTCGGCATTTTTTCTTTCCCCTAAGCTTAACCATCTGTGCCAGCATGTGAGTTTGTTGAAGTCCTGGTGTTGGTTGCCACGTGCTTTTGTTGTTAAGAAGTTAAGATTTCATCCTCTGCTCAAGACAGCATTACTCCACTATATAATTACATAGAAAATATGATGCTGTATTAATACAAAACCCATATGTTGTAATATTGTAATTTACAGGTAATAAATGTGCGTTTTATAAAAGATTTAAGACCAAATGGTTTAATATTGACCTACTGTAGGAATTTTTGGGGCCACGCAAACACAGCATTGCTTCAAACTGCAAAAACCAAACAATTATATATATATATATATATATCTTATGAGTGCAGTGTGTTCTCAGTGTTTTTAATCAGGCGTAGTGTTTTTGTTGGTCCACTTACCGATGAATGATGATCAGGACCAGGCTGTTGCCAAAGACACTGAAGAGAAACATAAAGTAGAAGAGGTAGGATAGGTGAGCTCCCAACTGGTTGACACCATCGAAGGTACATGGTGAGACAGGGGTGTACAGCTCATCGCTGTAATTACTGTAGTCATATTCATAAGTTGTAGCTGCCACATCCATTTCCATTTCCATTCAGCAGGACAATCTGTTAGGAACAAAAAACAGCCTGATGCTTCACATTTATGACATGATGCAGTCAGTATAATTGAGAAATGATACAATAATCCATCCTTTTGAGAAGCTTTAAAGTGTAGGCTGTTAAATGCTACATGTGAGCTCATGTAAGGAATGCAAATAAGCAGAACTAGAAGACAATACTTTTAACCATGAAGCTCCAAGGAGCACAGGAAATAAAAGCAGATGTTTCTGAAAATGAGGATCATGCTAAGCTAAGCTGACTTACCGTCAGGCCAGAAGAGACACTTCTGCTTGTTGTCTGACTCTGAAAGCCAGAGCTGTCTGACTCACCGTGAGTTCAAGTCACTCCATGATATGTCAGCCTGTTAAGGAAGTACCAGAGAAGTGTGTGTGTGTGTGTGTGTGTGTGTGTGTGTGTGTGAGTGTGTACAAGGAGGGGGGGATTGGCTAAAACCACAGCATACTGTATCAAAACACACCCTCAGAATCAACGTCTCCTCCCTGGACTGTTGAGTTGTGACTCTAAAGCTGTGTTCAGGAAGACAGGGCAAGTGCATTCTGTGTGCATCAGGTTAATACGACAGTCAGATCACATGTGCCACACTGTAATGACTATCTTGATCTTGTAATGGGGCAGTTAACGCCTTGAAGTAGCAAACTACTGCAGAATGCCACAGACAAACTTATTACGTGTCTTTGATAAAGACAACGGGTCCCAGGCAAGGTCTCTTCAGAACCCAGCGGAGTTCGGAAGAGACTCCGTCTAACATTGTAAAAACTATGCAATGCACCTGGAATGAGTTCAGTCATATGTGTTATCTCTCCCTACATGAATCACCTCTCCTCTTCAGGAGAAAAGATTAAAAAAAAAAAAAAAAGAAAACAGTTTAATGTGTCGTCATGAATTCTCTTCTTGCGCCTTACCCTATGAAGTATTCAGACCAAAAGGAAAAGAAAAGATAGAGGCCTGCTCTGGTATGGGTATGATACTTACCACAGCAATGATGGAATAGGATTCAGGAAGTCCAGTTTGAGTAACAGATTTACGATCTTTGAGACCAAAACACTCTGCAGCAGTTCATAATACTCTGAGACATGGTTTTACAACAAACATTTGCCAGCGTATTGCTGGATGATATTCCATGTGGTTGCTGCAAAAGTTGTTCAAGGATCAGTTTATGTGCCAAAAAACTTACATTGACTACTGCAGCAGGGTTCTTGCCGACCCAGTCTCTCCTCCAACTCATCAATTATACATGTATTATATTCCTCATTATGTTTCTCCCTCAGTCAGTTCTGAATCTAGTCACTGCCTCAAACTTTAACCTCTGTTCTTTATAATATCTTATGTTACACTTAAGGCTGCACCTAACTATTATTTTTTTATCGATTAATCTATTGATTATTTTTTTGATTAATCTATCAATTATTGTTTTTTTATGGAACCAACTATTTTTTTTTTTATTACTCGATTAATATAACAACAAATTTACTGAAAATAACATTTTAAAACGCTGCAGGGCATTATTCCCCAACAAAAAATAACCCAGTCTCGACTGGTAATCTGTGTTTTACTGTCTGATATAAAGTCTCTCCAAAATAAAATTAATGCAAGAGCTTGTTCCACTCAAGTAAAAGGAATGTAGTGCAATCTACATTTAACAATCCAAAAGCAAAATAAATAACAATATAAACAATGTAAAAATCAAGTCAATTAACAAAACAGTTGCTCTTTGTTACAGTAACAAACCTCAAATCTAGCAGCCCAACAAAACATCTAACAGTAAAATTAGTGCAATTTGAATAACACTCTAACTTTTCTCTAACAGAAATAATAATAACTAATACATTCTTTCTGCATCAAAATAGATCAGCCTTAACTGGGCCTGAAGGCATACAGCTGCCTGCTGATATGAGTGCTGTATTTTCATATTTAAAATAAAATAGTTTAAAAATAAAATCCATTGTATCAGCAAATGATGGCATTCTGTCCACAGAGACTAGTCAGAGGGCTTTTGTTTTGAAAGAGAAGCAAGAAAGTTGAGGTAAAACAAACATCTTTGTATTTCCTCATGTCTGTGACAGAGAGAGACTTTACTTTACTTTACCTACAGTATAAAGTGGTATAGAGTCAACAAACGCGAGCGTCACACATAAAAAAACGGCGAGCCACCTTTTCTCTAGATGTGCTGCAGCTGACACGCAGCTCAGGCGTGCCTGAGAAGCGCTGCTCGGGTGAACAGTGTGCACGCTCTAACTTGATACATGAGCGGCAAAACAAAAAACAACACGCCTGGTGCTGCTCACGCTCTCTTTATGTGCGCTGTGTGAAACGGTGCAACTCGTCAATACACGATGCGTGAATCGACGTATTCGCGTAATCGATTACGTTGATGTATATTATTTTGGTATCCTCACTGAATATGATATAATTATTCATATTGTGGAGATGAAATATTACTGCGCGCTCTCATTCCGTCAAAGTGCAACGAGTATTTGACTTCATTGTAAGATACCGACGCCAAAAGCCACCTTTTGTGGTTGTATGATATGCCACCAGACAGTGTCAGCTGAGAATGCGGCTAGAAATAGTCAAGGTGTTGTGATAATCCCCCAGATTTAGAAGTATTATACCGGCACAGGCGACGTCAGTTGAGAACATGACTGGACAAGGCCTGTCATGTCAGCATGATATGCTCCTAGACAACGTCAGGTTGAAATACTGCTGGTAATGATAATAAAAGGAGCACAAAGGTCCCTACAGGGCTGACGGGAGGGGCGGTGAATAGATCAAACATACCCCGGACTTTCATGTGGGAATCTGGTGTTCACTTCTTGTCTGAATGTGATGTTTGTTTCTACACCCAGGCCCTTTTTGCTGAAATCCGTGTCCTTGTTGCATAATCCTAAGCCTGGGCTTTTGTTGACATCCCAGTGTCGGTGGCCATGTCCCGGAACGTCAACAGCAGATGCAGAGGGTTCCTTAGAGCGTAATATGTAGACAAGGAGTTCCACTTGCAAAGCAGCAATACTTGACAACTTGATGGGAACATGTACAATAGAATTTTACTGTGGCTTATTCTAGTCACTGCTTCTATGATCTTCAAATAAAGAAGTAGATATTTGTTTCCCAGAGATGATGACACTGGTGTTGAGCCACAAAAACTTGGAAACTGTTGGCAGGAAATTCATCATTGATTCAAAAACCCACATTGGTGAGTGTCAAACCCACAGAGCCGTACAACATGCATATTGCACAATTGCCTGGGTATTTGGTTAGCTCCACACTGCACTGTAATCAGTAGGTGGTGTAATCAGTTTCCACTGGGATGTTTTTATGCAGTCATGTCATGTTCACACCTGAACTGTATTTTTCAGTAAATGGCCCGATGGTAAATGACATTTCTTAGCTCCACTTTTACACTTGCTCAGATCAACTGTCTGCCATATCTATTTTTCCAGTTGTCATAGCAATTACTGTGAAGAATTAGATACACAGTATACTGCTGTTAAATGTGCTGATGATTGAGTTATAGTCAGCTTACACAAGGGAGGGGAAGCAGGGCATGGCCCTACATTGATTTTTTTTGAATGATTGAATAATTTTTTAATGAAATGTTCTGAAAGGCAAGAAACAGTCGTTGACTTGGGAAAGTCTGAACAGAACTTGACAGTGAAAGCCTGAAATTCCAGGTGCCAACACAACAAAGCCAGAAATGGCACATACTGTAAAAGCTTTCATTTGTGGTGCTCACAGCATTGAGATATGACATTCAGAAATTCAACAACAAGTCTTCACTGTGAACAGTTCTCATTGCAGAGAATTATTTTTCCTCTGTATTGAGGTCAATGAGTCTGCCAACCAAAACGTCAGAGAAGATTGCTCATCATAGCTCTCAAAAATGACCCATATAGGGCTACAATTCAATTTCATCTGTTCTGTAAACACAATGCAGGGATTGCAGTCATATATGGGTTTCAATATTCAAGTCTTTTTTCAGAATTTACCCCTCAGGTTCTCAATTTTGGTACAGATGCAAAACTGAAGAGGCAATTCTTTAAAATGACCCAGAGTACAGGGTTCAGAACGAGGAAACATTCCAGAGGAAAGTCCATGGTTTTCCGACGCACCCACCATCTCAACCAGGTTCAGTGGTCGCATTGGTCACGTGATCACAGCCTTCCAGATATGTGAGTTATGCACAAGTTACTGTCTCATGACTACATGGAATATATACTGATTTGGATGCATTGCTTTTAGGAGTAAAACTTACAGTTCATGAGAGCAGCCCTCCACCCAACGGTCTAAGAGCCAAAGATATCCAATTAACAATGAAACAGCAAAAAGCGGCAAAACCTCACTTTTGAGAAGCTGAAAGCATTTAATGTTTGGCATTTGTGCTTGATGAATGACTTAAGGCCTAGACGCAACATACCAACATCAAAGAACTAGTAAGACTGTTGCGTCCCCTTATGTCTCCTGTGTCACGGTTTATAATTTGCATATTGCAAAGACTACAACCAGTGTCCGACCAGCATGCATGTTCTGCACTATTATGAGAGGAAATACCTCTCTGTGTCAGCAGACAGTGGTCGTACGTAATCAGAACTTAAAACGCGAAATTGGAAGACCAATTTAGTAAGTCACTTTTAAGAATGCCGGCTGCCGTTTCTGACGCTTATTCAACATGCTGAATCAGCATGAATCAGCATTCAACATGCTGAATCAGCTTAACAAAACTGACTTGGACTAATAGTGTGGGACACAAGGCAAAGACAAAGATGACAGACGCTCACAGACAGCCCAGCATTGACTAACGGTCAGTCATCAGCTTGATATTTCAGAGCATTTGAACGATTATCAGTTCTACAAAATGGTTGTCCATTACTCACCTGCTGCCCAACTAATGACTTAACTAACTGTTTTGGCACTGGACCCATTAAGATCTGGCATCACAACTGGTTGGATGGCAACAAAATAGCACTTTTGTTTTTAAGGAAAGGGTCATGGTGATGATACGTCAGATGATATTCTGTATTTTTCTTAATGCCAACAGATCTCATGAAAAGATTCAAACCAGGCATGAATTAATCTATAAACAAGTGTTGTGTTTATCAATCCTCAGCTGAAAATAGTCCCCAATAAATAGACTATTTCTGCTGTAAAGAAAAACAGGAGTGTGACATGACAATGTTATTTTGCTGATGCTAGGATCTATATTATGCTACATTTATCATGGAAATAATAACAGTACCTGCAATTTAATTTACTCACCCAGCCTTTACCAGAGATAAACTTTTATATTTTTGTATTGGCTGTTTCATGAATATGAATTTAAATGTTGGCTTTTGAGAATTTACAGCATTCAATATAATAGTTGTCATGGCTTGGACAAAGAAAAAATAAAAACCATAGACTACCATAGTAACTTCTAAATATTTGTGAGAAACCAGAAATGCACTAATTGACTGAGAAGTAACTTCCTTAAAAAGACAAACACTGCTATTGTGAAAGTAATTGTTTAACAGATGTGTGTTTTAGATTCAAAGTTTACTGTCCCACTGGGGAAATTTGGTAGTACCCATGAAATATAAAACAACAGTGCACAGACAGTGACAGCAAACACCAATACAAAAGTATGTGCAATTGACATTACAGGGCTTTAATATTACATTCCATATATATATATATATATATATATATATATATATATATATATATATAGATATAGATATAGATATATATATATACATATAGCAGCAGGAAACTCTGACAGCACAGGACAGCTCCTTCAGTGGCAGACTGCTTCACCCGCAGTGTGTGAAGGAGAGATACCACGGTCCTTCCTTCCTGTCACACTTGATATTCAGCACTGCTCCCAGTTCCCCCCATACTGCAAAACTGACAATCATCAATCATGTGAAACATCCGTGTAAACTAAACTGTGCAATCTAAATATTATCTATATGCAAAATGAGAATTCAACCGTGTAGTCTGTCTACTTATATTTTGCTTTTTCACTGTTTACTTCTTTATGTATCTTGCTGTTTGTTTTTACTGATGTTTCTTGTTTTTCCGCTCTGCTGTTGTAACACTGCAAATTTGCCCACTGTTGGACTTATGAAAGATTATCTTATCTTTGTGGTAACAGGGCTCTAGCCTGGTGCACACAAGAAGATTTTCAAATCTTAACTAATTTTAAAAAACAATTTTCAATATTTTAATTGTAAGGGCACACAAAAAAGAGACAGAAATATCCAAGACTCATGATCAAACGCAACATAAGAAAAAACAAACATGCAGGTCTGTCGTCGTCATCTGGTTGTACTTGTAGTTGCTGTCTTTTGCACCGAAAAACTAGTGTCAAACATGTCGGTGACACCTCCCGGTCAGCTTTCTCTCATTGACCATTACGTTTCTGCTCAATTCTCCATCTCTGTTCGTTCCGTTGATTTTAAGTTGTAAGCATAAAACAATGTTAAGATTTTATAACTGGGGAGACTCTGATCCAGTCAGTAACAACAGCTTTATGCATGCAATCCCCTTCACACTGCAGGATCAGTCGGGCAGATAATCTGTTCAGACCAGCCTCAAATTGGGACTCAAAATCTGCCAAATTAACCTGTGAGGGGCCATGTTGTGTTAATCCTGCTTTATAGGAAGAAGGGTGTGTTAGCTAGCTAGTGTTAGCTCTATGCAGGGTGTTTTCAGACAAAAAGTAATACATCAGAATTTGTATATAACTTATGTAATTGGGCAGGCTGTGATCATGTTATTAATGGAAGTAAAGAAGGAAGTTACAGAGAGTCCATGTAAGGAGGAAGATTGGGGTTGTAGAAGGGTCAAGCAAACTCACAACTTTTCCCCAGGAGACTATTGTTTGTGTCCTAGGTGAAATCAAGTTAACTTTTCCAAAATCTTATCTTAGTTGTCTAAACCTAAGCTATGTAACTTTATGTTAGGTATATAATATGATAATGCCCAACCATGTTTCTTTACCTGACACTTACTTATGTAAATTAACTTCTTGAAAATTTGACCTTTCCAAAAGCTAACCTATGTAACTTTACTTTACAAACCCTAACCTACTTAACTTTAGTTTAAGCATATCATTTGGTGAAAACACCATTTGCCTGTTAGATATCGTACAGTCTGTTTTTTGTGATGTGTTGTTAGGTCAACCTCTCACTGGTGTTAAAACTCAGCATTCAGCACAAAAAACCTTGCGTTATTTATTTACTTATTTTTGTTTGGTTAAACACAGATGCTCTCCTGTATATCTAGCATGAGTGGTACCTCGCTCAGATGTGTAGTTTATATGAACTGCTTCAAGTTCACAGCAAAAACAACTTTATTCAACTTTGCTGTATTAGTACTTTTCTTAACTTTATACTTTCTTTATTTAACATTATAACAATATTTTAGTAATATATAATATAGTTTATCATTGTATTTTAGCAGTTAACAGTAGTTTATGGGAGGTTTCCAAATATCTAGATACATATAGTGTATCCAGATATAGCCCAGAAATATTGTGATATTATTTTAAAGCCATGTCACCCAGCCCTACTTAGCATATAACAAAACTCCACTGAATCTTGGACTTGTGAGTCTGAATAAACTGTTTTTATCCATGATTTCATTTTGTGTCATACATCTAGCAAAGGCCACAGAAATACATTTGTCAAAATACAAGTATGTGCACTGTTGCTTTATCAAGCGCACCTAAGAGGATATTTGGCAATGGTTTCCTGTAAGGAAATCATAAATGCATTTTGACACTTCGTCTCTCAAGAGATAAGAAAGGAGCAGAAACAGAATCTCCAACATACTGCACCTAACATGATGTAGTTATGGGATGACCTGTAGGGTAACAATAGTTACTGTAATTAGTAGATATCTTGTTTTCAGGTGAACTATTGTGTCTCAGCAGTGATGCTCCAAAGTGAGCTGAGGAAAATGTGTTTGTCATGCTATCCTCTGATTATTTTGTCAAAAACAGCAGCATGATAATGATTTGTCCCCACAGAGGGTAAAATCATGTTTCCAAGTAAAGGAGATTAAGCTTGAATGCCTCCCCAGTGAGTATTACTAACGTTCCTTACGACAGACAGCTTTCTTGAGAACACGCTGGTATCAGTAGACAGTGTGTTTGAGTGTGTGCGGCAGGTTCAGTGAGTTCAGATGCATGAAGTGAGCTGATGGGGGATTTGCACATTAAATGTCGTTGTAAAGGCACGTTAACAGTCTTAAATGAGGGAGAAAGGAGATCAATGCTCACTCACTAAACCCCACTCAGATCTCTGTCAGGGGATTTGGACAAACAACCCCTCTGCTCCATTCTTCACCCCAGCGCAGGATAAACATTAGCTCGCACATGATGGAATTACTCCAAGAAACTGCGTGTTCATACTTTGCTGCTACTGACTACTGCAAATTACAAAAGCTGAGAGCAGCAGAGAAGAGCAACTTACAGGAAAAGCCTGTTTTTTATTTTTCATATGGCCAAACAATTCATTGAATTGTTTATTGTCATTATTGTTTTACACCCTGCAGAGTTTAGAAGGTTAACCGCTTCTGCAATCATAGAACTTGTCAATCTATTGGTGTTCATTATGTATAATATAGGCATGGTTTTAACTTAATTTTGCCCTCATGAAAATTCAAGTAGGATTGAAACTGTGTCTTTGTTAACTTTTGCAGCACGTAAAAAGTATGCAGTTATTACCTTTTCTTTACTTATATTGTCAACAATTCCTCTGAAAAGACCAAAACCAATGTGTTAGTCCTCAGACCTCACAAATATATCAACACGTTCTCATCCTAGGTCATCACATATTGCCACTTTGTCAACCATCGCATCTACAGACTAGGTATCCTCCTGTGTCTGCTGGTGACATTCCATGATGCCAGAATGTCAACAAAAGCACATGGTTGGGATTAGGCAACAGAAGCACATGGCTATGTTTAGGTAATAAAAGCACATGGCAACCGACACTGAGATGTGAACAAAAGCACATTGTCAGGATTAGGCTACAAAGGCATGAGTTGTTAGATTTAGGAAAAAAACATCATGGTTTGGCTCTACATTCACACAGGACGCAGGTGAAAGTCTGGGGTTAGTTGGACCAGTGTCCCCCTCACCCTACAAGGAGTCTTGTACTCCATATATTTCATTGTCACCATACCATACCATACCATGTCATAGTCAGGTGCAGTCCACCTAACCAGCAGCGTATCATAACACTGTAACAGGTTCTGTCTGGTTACATTACAAACTGTTGCTGTCTGGCAGTGTATCATACCACCGCTATTGCTTTTGGTGTCGGTATGTTTTGCCAAAATCACTGACAAAGCAGCAGTATTTGACGACTTCGGAATAAGAATGGGCTGGATAGTTTTGTTTTTAAAAAAGACTCAGTTATTTGCTTAAGCAGCTGGTGACTGTAGTTTCTAGCAAAGGTTATTCGAACAGGAGGAATTAGTGCATTTGGAACTATTTCCAGTGGCGGATTAATACAGCAATACCATGTATTTGGCATTTGGTCCAAATAAAGCAGAGTGTGTGTGTTAATGGCAATGAAGGAAAATGTTACTCATTCCAACAGTCTGTCTTACTGATGTGTTTGAGTAGTTGAGTAATAGAGTAGGACAACAGTGGAGCTTTGTGACACACAGGAAGAAGTCACATCAGGCTTTGTGGATACTCGATAGTTGGTAACATGTATTGAATTTTTGAACTGACACATGATACATTTAGAGTTTATGGAGCCTAGACCAAAACTATGAGATCTAAATGCCTTCCACAATTAACCGTGTGTGCTTTTACCTATTTTAAGGAATCAGGCTCCCTTGCTTTGGAGTGTTTTGGCATGTTAAGACTGTGCTTGATTGGCATATATCTGAGAAGTAAACTTGACCTCATGTAATTCTTGCAAATTTTTACCCAAGTTAAACCTAAGTAGGGTGAGCTAGAAAAAGTTGAGACACCTGTTTGAGCACACAGGGCCTTATGGTATCCACATTTGTGTGAGATTAGGGGATGTCGTGACCTAATAAGTAGAGGACTCTGATGGATGGAAAACATCAGCTCCTTTAATGAAAAATAGATAAATGTGTTGAGTGGAGGATCTCTGGCTCTCTCGTTGTGCTCTTGTTTAACTTCCCAGACCTGCCTTTCTCTACCAGTTCACCAGAAGCCCTCATGCCTTCACCTGACTCTAATTTACCTGTTCACCTGTTTCCACTTTCAGATGAGCCTATTGTGGTTTTTAGTTCCGTGTATTATTTAAGCTCTGGGAACACTGGATCCTACATTTCCTTTACATTTCCTACATTTATATCCTTTTTATACAACAGTGAAGAGCATGGGCGACATTGCCCTGTCCTTATCTTTAGTACAGTGTGGTATCTTTTGGTGGTAATGTTTCCAAATACGTAAATTATGTGGAAATAATTTGTATGCAATCATTTTCTGGTCTCAGAATAAAATTCTAACAATTCTATAACATAATCCTCAACATGACTTGATAAGAATCTAGCCATTTTTGCCAAATTTTTTTCTTTTTTCTTTTCCTTTTTTTTTTTTTTTTTAAATTTTCCAAATCTACTTATTTGCTTGACATTTTTTGTCAAGTTGCTCTTTGTCTTTTTCCCATGTTTTTGAAACAAATCAAACCGATTTCAAACCATTTTCTTTGTTTCCAAAAAAACAAAGAAACCTTTTACCAATTTCTTGCAATTTGCTCATTGCATTTTCCATGTTTTTGAAGAGAATTAAACCTTTTTGCTCAGGTTTCAAAGGTTAAAATACTGGTGAAAAGTGTCTGAATCTGGCACAAGAAAGGTGATGTCGATCCAGATTTAGAGGGTGAACACTCGCATCTTGTAAGATCTGATTGCGATTTAACAAAAATGTTATCAGACCCATGCATGAGTTTGTTCGCAGTTTGAGTTATGACACAGTAGCTTATTAAAATGCTTTCCAGGTGATCTGTAATTTATGTTCAAGCTCCATTTGATGTGAATTCTCACGTAAATCAGCATCACATCAGTTTGCTGCTGGATATAAACCAGCTGATGTTCAGAATTAGTGTACAAACTACATTCATTCATTAACCGCTTATTCTGTTCGGTATTGTGGGGTTAAATATAAACTTATATAAACTTATTATTACTATGCAAACTCAACACAGAAGCTGCCACCCCCTCCTCAGATTCAAACCCAGAACCCTTTTTCTGTGAGGCAACAGTGCTAACCGCTACCCCACCATGCCACGAACCACATAAAAACATCAAAAACATTAACATTTGAGCACAGAGGAAAGAAATACAACAAGAAATACAATTCACTGTAAATGAAAAGTTTATATAAAACATCATGTTGCTGAGTCAACATCTGAAGCAATCCACTGTCAGATCATGTGAGAGCCAGGTGTTTCCCATCATCCCCTGGGCTTTGAAGTTGGTTGAGAGCAATTGCAGGGCCTGGCTTTAAAAACTAAGGGTGTGAGATTATTATTGTTACTTGTGCAAGACCACAAAGCTGTTGAAGTATGAAGTCAGACACAAATCTTGGCAGTGATCCCTTCTGCACAGGCCTGGCTCATTTCAAATTAGCCTATTGTGCACTTAATTTTGTATCCTACTACGTGCACAATAGGCTGTGCACGTAGTAGGATACAAAATTAAGTGCACACAGCAGGATGCATGGTGAAGTGCATGAAGTAGGATACATAATTAAGTGCATGCAGTGGAATGCAAAACGAAGTGAGTGGCAAAAACTCATTTAATTTAGGGCTGTCAGCATAAACGCGTTAATGATGATGCAATTAAGGTCCATAGTTAACATGTTAAGTCACATTAACTGCCAGACAACATTTCTTTCTTTAAGAGGCTGTACTGGGCTGAGTGCTAAAGCTAGAGTGATACTGTATCGTATAAAACAAGAAAACTTGAGGAATCTAGTGGTACACGTCATGTTGTGCTAACTTCTCAGTAAAGGGATGGAATAAAGCTCCAAAGTTAGGCTAAATTTAGCAATTTTGGTAAAAATAACCATTTCACAGGGGTCTCTTGACCTCTGACCTCCAGATCTCTGAATGACAATGGCTTCTGTGGGTACCCATGACTCTCCCCTTTTCACACATAAACACTTTATGCTAGACCCATGTAGATTATTGCCACCATTTGATTCCTAATTAAGACAATCTGGTAAGAATTGATGAAGCTTGTCAATATAGACTTCAGAACTGTTTTAAAATGCAAAGTAATGGGATTTAAAATCTGATTTTAAAAAAATGAGATTAATCTCAGTGAACAACAGAAATTCTGCAATTAATTTTGATTAAAGTAATGTATCGTAAGACAACCCTAGTTTTAAGTTGTGAAAGCAGATCTAGTTAGCACCAATTTTACCTTTATGGTGTAAACGTGCTAACAAGATCAAGACAACATAGTAAAGTCACTGTGTCAGTCAAACTATATATTCCTGATCAATAGTTGAACTAAGGGTAGGTTTGTAGAGAGCTGCCTTTAAATAAAACTGTATTCATATGTAATTTGTTTTATCAAAAACCTTCACTGACAGAAATATCATTCATGAAAGCTTTCTTTAAGAAGTCAGTGAAAAGTCAGAGTGACATAATAAATGCTGTTAAAATGCAATGCTTACAATGGTATTTTAATACATATTTTGAACAATTTGTATTTACACTGCAGTATACGTTTGGTTGTAAAATAATTTTATATTAAAACAAACCTTTATTATAAGTAATGTTTTCTTTGAAAAAGGCTATAAATATCAAAAAATACAGAGGAAAGACAAGATAATGCAAACACCTGTTTCCATGAAGTGTTCTGACTTAACTTGGAAATCACCCCTCGCACTGCATAGGCTGCTTCTGCAGTAAAGATGGTCACTGATAAACTGACACTTTTTTTGGTGGTTGTCAGCACTTGAAAAAAGACTATAGCACGCTTTTTAAAGATATCCTTGTTAAGATCAACCACAGAGACATGCTTAACACTGTCACAGTATTAAATGTGAGACTGTACTCAGCAGAAAAACTGTAACTTACTCAGTAGCAGAAGTAAGCTGCGTCACGTAGATGTAGTGCTGCAAATAGCCTAAACTAGGAGAGGGTGGTTGGGTGTACAAAGCATGTGACTTTGATGGTGGAGATGTCACTCTGTCTGCCAACAGTCACAATTTATCCAATTTTACCGCAGTATTTCTGTGTCAGTGAGTCCCATTTGTTATCAGGTTTAGGCAAGTAAAACACTTGGTTAAAGGGATACTTTTAACTTACTAGCAATTTGGTATTGTGTTTCTATATAGTTTTGGAACTCACAACAAACAGATAAAAAATATAAAGGTCAAAAGTGAAGCAGCAGAAGACAAAATATTCTGGCTATTCGTCCTTTAGTTTGGACCAATTTAGTATGATGTATGGTATGGTACGGTACAGTTTGGTTTGGTTTGGTATGGAATCATTGTATGGTAGGGTATGGTAGGGTATGTTATGGTAAGGTACGTTTTCGTTTCGTATGGTATGGTATGGTATGGTATGGTATGGTAAGGTATGGTGAGGTATGGTATGGTATGGTATGGTATGGTATGGTATGGTATGGTGAGATATGGTATGGTGTGGTATGGTATGGTGTGGTATGGAATGATATGGTTCAAATAAGTTGTACATGAACATTGGTTTAGGGGACAATGATAACTCCTGACATTTTTATTCAGTCCAGTTATATTAGTATTTCATTTTTCAACAGGTATTGTCAAACCCTAACTCATATCGTCATGGAATTCAAGTTCTTCTGAGGAAGAACCCACGCCATATTCCATGAAGTTTCCTTAAGTACTATTCACGGGCCAAAATATCAACTTTATACACAATTTACAATCATTATACATATTGTAATGACATTTTTAAAACTTATTTATGGTCCCCAGAAGATGAACTAAAACTTAAACTTAAAATGACATAATTGTTGCCATCAAACAAACTGAAAAGCTGGAAGTTAAACAATTTGGCACATACAACAAAGTTTTTTATATCTTCAAACGGTAAAGTCATATACATATTAAATTTTCGAAAAATAATGATTTGCAAAAATAACAATAATAATACACAGTAGGAAAGTCACGCTAAAATTGTCACTCTTCTGGCAGGACTGCTGGCTTGATGCACACTACTTTATAGGACTTGAATGAAAACACGGTTTGCCATTCTTGCTGCAGTGATAACTTGAAAACTGCCAAGTTTAATTTGACAACTTTACAGTGCAACAAACAACAGTCTGGTATCTGGCATTTTAAAGTCTGAACTCTTTGAAGAGGTGCTGCCCAGTTTGCTACTCTACAAGACATTTGGAGTTGTTTGAGGTCTGTGACATGTTTGTCTTATCAGTTGTAACCAAACATGGATTGTTAAGTCTTTCTTCTTAGGAAACTGGGACAAGACCATAAAACAACCCATACTTTCTGTAAATGGGAATGGAAAAACAGACTTCTGAATTTGTGTAAATAATAAATAAGCATATCTTATTTTGCTCCATGCTAACACATTGTTTCACTCTTTTATTCCTGCCTGTGGCAACTTATTGTTGCAGAATCTGGATCTGAAATAGCTGCTTTATTCAGCTCCATAGACCTGTTTTCACTGTGGTGACATTTCTACTCATAGCTGATGAAGCTGAATACACAGCTCTTCTGAAATTCTTTGGCTGAGTAAATGGGCTTTAAATGGACTGTAGCATTGAGACCATAGTTTTAATTGTCCCACAAGCTGAAAATAACATGCGAGAGTTGTCATTTAAAAGCATTGAAAGTTTGTAAAATGTATCTGTCCAGTCACATTGTGGGCCTACTGTATAACTTCACAAAAATAAACATAGTCAAACAGTGAGCCCAACAAAAAAGCACTCTGAAAACCAAGGATAGAAAGCAGCTGCTAATTGTGTAGCCATGAATAAACAAACCCAGAATTCAGACACAAAATGAATTCAGACTCATAAACAAAAGAGCAGCAGAGTGGTGAGTGTTGCATGACTTTGTTGTAGTGTTGGAATTAAAGCTATGAAAACTGTAATATACTGAAATTACGAAGGCACTTAGAGTAAACATGAGCAAAGTCTTTAGTTTGAGCAAATTATAATGGATGCATCTTGATAAAAAGGGAGGATTTTTACTGAAATATTTTTACGAAACAGGGAGGAACTAGAAACAAAGGCCCCGTCAATAACATAAACCTGCATAAATCTGCAGCTGAGGTAAATAAAGGCCGCTATTTGAGAAGTCACTGTAATCCACGAACAAAAAAGCAATGCAAAATATATAATATTGGCAAACATGAAAACAAATATGATCTGTAAAAATAGACAGTGACAGGGTTCTTACAACCCCGTGTGTCGCAGTGATGGATTAGCACAGCCCCTGGTGCCTGGAACACAATAGATGATAGAATATGTTTTTCCACCAGAGGGGATTACATGTAGGATGCACGAGAAGCAGGCTGACAGTGAAATAATGCACTGCAAACTAACTGTGTTGTTTCGAGTGATTTCAACTTATGAACTTTTCTTCAGACTCTTATCTTTGAGTGTTAGCTAACCTTTCACAAAATAATCATGTGAAAATGGAATGTCCCGTTCTCCCACCATGACGCATACCTGTCAAGAGTGTACTGTACTTTTCACATCATTTGTAGACACAATCATTTCTCTCAGCCAGATCTACGCTGAAGGCAGGAATAATCTCACTGGTTGATATAAACCCTCTGGGAACTGCGACTTTAAAAGCACATCATGAGTGCTAATTCTTATTCACATCTGTTGAATCTATGCACTTTTTAAAATATGTACTTATAGTCGGGAATAAATTCATTATTATTATTAATTAAAGAGGACGTGAGTCTTTCATGGTTGTCAGGAGGAGACTCATCTGTTTTGCCACATTGGCCCAAATAGGAAAGCCCAAGGTCTTTTTGGCTGTGGTGCATCTACCTATAGGCTCCCCCCTAAAAACTAGAATTACCTCCCTGCGGATGTATGCCGCTGTGCACCAATCAGGTTGCAATTGCAGTATACATCCATGAATGTGAAAACATGGATGCTTCACACACATCTTCCCACCAGCAGCACAGAAGATCTAAACAATCAGCACAATTTCAAGGTCTAGTTTCACCAATTCAGTATTTGACCAAATGTGTCCCCTTGTGTTCCCGAGTTATGATGCTGAATAATGGCCAGAAAAGGGTTTATGTATAATACTATAATATCACAGTAAAGTTGACCTTTAAACCTTTTGATTTAAAATGTCGTCACGTAAATGCTAAATGGACTGTACTTGTATAGCGCTTCTCCAGTCTTATTGACCACTCAAAGTACTTTAATACTACATTAACGTCATCATTATATTCAACCACAAAAATCGAATCAGCTCATTCTTGAGTCCAAGTGGATGTCTGTGCCAAATTTAAGGAAACTCCCTCAAGCGATTGTTGAGATATTGCGTTCACCAGAATGGGATGGACACATGGTTACAGTGACCTTGACCTTTGACCACTATAAACTATTAGTTTGTCATTGAGTCCAAGTGGATGTTTGTGCCAAATTTGAAAAAAAATTATTTTTTTTTCTTGTTCACAATAAAGAGACAGAGGACGTCACAGTGACCTTGACCTTTGACTTAAGACCACCAAAACTGGCATAATGTTTCTAACCACAGCTATCACTTGTATAAAAATCTTTACTGTGAAAATAATCCAAAGATCTAATGTTAACGATTGCTCTGTCATAGGGGCACCACTTAAGTTTATCTAGTTCATAAGTAAGTGATTATTACAGCCAGAATGTGCTAGAACATTGATGGGTGTGGTGGAGTGGATGTGGGCAGCATGACAGTAAGAGAAAATTAAAAGACATGGCCATCCAGAAAAAGAGAAACAAGACAAAATTGTTTCAAATTACATTGTTCGTTATTTATTATTGTTTGTTAGCTAAGTTGTTTATTTGTGATGGTTTCTCATTAGCTTTTATTCTTGTTTGTAATAAATACAATAAAAAAAAAATACAATTTTGAAATGTTTGGGGGGGTTGGGGGGCACCAGGGGAAGCTTGCCCACGGTGTCAAATGTGTTAGGTCTGTCACTGCTTATTAGGCATACAAAAATGAAGTACTCTTTTAATTTTATTCATAAAAAGTGTTAAAGAGTGTTGAAATTTGATGGGACTGGTGGTGATGTTAGCCTACAAGCGTCATGTCTCATTTGCAAAGATTTCAGTAACATTGACTTAAACATAAAGAGTAACTCAGGTAAAACAGGAGGTAGCTATATTTAATGTAAGTCCGAATCCTAGCTGTGTCTCTACACACACAAAAAAAAAAACAGAAGTCAGTTACAACCACTGTGGTGCTCATCTGGTCTCCTCATGATCGGACTTCACCGTGTAAACCTGCTGTACAAAGGTTCCGAGTTTTGAAGTTTTTTGGTCACCACCCTGCTGACCATCTTTGATCATGAATCATGTAATCATGAACCAACCTAATTTTCAGTTTTACTCAACATATGAGGTTATTGCTTCCTCCAGTGCAGCTGTTCTCCACACACACTGTCATAGAGGAGTCACCATTCACACACATCTCTGTTAGTCAGTGTTACAGTAAATCGCTTCCTCCAAACACGTGGGTGTGTTCAATGGCAGCCTCCTCCACTCTGTGTGGTCAGACGTTGGGTCCTTTGCTGTAATGTTCCCTGAGGTTGTAGGTCTGATAACACATGGAAACGTCACAAACTCCTGGAAGTCCAGAGTTGCCCCGTTTCCCTGGATCTCCTGGTGGTCCCGGTTTCCCAGGAATTCCCTGGTTTCCTGGATGGCCGATTCCATCAAAGCCACGGGGACCTTGAATCCCTGCAGTGAAATAAGATAAAACACAGCTGTTACTGTTATTTCTGCCTCATGTAAGGCTAGAAAATTCTGTTGAATTTGATGATAGTTCTTCTGTAGACTAAAAATAGCACAAGCTGGATCATAAATTACATCTAGTCATGAATTAATAAGCTGCTACCGCTTTCACAGAGAAATACAGCCCTCACTGTCTGTAACTTGGCTTCACCCCACCGACCCAGCTCACAGTAAAAGTATTCACTGAAAATGAAGTACAAACAGGGTCCACCCACATATTTATTAAAAATGTAACATGGCAAACAACCTTGATGCATTTTTGTTAAAAATGCACGGACCTGAAAGGCCAGATGTCAGAACATTGCAGTTAAGTTGCTGAAATAGCCTAATGGGTGAAGACATTTCCAAAAACAGGCTGATAGATGGGCTTTTTACATACCTGGCTGTCCAGGTGGTCCTGGAGGTCCACTGTAACCTTCTCCTTTGCTGCCTTTGAGCCCTCTTTGTCCCATGTCACCTGGGGATATAGTATGTGTGCTTTAGAAAATAGCATTAGAGCGTCTATAAATGAGCTGTCAGAGTGAGAGCTGCAGGAGGCAATGCTCCTTCTAAAGCAGCTAGTCCAGTGCTGCAGTGAGAGAGATGGATAAATGGACATTTATTTATTCTCTAGCGTCCCTGTAGAAACTCCAAAATGGTTGATCCTCCACTTCCCACACTGAAACTTAATTGTGTCTTTCATTAGAGCCTCCAAAGGTTTTACAATTCCACCTCTTTCAAACTCCCATGCCTCCAATTTAAGGCACAGGCTTTCTTATTAAACTCTGGTCTCCAAGTCCAGATTACAGTCTTTTCTCTCAGCGTTTTCAGTCGAACCTAACACTGTAAGACTGCTGTTATCCAGAGGCAGAGTAGAGGATGAATCTATGCTATTACTTGAAGAAATCTGATGCACATAATTGCAATAGTTGTTTTTGGTAGTGTTGCACCGTATACCGATACTAGGAAAGTATTGCGGTACCGAGCTGTTCAATACGATACAATACCACCTTTTATTAATACCAATACTTTATAAATGACAGCGTTTTAACAAAAGCCCAGTTTTGCGCTTGCCACAGTGAGGCTGTGTTTAAGTGCGAGGTTGTGTGTGTGAGTGTGTGCTGTTCCAAGCTGTGCTGTTACTCCCACCGGGCGTTGTGGGCGTGCCTAACATTTGCTTGCTGTTAGTGAGGTGCAGAGCGAGAGTTGTAGCTGCCAAAGTTTCAGATGCTCGTCTTGCTGACCGTCCACAGCTTGTTGACAAAGCAGACGCAAGGAGCGAAACAGTACTTACACCTTACACCACGCTCACTGAATGTGATAGATAACATATTACATCACCCCATACATACAGTACATACAGAGCCGAGACCTCGGTTAATAAGGAGGCGATTTTGTAGTCTGTGTTGAGTGAAGGCTAATAATCCTGAGTTTGAGCTTTAGAGCCTGATCACAAAGTGACAGTCGGACACTCACTGTCATTTGTGTGTATTGTTTTTATAGGCTATCAAACTGAATTATTAAACTATTGAAAATAACATTAGCATAATTTGCATATTTCACCCACCCCACGAGACACACAAACACATACCAGCAAAATCTGCAACCACCCAAATTTACAGAAAATAACATTTTAAAATGCTGCAGGGCATTATTCCCCAACAAAAATAGCCCAGTCTTAACTGGTTATCTGTGTTTTACAGTCTGATATGATAAGTACCTAAAGTAAAATGAGTGTAGTGCAATCTACGTTTAGCAATTCAACAGCAAAATAAATAAAACAATGTTCAAGTCAATTAACAAAACAGTTACTCTTTGTTACAGTAACAAACCTCAAATCTAGCAGCCCAACAAAACATCTTACAGTAAAATTAGTGCAATTTGAATAACATTATAACTTTTCTCTAACAGAAATAATAATAACTAATACATTCTTTCTGCATCAAAATAGACCAGCCTTAACTGGGCCTTAAGGCATACAGCTGCCTGCTGATATGAGTGCTGTATTTTCATATTTATTAGCACATATTCCACTCATTTATGAAGTTATACAAGCTCCTGCACAGCTGACAACCCCATCCTGTAAATGTTTCAAAATAAAATGCATTGTGTCAGCAACTGATGGCATTCTGTCCACATAGACTAGTCAGAAAGCTTTTGTTTTGAAAGGGAACCCAGGAAGTTGAGGTAAAACAAACATCTTTGTATTTCCTCTTGTCTGTGACAGAGAGAGAGACACTTTAAACTGCAGTATAAAGTGTTACAAGGTCAACAAACACGAGCATCATGCATTAAAAAACGGCGAGCCACCGTTTCTCTAGATGTGCTGCAGCTGACACGCAGCTCAGACGCGCCTGACAAGCGCTCCTCGTGTGAGCAGTGTGCACGCTCTAACTTGATACACGAGCGCCGAAACAAAAAACAACACGATTGGCGCTGCTCACGCTCTCATGGCGCGCACTGTTCGAAACGGTGTGACAATGCACGTTACGTGAATCGACGTATATACAATTACGTTGATTACGTCAACCCACCGCTCCAGCCCTAAGTATGACAAAAAATGGTTTCAAGATTAGTAATGCTGCTTACACCAAATTCCTACCCTACCTATTTTATAAAATGTAAAAATAGTACCATCAGGTTTTTTTTTCTTTTTTGGGTGGCTGGAGTGAAAATTATTCATACTCAACATTTATTGTGTTTTGTTTTAGATTTTTAGAATTATGAGGACTGTTGCAATCAGATACAAAAGAAGATGCACCTTATAGGATTGTTTTTTGTCTTGGTAGCGATCATAATTTTGCCATAGAGCAATTACACCCAGATCATGTAGGTGCACGGCTATCAAAAAAGTGAGAAAAAAAAAAAACGTACACAAGGAAAAGATTAACGCCTGCACTCTTACTCCATGCCACACAAGTTTAAGCAAGACAACATTTTGATCCTGCTTGGATCTTTGGCAGGTCAAAATATTTGAGAAATTGGAGCCACACTTATACATAATGAGGCTGACAAGCTCGATGGTGGCGAGTCCAGTTAACCATCTGAACCACTCAGGTTGGTAAAACAATCAACAATCAAGAATTTAATAAAGAAAAAGAAAGAAAAAACAGTGATGCAGAGGCCATATTACAAAACAACAAACGTATCTTGAGAAAAACATATCAAGAATGTATATCATAATTAATGTCTATATCATATACTTTTTATTATAATTCATCATAGGTCTACCTCATCTACATGCCAAATTTTGTTTTATCAAGGTTAACCCTGTGAAACCAGAACAAATTTGCTTTAAAAAAAAAAAAAAAAACACAGGACAAGGGCAATGAGCAAAAAAAAAAAAAATGACCCCAAGATTAGCAAGAAATTAGTAAAAGAAAAAAAGTACAAGAAAAATACAAGAAAATTGTTTAAAAAAAAAAAAAAAAAAATATATATATATATATATATATATATATATATATAAGACCTGGACAAAGTGCTTAGTAATGTAATACTTATGTACTAATTTTGAATATGTAATTATTAAAATTAAATATGAGTATAACTTTTCCCTAGCTTTTTTTTTTCTTTTTTTCCCAAGACATTTACCTTTGCTTTCTCAAAATAAGTTTCTAAATCTACTGATTTCTTGAAATTTGTCGCTCATTGCCTTTTTCACCAATTTAATCTGAGTTCAAAGGTCTAAACACTTATGAATGGCATCTGAAAGCAGCACAAGAAAAGTGATGTTGCTCCACGTTTCAAAGGGTTCAGGGACAACAAAAGTAATCTCCAATAAATGCAACCAAAAGACACCTTTCTAAAAAAAAATAATAGTAATAATAAAGGAAAAAAAGGTTAAATTCCAATGAATGCAAAAAAAAAAAAGATTATTTTTTTTGTTAGTTGAAATTTGACCTTTTTTTCTCTTTTGCATACTGGTGATGAATTTTAAAAGAAAATATTTTGATATAAACATTCATTTTGATATAAAAATGTCGAATGAAATATGTTTGATGTTTGGTGACATGGGCTCTGCATCACTTTTTTCCTCCTCTATGTACTTATTTCTACATATTTTCTATGTTTCTTATTCAGTTGTTTATTGACGGTTGTTTTCCTACCCGGAGTGGTTCAGATGGTGAACCACATCTGCAACCAAAGAGCTCATCAGCCTGTTGGTGTGCATGAAATATGACTGTAGATGTGGTTTAATCTTTTTAAACTTTTTGACCTGGAAACAAAGTCATTAAACATGTGGCATAGAGTAAATGTGCAACCAGTTATGTTTTTCTCAAATACTGTACAGATTTATAGGCACTTTATTATGACAAATGGTATGAAAACTAGTGAATATAATTGGGATAAAAAGTTTGGGCTGAGCATGAATGTTGTCAGTGTCTGGTTCCGCCCTGCTGTTCTCCTGACCTAAGCAGTAGCAATGGTACCCAGCA